>NC_135305.1:201808598-202145785 GCF_048772815.1 Callospermophilus lateralis
TCAATCTTGGGCATTCTATATAGAAGCACAAAACAGACTAAGACATCCAACCACACCCAAGAACAATTGCAAGGACTCAAAAATATGCTGGTGATTTGATGTGGAAAATTAGTATTTCACTTCTATATTGTATGGAAACAGTTTTATACATTAATTTAATATAATTTGCAAAGTTAATTTTAAACATTAATTGTTTATAAGTTAGTAGAGAAGAATATTAATTTTTTTTGCTTACTAAAAAAGAAAATTCTACATGTCGTTATGGTCTATTAGTCATTTTACCACTCACTAGTAATTTTAAAGTATTCATAACTTTTGAAAATGTAAAAGTTTTAATATAAATTCACTTTATATATTAACTTTTAACTGCTAGGTGCATGGAAGCAAAGCTACTATAATTGTTTCCAAAAAGTCTTACATATAATCAGATGCCCCTTTCCCCCCTGCTTGGTACCAGGGATTGAACACAGGGGTGCTCAACCACTGAGCCACATCCCTAGCTCTTTTTAAAATATTTTAAATTTAGAGACAGGGTCTGGGCCTTGCTAAGTTGCTGAGGCTGGCTTTGAACTTGGGATTCTCTTGCCTCAGCTTTCCGAATGGACTGCCCGCTTAGGGACCACAAGACCCTACATCCTCATGTCCCAGCACAATGTATAAGTCTACCAAATGCTCTGAATGCCATCCTTGGAAGGGAGGTGCTGGTCAAGCTGATGCATCTTGAAAGAGCAGAGAATATAGAGATGGGTTACTGCTGGTCATCTTCCAGACCAAGCCTATTTGAGTGAGAGCTCCCATCACTGCACGTGTGTGTCACATGCCATGACTGGCAAAGGTCACTCCCATCACTGCACGTGTGTGTCACATGCCATGACTGGCAAAGGTCACTCCCATCACTGCACATGTGTGTCACATGCCATGACTGGAAAAGGTCACTCCCATCACTGCACGTGTGTGTCACAAGCCATGACTGGAAAAGGTCACTCCAATCACTGCACGTGTGTGTCACAAGCCATGACTGGAAAAGGTCACTCCAATCACTGCACGTGTGTGTCACATGCCATGACTGGCAAAGGTCACACAGAAGCAGGACACACCTTGGCTTATTTTAGTGAAGTGATTAAGAACAATAATTTGCCATGATATTGGAAGTATTGTACCAGTGATAAACCATAAATGACACAGGAAAGAGAGACACAAACTGGGCCTGTCTTAGGCACTGGGATGGTTGCTAACCTTGGTCAGATGTCACCCGATAGGGCTGCTTATGGGCCTTGGAGGGGAGTCAGGAGCTGCTTTGTTAATACCTCATTCAGTCTCCAGTTGCCATGAAGAAACTATAGCTGAACTCTGGGAAAACCCCATTCCCTAGCAGGAGCTCCCTGTTCCATACTCACCACCACCCTCCTCCCAGGCAGCCATTCCTTTCCGCTGTTTCTACTGACTCATTCTGGCCACCAGGGGGCAGTCTAGTGCAGTGATTACCAGCGCTGAGTGAGTCAGACCTGAAATAAGATCACATTTCCACCCTGACTTTGTGACTTTGGGTAGGTTACCCAAGATCACTGTGCTTCAATTTCTTCACCTGTAAAAGAAGAATAATAAAATATCTACTTAATAAAGCTGTTGTGGGGAGCAGGAGAGTAACATACATGAAGCACATGAAGAAGAGAATATATATACTTACATATTTGTTATAACTGGTCAGAAGTTTCTAAATTGAAAATGAAGGAATTAATTCTTGCAATAAAAGACCACGCACCTTTTCCTGGTTTCAGATAGCTTTTCTGCTGTTTAAATTTGGTAGCCCAAGGCAGTGTGAAGGTTTAGCCCTGTGTGGCATAGGGTAGGGTACTATAGCTGTTTAACATTTTCTTACCCATCAGTGCCCTTATTTACATTTGAATAACAGTATCCATCTTCTATGGTATGGAATTCAACTGAAGAGGAGGCAGAAAACTCATGTTTATTGGGCATTCACTATACAAAAGACAGAGTACTAGAGTCTTTACAGTTATTAAACAAGTGATTAAGAAGTCAACTCTTGAATAACTAGTACCTATCAGTATCTCCAGTTTTCAGATTTAGTATGTGACACTGTGGTTAAGTGACCTTCCCAAATTCACAGGGAGGCAAGCTGAAAGGAGGTTAAGAGTAGGGTGACGGTGGGGTGCCCTGGACAGAGGCAGAGAGATGAACCTGTACAGTCAGTCCTGACTCGGGCAGTGGTGTGAACCAGGTGGGGACCCCCACCCAGACCCCTGCAGCCTGGAGCACCCATGCCAGTTACACTGACTGTGACTGTCGGTGACCCTCCCGGCTTCGTAGAGCAGCTGCTGCAGCGAATGGAGGAGGGCCTGGCACCAGGTGTCCCAAGGAGAGAGCAGACTCAGGCAGGTGTGGACCTGCCCTGAGGTTCTCACTCCCCTTTTTCTCCCTGCAAGAAGCCAAAGGGACAGAAAGAAGAACAACAGATGAAACAGTGTGTTCTTTTATCATCCAATCTGGAAAATTTGCCTTAATTGGAACATTTGATCCATTTACAGGTGGTGTAACTATGGCTACATGCCATAGACTGAATGCCTGTGTCCACCCCTCCAGGTTCGTATCTTGAAGTCCTGACTCTAATATGTTGGTATTAAGGGGTAGGGTCTTTGGGAGGTGTTTGGTTCCAGGGTGACATCCTTGTGAATGGGATCAGTGCCTGTATAGTAGCAGGACCCACAGGCTCTCTTGCCTTCTTCTGCCATGTGAGCATAGAGGAGGAAGTCATCGTCTGCATCTGGGTGGATTTCCTGATCTTGGAGGACCTGCAGCCCCCCAGAACTATGGGACATGAAGCTCTATGGTTCATAGCCATCCAGCCTATGATACTTGGTTATAGCAGCCAGGATGGACTGAGATTTTCTTCATCTCAATTTGTATTTTCTATTTGTCTTGATTATCTTATGCCTTTTTCTTTCCTTCTTCCCTCTTTCTATATTTTATAATTGATCATTTTTTGAATAAAAATATTTTAATTGAGATATGATTTGTACACAGTAAAATTTACTCTTTTTGTTGTATAGTCCTGTGAGTTTTGAGAAACACATACAGGTTGTGACCTGCACCATAGTCAAGATACACAGTAGTTCCACCACCCAAATGTTTTCCTGAGTTCTCTTATAGCCATTCCCAACCTCCACCTGCTCCTGTTCCTGGAAACCATCAATCTTTCTCCATCACTTTAGTGTTGGCTTTTCCAGAATGTCATATAAATGGTCATATAGCATGTAGCCTTTCGTGTCTGGCTTTTTACAGTTAACATCATGCATTTGAGATTCATGCATATTGTTGCATGTGTCAATACTTTTAAATGCTGAATAGTATCTCATAATTCGTATACCCCAGATTGGTTTATCCATCACCAGGTAGAGGACATGTGAAGGGCACTTGAGCAGTTTCCAGGATTTGATGATTATGAACGAAGTCACTCAGCACATTCATGTATGGGATGAGGTAATTTCTTTGGGATAACTCAGCAGTGAAATGCTGGGTCAGACAGTTCATTTTTAACTTTATGAAAAGGAAATGTGAAGAAGAGGAAAGACGGAGATTTAAAGATGCTATGCGTCTGGCTTTGAAGGTAGAGGAAGAAGCCATAAACAAGTGTTGAGAAATCAAAATCTTCTGCCAACCCAGAAAGCATCCCTGTCAGGAGCGGTGATTTGAATCACAGTCTCTGATTATCTGGCGACGGGAGCTTGCCTCTGCTGGGAACTCCTTAAGCAAAGGCACAGTTGAGACTACCCAGTTGCTATGGTAACTTGGCCCTGTTCAAAGGAGGTTTGGTGCTTGCTACAGGACTATCAGTATTTACTCTGAGTTCAGACATCAACTGATAAGGGTAGTGGATTATGAGCACAAGTTGATAATTATAATTGGGCCACTAGTCTCTGACTTTGGTCCTGCTTGCTTTGAAGAAACTTTCTCACAGAAAACCATTTTGATGTTAAAACCTATAAAACAAATGTGCTGAGCTGGCTCTGGGTTGTTCATCCCTCATCAGGGATGAAGAACCACCAGGCCCCAACTTTTTCTCTCTATGTGCGTCTGTCTCTTTTCTCCATCCCCCACCTCCCCTCACTGGTTTTCTGAATTAACAACGGCCATGCAGGTTGCAGCACTTCAGAAAGAAACAGCTTTATTATCAAATTAGCATCAAACCAGAATGTAATGCACACCCCAGGCAATTAGTTGGAGATGTTGCAAAGACAGAAACATATCTCACCATTTTACAAAGCAAGGCAGATATGTGCACACGTTTTCAAGACATATGATAACTAGTTCTCAAGCCAGAGGACTTAGTGGCACTTCTTAAGAAAGACACCGACTTTAAGCAGAAAAAGGACATTTGATTCTCTTCAGGGACAATGACTCAAAGTCATTCTTCCATGCCCAAAATGCTTTAGAAGAAAGAAAATGACACTGTTTGGGAACTTTTAAAGATATCATGAATACATTTTGTGTACAAAATGTCACAGATTATTTACCCTAAATTCAATGGGCAATTGGGTAACTGTGACAGCCATGTTTGATTTATGCAAAGTGAACATTAACTCCTCCTATCACTATGATGGGAGGTAGCTTTGCATCTTGGACTGGAGCTCCCAGGGAAGTTAGCTGGGAGTCTGTGTGCTCTGTTCCTTGATGCTGAAGTTTCAAAGAGATGATATCCAGGAAGAGCTGGATATCATCTGAGGAAGATCTTCCCAGATTGCAAGGTTGGAAAGAGGCTTATTGAGCTCTTAAAAAAAATTTACATATATCTCAAAGGGGTAGAGACATCTTGCAATTACAGGTTTTCTAAAGTCAGAGTTTTAACAAAATGATTTTTGACAGGGAGACCTGAGTCTTGTTTTTCTTTCTTAGTTTGAATTTTCAGGTGTCTTTGCAGCAGCCATGCAGGCAGTCTCCTCAAGGAAGTCATGTTGGAGAAGGAAAGGTAACGTTTCTCTCCTATAGTCTCCTGAAGGGGTGCAACCTTGCAGTATTCTCGACTTTAGTTCAGTGAAGTCAGTTTTGGATTTTTGATCTCCAGAACTGTAAAATAATGCAGTTGTTTTAGCTTGTGTTGTCTTAAGTCACTAAATTGGTGGCAACTTGTTACATTAGCAATAAGAAACTGATACTCTAGTTAATATATTCCTTATTACAAGATAAGAAAAGAAATGCGGTGTGCATAGGAGGTCACTGTTACAGCTAGTTTCGATGTGAGAATCACTTTGGAAACACACATATCAGATTTGTGATCATTAGTTTTCTATCCTTTACTCTGTCCACTGCACTAGACCATAGAGTTTTAAGTAAGATACCACTGGCACATGCCTGTAATCCCAGTGGCTTGGGAGGCTGAGGCAGGAGGATTGCAAGTTCAAAGACATCTTCAGCAACTTAGGGAGGCCCTAAGCAACTTGGCAAGACCCTGTCTGTAAATATAATATAAAAAAAGGGCTGGGGATGTGGCTCAGTGATTAAATGTCCCTGAGTTCAATCCCTGGTACCAAACCAAACAAACAAAAAAACAAAACAAATAAACAAAAAAAAAAAAAAACCAAATAAATAAAAATAATGGATGCATTAAAGTTTCATGACATGAATATTTACTACAAATAGGGGTGAGTTCCAACCTTGTCTCCTCTCTTCCGGTCCTCATGGAGACTTGTTCATATCATTAGAAATCACCTGGCTAATTACACATGCCTTAGAGAACCGTGGCTTGGTGAAGGTGGGGGCACCTTTTTCACTCTGTGTGTGCATTCTCGGCCAGGCAATCCAGATGGCATGGAGGCACTAGGAGTTTTCGCCTCTGCAGGGTCCTCCTATTTGTTCTCTGCCCACCTTAGATTTTATGTTTACAGTTGCAGGAAAGCCACCATAGTGCCATTTGAAACATTCGTATTGTAGACATTTGAAAATCCCATTTTGTGCAGGAAGAAGAAGGAAAGGAAGGATTAAAAGCCATCTGCCAGCTGACTGAGTCCCTTAAGGCATGTTCACGAAAGCCCCTCAAGGCCTCCACATGCATCATTGGAATGGCCATGAGCAGAGCCAGTTGCAAGTGTGGGTTCTTTTTAAAGCTGAGCGCATTACCACCCAACATTGGAGGGGGTTCTGTGACTACAAAAGGAAGGTAAAGTGGTGGCGGGGCAATTAGTGGTTTCTGATGCACTGCTCTTCCCCAATGGCCCAGCAGATTTCAGAAACTCTGCTCCAGCCTTCTGTTGTCTCACTACCAGTGTGTCCCAATCAAGGAGATAGAAAAATTCATGTCTATTAGTTTTCCACGTGGATCTCTTTGGAAATCAAATTCTGGCATTACTGCTCTCATTTCTTGTTCCATATTGATTTTCCTGCAATACTTTTTTTTTTTTAAATTGAGTAAACATCTGAAAATTCAGCTTCATAAAAATTTATCTTCAGAATTGCTTAAGGGGTTCCACAGATGATAATTTCCTATTTCAAATGAAGATTTGATGTTCTTGTGGAATACCGCCATCATATTCATACAATTTGTACCAGAGATTCTGAAACATTCTTGATTCAAGGAGCTTTCAGGATTTCTATAATCTTTACCACCATAACCACCCCCCCCCCAAAAAAAAAACAGAACAAAACCAAAAGGCCAAAAAACTTAATATTTCCTTTTATGAAATAATTAGGCCCGGATATCTTAATAAGCATTTGTGTGCTAACAATGTAGTAGTGATTTCAAAACAACAACAACAACAACAACAAAATACCCAGAAATGAAAAGGAAAGATAATATGTTTGTTTTATTCTTAAATAACTCACATTATGTTGAGAGCCACAGCCGAAGGGGCTCCAGCAAACTTTCAGACTGCCAGCTGATGATTGGCTCACAGCGGCCCCAGCAACACCTAGCTGATTGGCTCCTCTGTGGAGATGCTCATTGAGCTGTTTCCCTGCCCTTTCAGACTACCAGCTGATGATTGGCTCACAGCGGCCCCAGCAACATCTAGCTGATTGGCTCCTCTGCGGTGATGCTCATTGGGCTGTTTCCCTGCCCTTTCAGACCACGGAGCTGCTCATTGGGGGACTTTTTTGGCTCCGCCCATGCGACCCAGCCAATCGGCCTCAAGAGCAGGAGGATGGTGGGAGGAAGAGGTTGTTGGGGTGTGTGGCTTGTGGGAAGCCGGTGGTGGCAGTTGGGCTCTGAGGGTTTTATTCCTGAGGAGCTGTTTTGTTTATCTTGTGTGGTTCTAAAAATAAAGTTAGTTTCTTTTGACAAGTGGCTCCTGAATTGTGCCCAGCCAGACTGCGGCACATTACTTATTAATGGGGTATCTGTGTTGTGTGATACATAACTTTTCAAACTTTGGAATCAGATTCCGACATCACGGTTCTTGTTTCTGGTTCCATGTTGATTTTCCTACAATACAAGTCTTGTTTTTAAAATTCAGTTTCATAAAAATTTGTCATCATCTAAAGAAACACGGTTTAACTTGTTGCTGAAATGCTGAATTATCTCAAGCCAGTGGTTCAGGGGGTGCTGGACAGAAATTGGCTGCTCTGTTCTTCTTGCATGGCATCCCAGGAGTTGGCTGTGCCACACCAGGGCTTCTTGGCAGAGTTTGGATCATACGTGTCATACATGTCAAAGTGCTGTATGACATGTCATCTGAGCTCCACTTTTGTGGTATATCATGGGATGTTGGCTTAGGTGGAGGAAATGTAGTAAACAGGTCACCAAAGAGGGGTTGAGAGGAGGCGGTGTGATGGACCCACCTTTTTTTTTCTCCTTTTTTTCTGAAATGTATAATATAACTGTGAAGTAGGATAGCCCCACTTGCCATGGTCACTGTGGGATATGGTATGGAATTACATGTCCTCCTAAGGCTATGTGCTGAAAGCTTGATCTATCAGAGGGTGGTACAAACTTTAGGAGGTGGGGCCTAGTGGGAGCAAGTTAGGTTCTTGGGGGCATGCCTTTGAAGTGGATATAGAGACCCCAGCCCCTTCCTCTCTCTTTTTGTTGCCCTCCCTCCATAAGGTGAGCAGCTTCCTTTGCCTCATGCTCCCACCACATTGTTCTGCCTCACCACAGTCCCCAAAGAAACAGAGCTAACTAACCATAGATTAAAACCTCTGAACTGTGAGCCAAAATAAATCTTTCCTGTTTTTAAATTGTTTATCTCAGGTATTTTGTCACAGTAATGGACATCTAACTGATTGTGAAAATATGGATTTCTCTGTATGGAAAGGACAGTGTCACAGAATGACACGATTCAACAGATGATACCTGAAACAAATTGAGACGTTTCCTTACAAAATAGCAGCCGGTTCTGACAAATGTTTAGTATATTGGTTTGATCAAGGACCAAATTTCATTCTTGTATTTTCATAAAGTGGAAAGATATTATTCTTTTCTTTACTTAAAATATGGGAAGTTTTCTTTATTGGTAAAGGCTTTCAAGTTATATGAATTAGGATTTTCAGAAAAGCCAGAACCAGTAGGATATATGTTTGATGATATATATGTATAGGAAGACATTCATTTTTAAGGTAACAGCTCATTTGATGATAGAGGCTGAGAAATCCCCAGATCTGCCACCAGCTGCCAGGAGACCCAGCACAGCCTGCTGCAGCTAAAGGCCTGAGAAATGGAGAGCTGATGGGTAGATTCCAATCTGGATCTGAAGGTCTGAGCTCCAGGTGCTCAGAAAGCAGGAGAAGATCCAGGTCCCAGCTCAAGCTTCCAGGCAGAGGGAGTGCAGATCCAACCTCCTTTGCTTTTTGGTTCTAGTCAGGACTTCAGCAAGTGGATGATGCCCACCCACATCGAAGAGGGAAGTCTTCAATTTTGGGTCTATTGACTCAAATGTTAATCTCCTCTTGGAAACACCCTCACAGACACATGCAGAAATAATGCCTAAGCAGCCATCTGGGCACCCCATAGCTGATCTTGTTGGCTCCTACCATTAACCACGACAGGGTGGTTTAAAATGCTTCCAGCTTATACCTCTCTTAAAGATATGGTAAAGTTATTGGCTGGTAAAATAATTAACTGTAAACTATCTGAGAGAAGTGATATAGCATTTTCCCTTCACACAGCCCTTTACAAGTGATGTTCCATGTGACTTGTTCCCTGGAACCAATGGTGAATCCTTCATGTAGACGTTGCTGAATTTGCCTGGAAAGAAAAGTCACTGGCTTGAAACTCTTGTGAGAATTTTACTTGGTTGGGACTGTTTTTATTAAAAAGAAATCTTGCAGGAGTTGTTGTGCTCAGGGTTGTCTTTGAGAAATCTGTCCAATGCCAATGGAGCCTAGGAGGCAGCTGCTGTTGAGAGGAGCCATCTTGGTCCAGGAGAGAGAGCCTGAGCAAGGCGTGGGCTGGTTCTGTCATGCCACAAACGGGATAGAGATCTTTCTAAAATCATCTTACCAGCTGAGGAAACTCCTAGCAAATGGAGGAGAGTCACTGGCAAATTTGGATAAAAATAAAGAGTACATTAAAAACAGATCTGCATGAAGGATTCACCGTTGAGTCCCATAAAAGGAAATCACTTGTAAAGGGCTTTGTAAAGGAAACATGCTAAATCATTTCTCACAGAAAGTTTGCAATTAATTATTTCACCAGTCAGTAATTACCATACTCTAAAGGAGGTATAAGCTGGAAGTAGGCTAAATCATACTGCAATGGTTGATGTAGGAACCGACAAGACCAGCCACAGGGTACCTGGATAGCTGGTTAAGCATTAATTTCAGATATGTCTGTGAGTCTTTTTTTCTAGGGGAGATTAACATTTGAGTCAATAATTTGAACCAAGAAGACTTAGACACATATGGTGTCTATACCTTACTGTGCACCTCAGGTCAATAAGTTTAGAAACCAGATTTTTACTTTACCAGGGGTAATAACTTAGAGACAGCAGCTTCTATTTATAGATATCTGATTGTGTATAGGCCATGTATAGGTAGAGTCTAAAACAACACAAGGTGGTCATTAGTTCCAATCTATTAACTCACATTGGCAGCATGTTTCTTGAGAAAGTTTTCTCAAGGCACTTTCTTAACTAACCACCAGATGTTTGGCTGCCTGGTAAACACAGAATTAAGACAAAAATAATTCTTTTTTTTTTTTTTTTTTTACAAAGAGTCTTTCCATGAATGCTGGGTCCTGCTTCACGGTGCATATTTCTCTGGGTAACTGATGTCAGGAATGAGAGTCGGAGCTCCTTCCCTGCTGCATACCCACAGCACACTGGCACATTCTCTTCCTAGCTCTCTCCTTCTGCTAGAATCCTTGCATATTGCCACCCTGCATCCACATTTTCCTTCCCCAGTGGTAACATTAAATGAATCCAATACATGGATCGCGGGCCGGATGTTTAATAGCAGAGGTATGGCTGAGTGTGTTTTAACACAGCAAATTGGAAAAAACCCAGTCCCTTACTGAGGGAACACGGCGTCCATTCTTAATGCCAGTTATCACTGGCCAGAACACAATTGTGACTGGGCCCTAGCAGAACAGAGGGAGGCAGACAGAGACGCTGGGTGTGGAGCTTGGGAACACACAGAGGCTTTGTCTGGGTGACTGGCAGCTCAGTTGGTATCACATTCCCCTGTTTATCTTTGAAAGTGGGGAACCATGTAGCTACAAATCTGTAAAGTCAAGGTCAAAATCTTGGGTGAGGCAGATTTATACCAAAAGTAAAGATGGAAAGGCAAATGAGGAACCATTTAGACTTGTTTCTCTCAGATTTGATCAGCAGACTCATTATTATATACCTCCCAATCACTCAAAATGGCCTTATAGTTGCTTATTAAACAAAGCACTCATTTTGCTGTATTTTTACAGCACAGCATGGTAGTTGAAAATCTCTGGCTTGTTTTTTATCTTTTTTGATCAGATGAGATTAGGCATTTCAAGGTAGTATGATTGTAGAATATTTTAAAATAAATAAAAAACCTTTTACAACATATATTTTGATATACAGTTTTTCTAGGTAAATGACCATTGACTAATTGCTGATATGACTTTATGTGTGTCCAGGGGTCTCTTTATCTTACCAGTGTCACACACATCACCTTCCTTAAGGTAGTTTTCCTCTGTAGATAATTTATTCATTTATACTAACTTTCAATAATCTACCTGACAAAAGGTTTGCCTTTCCCTTATGCAACTGTGATTGTCTCACATTTTAGGGGGAAAACTATGTGCTTTAAAAAGAAGAGACACCAAACAAGAATGAAGTTTTAGAATTAAAAAAAAATATGATTTTTCAAAACAGAGTGTTTCAAAATTCAGTAAGAGGGATATGATGAAGCAAATAGGAAAGTCTGATAAGAGAAAAACAGTACTGGGAGCTTGGAATGAGTGAGAAGAATAAGAAACAATTCAGATCATCATTCGAGACAGTTAAAATGACAGAGATTTCAGAAAGAAGGAAGAAAGGAGAGGAACAAATCTATAAAAACATACAGAAAAAAAATTTCAAAATGGAATGTTATGGATTTCCAAATGAAAATGGTCCCTCAAGTGGGAATGAAAAAACAAAAGCAAAAACCAAAACAAACCAGAATAGCATGGTAAAGTTTCAAAGGACTTGAGGTTAAAATAAGACCCTTAATATGTGGATGCTAATTCACAATAAGGCGGTGGGGGATCAGTAGGGAAGAATAGCGCTACCTTAGATTAGGTAGAGGGAAGTGATGGGAGGGGAGAGGAGGGGATGTGGGGATAGGAAAGATAGTAGAATGAAACAGACATTATTACTGTCTGTATATGTGGCTGCATGACCAATATGATTCTGCAACATGTACACTCAGAAAAATGAGAAATTATACCCCATCTATGTATGGTATAACAAAGTGCATAAATGCATTCTACTGTCACGTATAACTAATTAAAACAAATAAAAAATTAAAAAAAGACCCTTAACATTTCCAAAGTTTTTTGAAAAAAAAAAAGTTGTAGGCAAAAAACAAAACAAAAACCAAACTACTCTCACCCAAAACAAAGCCACAAAATAAAATAACTCAATATAAAATCCACTAAAAACTTAAAAAAATAGACAAATGAGATTCCAAAAGGTCTAGAACTTCTCAAAACAGCAATGGAGAAAAAAAAAATAGAGAAAAGCAATATATTCATAATACTTTTCAACCTAGAATTCCATATCCAAGTAGGCAACCAGTGTGAGGATAGTATACAGCAGCTTTCAGATAAGCAGGCACTTGGAAAAATCTTCTTTATACATACCCTTTCTTTCTAAGGAAGCCATTGGAGGGCTTATCTCAGAAGAATGGGCGGGGGCAAGCCACAGATGAGAATGTTCTAGAGTCGAGAACAAGGTGACTCCATCTTAGCAAAGCAATAGGAGGAAGAACCAGTGCCCCAGGACCAGAGAGCGGGTGGCCTAACACCAGAGAGGAGGACAGAGGATTAAAGAAGACCAGAGATTAATGCATTGGAATGCCTGAAAATCACTAATCAATATTTGACAGATCTGCTGGAGTATTTGGAAAAATGAGTGATAAGTAAATTTTAAATGCAAATGGAAATAAGTGAATTAAAGCAAAACCAGGACAATTATTAACTTCAGGGAAAAGAAAGTCATACAAAGAAAAGGAACAATCATGGTTTATCATAAGACTGTGGGCATGAACATTCACATGTTTACAGTAAGATAAACACTGACTGGTGTAACTTCACTCAGTGGAGGAGGGGAAGGGAAAGGAAGAGGAAGGAGTGAAATGTAAGAAAAATAATCCTCAAAAGGAAGCCAATAGCCTTCAATAAATCAGCATATAAATGGCTGTGTGAATAACGTAGCAATATGGAAATACACAACTAAAAAATAGTTAAATGATGGATTGGGATGAGGTGGCACCATGAGCAGTTAGCACCTCTCTCTCTCTCTCTCTCTCTCTCTCTCTCTCTCTCTCTCTCTCTCTCTCTCCACTGAGCTATATCTCTAGACTTTTTTATTTTTAAATTTTGAGACAGGGTCTTACCAAGTTGCTGAGGCTGGCCTTGAACTTGCCATCCTATTGCCCAGCCTCCTGAATCAATGGGATTACAGGTGACTGTCCTGTGCCAGGTTTTACAAGTGTTTGATGAATATAGAAATGAATGAAAATTGCATTTACTGGCCCTTATGGTATATTGGTTTTCTAGGGTTGCTGTAACAAAATACCATCCTGTGGGTGGTTATATCAGCAGCAATATATTTTCTTACAATTGTCCAATTCAGAAGCCTGAGGTCAGGGTTTTAGCAGTGAGGGTTCCTTCTGGGGACTGAGGGAGGTATCTGTTCCAAGCCTCTCTCTTTGGTTGTAGATGGCCGTCTTCTCCCATCTGTCCATATATGTCCTTCCCACCCCCATGTGTGCAAATTTGTATAAAGACATGAATCAAGGCCTACTTTAATGATTTATTTTAGTTTGACTACCTCTGTGAGAACTCTGTCTTTAAATAAGGTCACCCAGAGAGATGTTGGGCATTAGGTTTTCAACACAGGAATCTGGAAGGCAAAGGGACACGGTTCAGCCTTAACATGTGGGGATTGTCAGTTGCAGCCATAGTTTCTGTGAGGAAGTCTTCTGAAATGTTAGCAAGTTATAGCATTAATTTGGGCTGAGTCCACTTGAAGTCCTGGGAGGTCTTAATCCTGTGTGGAGCACAAGGCTGCCATTCAACAGGAGTGACATTGACTCAGATGTGTCCTCCTAAGCAGTTTTTCTGGAACTGAGAATGCTGTTGCATGAAGGGCAGACAACCGAATTAAAGAGATAGTGTAATGAGCATTTTGTGGACCCTCCATAATTTGGTTGCATAAATGGTATATCACTCCATTGATTATGGAGTAGATTGAAGACAGGGACCACAAAAATTTGCCATTAAGATTTGAGAAGCAGAGGAGTCCTTTAGTAAAGATGGGTTTTTATAATCTATGATCTTGCATTTTTAAAAGCATCTTGATTTCCAGTAGTTTGGGGATCAGAAAGGAAGTCTTTGCAAGTGCCGGTCACTCTTGTTTATCAGTTCCTTTAGGGCCCTGACCATGAGCGCTAACGTGGTGTGGCACTTACTACTACTCACGTGTGGGATGCACCGTTTGAACAAATGTACGCCTCTCAACTGATTTAATCCTCCCTCTGGTCCGATGACATTTAATAGAGCACAGAGGGTTATGGGACTTGATAGTGTAGCTCCCACACTTTAAGAAAAGGATAAGAATATATTGAAGATCGCAGTCAATGCCATCATGTTAATTGAATGATATTCACTATTTACCAAACCATCTACCATAATAGATGGTTTATACAAGTTTTAATAAATTTGAGTGCATAAAGGTGACTGTCACAGAATCTTCCAAATTCAATCTCAGTTGTGATTAGACTAGATTAGACTTAAGTCAAGTGTGCAAAGATGTGTGTATGTGAAGGTTAGTCTTGGTGTGTGTGTGTGTGTGTGTGTGTGTGTGTGTGTAAGTGGGAGGGGAGTGTGGATGGGTATTTATCTGCCTAGAGTATGAAAATAGGAGCCCAAAGACAGGAATCTGTTGGTGTGACTCCAACACAGTTCATGGCGGAAGGCTATGACTTAGGGTGTATGGGGTGCGGTATGATGTGCTGAGGTTGGGTGGTTACTGTGCTGGTGTGATGTGTGGATAGGAGAGCTTGGTTGTGTGGGGTGAGCTGGTGTGTGGTGTGGATGGACTTAGCTGTGGTTGCACACTGGCTAGAGCTGGTTGGAAGGGGCCTTGGTGATGGGGGAGGTTTCTCATGGGTATTGATTACATGGAACGTGGGAGTTTGAGCCTGTGAGTGTGGGTGGCTATAGTGTGGAGATGGGTTGTGGGTGCGTGCGTGTGCGTGCATGTGCGATATGGCTGTAGCTTACTTTAGCTTTTGTTTAGGTTTTCTTTTGCTCTTTGTTTTGGTCATTGTTTTTGTCTTTGTTTGGCCTTTGTTTGTCTTTGTTTCACTCTTTGTTTTAAACTTTCTTTGGCTTTTGTTTGGTTTTTCTTTAGCCTTTTGTTTAAACTTTGTGTGGCCTTTTTGTAGTCTTTGTGTAGCTTTTGTTTTAAAGTGCATCTTGGCCGGAGGACCCATCAAAAACACCTTGTGTAATGAAAAAACCCAGATATATAATCTCTCCCTATATATTCTGCATGCATTGAGGTAGCCTCAACCCCTCAGGGACCTTGGTACAGACAAGGAACCTGTGACACACAGCAACTGCTATCTGAAGGTAAGAAAATGTCTCTGGCTTTCGTCTTACTTCCTTTTGTACCTCATCCTCAAGTGGCAAGTGAACGGTCATATGGACCATTTTGTTACCGCGGATTGTAATAGCGGTCAAGGTTGGAAAGACAGAAAAGAATGGAGAAAACAAGACTGGAAGAAGGAGCAGCAAGTTGCTTTCTGATGTGGACAGAGAGCCCTCCTAGAATGTTCGTGCTAATGTTTGGGATTTGTCTGAGCCTGGGGAGAGGCTCTGAATCCTAACTCAGGTTTCCTCAGATTCAAAGACCCCTGTTGTTGCAGTGAGATCAATGGTGCTACTGAGTTCTTTTTTTTAATCCCTATTTCTTCGTTGATACTTTGTCATGATTTGAAAATGAGGTTTTCTTTCTTATCTGAGTGCAACTGCTTCCCCCATACAGCTGAATTTATGTGTGTGGGATATTCATGGAGCAACAAAGACCAAATCTTAGCATTGTGCTCCCTGTAGACCAGCAAACTTAAATTGAAAGACATGGATGCCTTGTCACATACAGAATCTCTTAGAAATCACAGGGAGTCTTTCAGTTCTATAGTTGATATAAAAAAAAAAGCAAAGAAAAGATTATGTGTCAGGGGAATACAGTCATGAACTTGGCTACAGCACTAGGATGAAAATGGAGAAAAGGAGAATTTTTAATGCTCTGTGAATAAAATAGGGAGACAGAAAACAGATCACAGCCAGATGTGCAGAGATGCTGGTTGGTGATTATTTAGAATGACAGGGGAATTGTTGGTGAGTGGATTTCAAAAATTGCTTCAGAGTTACAGAAAAATTGCAAACAGTATGAAAATTCCAGACTGCACCCAGCTTACCCAAATGTGAACATTTTACCAGATCTGCTTTATCATTCTCTTTCTATAGCAACAAATAATACAGTTTATATTTTGCGGAGCCATTTGAGATTAAATTGCAGGCATCATCAAAATCAGAAAAATACTTTGATTTCATCTGGAGATATCTAGACTTCATCAATTGTCTCTGCTGTTAATCCAGTATGATTGACTGACTTCAGTTGTTCTGTCTTTTTGGTGTTCTTTAATCTGGAACTGAACCTGAGATAGCTATTCTCCTTCACTGACAGTGACAATTTTGAAGTGTGTTTGTTAAAAGTTCTTCCGAATGGTTTTGGTCTGAAGTTTTCCCATAAATGAGGTCACAGTTTTTGAAGGAATATGATTGTATTTTGACTGTGAATATTCAAATTGAATCATTTCTATCAACTTTTTTTTTTTTGGTACTGGGGATTGAACCCAGGAGTGCTTTACCACTGAGCCATATCTCCAGTCCTTTTGAGACAGGATCTTTCTAAATTGTTAAGGACTCACTAAATTGCTGAGACTGGCCTCAAACTTGCCATCCTCCTGCTTCAGTCTCCAGAGTTGCTAGAATTATAGATGTGCCCCACAGTGCCCCACTGATCCTAAAGATTTTTAATTCAAGGTCTTATTTATCTGAGAGTCGCTCAGATTTTAAATTGCTGGTTATCTAAGATCTTTGTATATGAAAATACAAAAAGTTATAAATCCAGAAATTTTAGAGATAATTCCCAAGCATTTACCCTGAGTGTGTCAGAGCTGACCTTTGATTATAAATGGCAATTGCCATGATACGTCCATGAACTTGGTAGGCTTAGATTGGTATTTCATTTAAATTATTCTCATGTGTTGGGTTCATGTCTACTGCACTATGAGTGTTCCTTGCACAAATGTGGCCCTTCCTTCCTAAGCACAGCCAACTGCTGATACTGTTCAAGGAAGAGTTGTCCTGCGGAGCCACCCAGCTCGCTGGCATCCTTTAGCAGGTTGGCAGGGTGTCTGCAGTAATGGAGGAGGCATAGCTCTGCCAAGGCTGCGAGAAGGCCCCTGATCAAGTATCTCCTGTGTTCCAGAAACCACATACCAGCAAAGAACTCTCCCTTTGTATCACCAGGAGTCAAAATTCTGAGATCACCAGTCATTCTTAAAATATTCTCTACCTAATCTGTGAGGTAGGAAATATTATCCACATTTTACAGATGAGAAAATTGGGATCCAGGGATCAGCCTATGATTGATTATACATGGCTAGCAAATGACAGAGCCCACAACTCAAACTAAGATACTTACTGAATTTTTATGGATGACAGCTATTATTATTATTTTACTAGTATATTGCACATGTTAAAGTTACAAAAATTAAAATTAAAAAGGTGGGCTGAAAATAAACTACTTCAAAAATAACTTTATACCCTGATTTGGACATTACATGTAGACCTGACTTCCTTTCAGGCTTCCTTTATTTTTTAAAAAGTTATTAAAATGCATTCCTTAGATATGCAAATAAAAGCATTCATTTCTCCCGGCCCCCTCAGGGAAGATCCAGGAGTTAACAAAAAATCAGAATGTTGAGGTAGTTGATTACCCTGCTACGTGAGCTTCCTAGTAAAGTGGAACTTTAACAGGACCTGGATGAGGGAGATCAATGTTTTCTTACCCAACGATGAAGTTAAAGGAAATTTTTTGGGATTCTGCACAGGGTGCTATTTAAGGCTAAGAAGCTTGGCTAGGGGAAAAGGAAGCATTAACTGTTATGACTGTCTTATCTGGGCCATGGAAGTCAGGCTGTGGTTTGGTAAAGTGTTTTACATACTTAAAGGATTATGTTTTCCCAAGATGAATCATCTTGGAGAAAATGAAGGCATGAAGACCCCTTTTTTCTCTTTCAGTCAAAACAGTTGGGGGTCAGGACGGGGAAGGCTCAGAAGGCCAGGAGGGAATTGTGGATGGGAGTTAATCTTCTGACCACCTAGAAGTCTGCAGGGCTGGGACCACAGAAGGAGGCTCTGTACCGTGGGCTCCAGCAGTGACTTCTTCCATTGGCACGGAGGCCACCCCTGCATCCGTCGTTTCTGTTACCTTCTGAGCATTAGAGTCAGCTGGGCTCTGGGTGGCTAAGGAAGCATCCTGTTTAAAAACATACCTGAGATTTTGTTATTGATCAGATAGGGTGAGGCCAACCGATCAGGAGATGAGCGACATTGGAAAGTTTGTTACAGTTCCTGTTTTAGTCAGATTTTTCATTGCTATGACTAAAAGACCTGACCAGAATAATTTTAGAGGAGTAAGAGTTTATTTGAGGGTTCACGGTTTCAGAGGTCTCAGTCCATAGACAGCTGGCTCCATTCCTTGGCTTGAGGTGAGACAGAACATCATGGCAGAAGAGCGTGGCAGAGAGAAGCAGCTCACAAGATGATCAGAAAGGGGGGTGAGTGGGGGGGAAAGAGAGAGAGAGAGAGAGAGAGAGAGAGAGAGAGAGAGAGAGAGAGAGAGAGAGAGAGAGGAGAGGAGAGGAGAGGAGAGGAGAGGAGAGGAGAAGAGAAGAGAAGAGAAGAGAAGAGAAGAGAAGAGAAGAGAAGAGATCCAGAGACAAAGAGAGACATTCCACTTGCCAGATACCAAATATAAACCCCAAAGGCACGGCCCCCAGTGACTCACCTCCTCCAGCCACACCCTACCTGCCTTCAGTTATCAACTCAGTTAATTCCATCAAGAGATTAATTCACTGATTGATGGGTTAAGGCTCTCTTAACCCAATCATTTCTCCTCTAAAACTTGCATTGTTTCATCTGTGAGCTTTTGGGGGACACCTCACATTCAAACCATAACAGATCCCAAGAGGAGGGGGACATGGGGACATGAAATTAGAGGAAAAGGGCCACATGAGGAAGTACCAGTTTCCTTGGTCAGGAGTCAAGAGGAGAAAGGGGGAAGCAGGGGTGGAAGTCTTTATTGTGGTTTTGTGGGGAACAGTGGGAAATGCAGGGTAAGGGACTAGGCAGGTTTAGAATTGTAGTGTGAATAATTTCTTGGGACTCTGGGATGTAGGATCTGTTCCAAGTTAATTGGGATCTGGCCCTGGGGACACCAGGACAGAGGAATATTTGTTCATCCTATGAGAGCTTAATAAAGGAGGTAGTTGGAAAATTTGGGCTCTGGATTGGTTGATTTCCATATGAAAGGTGAGCTTACAAGGGAGTCATTGGCTATCGCTAGGAATTTATTAGTCCTGGGGAAGGCAGTCTCTCCAGGATCAGCAAGACCCCCAATGCCAGAGCATCGTGAACACAGAAAATAAGAAAATACAATTAATACAGTTAGTGTCCACATTTGGAATGAATGAACATGGGAAAGGAGAGCAACATTTAGAGGCTGGAATAACAGCATTTAAGATCCAGGACATCTGATACAGAGGCCTTCATGGGAAGTGTAACTATTTTTTATGGGAGCCCCCAAATTAATAAGGAAGATAGAGGACTGGATTCTCAGAGCTCTATAGGAGTGAGTTGTGTGGCAAACTATCACAAACATAGTGTCTTAAGGCTGTTCCCATTTATTACCTCACTGTTCTGTGGATCAGAAGTCCTGTGGGTTTGACTACATCCTCTGCCTAGGGTCTCACAAAGACACGAAGTGGTTGTCTGCAGAGCTCCTGTCTAGAAGAAGCCCTGAAATCCAGGCTCACGCAGGTTGTTGGCAGAACTCACTCCTTGTGGTTGTCGGGCTCAGGTCTCGGGTTTGCTCCAGTCAGTAATGGTGGGTGGAGCTCTTCTCAAGCTTGGAGTAACTCTGGCCTCGTCTTCTGTTGCATTTCTCTGACTCCAGCTAGAGAAGGTTCTTGGCTTTTAAGGGTTTATATTATTTGACTCACCCAAATCACCCAGAATAATCTCCCTGTAAAATCCTTGGCTTTCACTATGTCTGTAAAGTTTCTTTCGTTACATAACATAGCATAAGGTATTCAGAAGTTTCAGTGATTAGGATTTGGAAATTTATGGGGCAGTCGATTCAGCCTACTGCAGGGAGCTTAGGGTCAATGCAAATGTGAATATTAAATATACAGTGAGCACATACATTTCCTATGTATAGTCTAGAGTTTGCATAGAAATCAGGGAGCAGTATAAGTAGCAGTTACCAATCAACCAAGGCATAAGACCTGGCTTAAAAAATCTGAAATAATACTTATATTATACTCATTTAAAGTTTCTCACATGGGATAATAATAACATTTACCCTCAGAGACACATGGAAGGGATCTTCACAATACCTTCATGCAAAATGTTTTCAAGAATAACTGAAGTCAATTACGTAAGTTTAAAAACTAGTATATTTTAAAAGCAAGGTATTAAAGGTCTAACATGGAAGACAAAAATTTTTTTTGAGGGGGAAAGGGACTCCATCATGTTAGGTCCTTGATGTGGAACTTTGGTGACAGAATCTCACTTTTCACTCCCCCTCTCTAGTCAGTAACCAAGAACGATTGTCCAAGAACTCTGGGTAAATGCAGAGCCCCTTGGTTAAGGAGGCTGGAAGCTAATTTATGACATGGAGTTGTGCTGAGACTTCCTTCTTCCTTTTCCAAATCCCCATTTACTGCATCCTAAGTCTGAAGATTTGTTTGTTTTAGAGGAAAGGCCAAGAAGGCCCGTCTGTGTTGCCAGAGGAAACCAAGAGACACAGGAACAGGGAAGTGTGTGTTTTCTCCCAAGACTGGTGTGGGTCCCGAGCCTTTGCCACTTGGCTCGTGTTCTGGGAAAGCCAGGCTGTCCCAAATGGAATAAGGAACAATATCTCTGGAGAGAGAGAAGGTGAGGGAGGGAAAAAGGGAGAAGAAATGGCAAGGCTCTGACTCTCTTACTGATCCAAAGGCAAAAAGTAAACCATGAGCAAGAGAAAATATATGTACAGCCCACGGGCATAGGAGATCTTGCTGATCATGTCATGGAAAGTTGGCTCCGGCACTTGCACATGGAAACTTATGACTTAGAGGAGGCAAATATATCGGTATAGAAGGCTTAAGAAATTTTAACTAAATGGACAAAACTGTAAGTTAAGAGGGTAAACCTCAAACATTAATTCCAGGCAGAGGGAGTAACAATTGACTTTTATATAATTAAGATAAATGATGCATTCACAGTCTATTTCAGAGTCCCTGTAGGAAACACAAGGGACCAGACACTGGTACTGAGAGACACGGAGAATCTTAGAGCTTCAGTTCACTGGAAAACTAGACTGTGCTTGGGCATCACCTTCCTTTATAGTCAATATTTATTTAAGATAACTTGGTTCTCAGATAAAGCTACTAAGTTTTCAGAAGTGAATAGAATGGTAGAAGCTAACGAACTTATGTTGAATAAATTGGGGACTTCAGAACCAAAATGTCTCCTGTAGTTGAAAAGCTTTTTTTTTTTTTTCTGTATGGTTCTGTCTTACATATAACTTTTTAAAGTGAACATTCAAGTTTCCAAGTAATTCCTTGGTGCCCACCTATGCTATTAGCTGATGTTCATTAGTTATGAGTGTATAGATAACTTGGTGTCAACATCAGGTGAATTAGAGGAAGTTGAGGAATTCTGAGTTAACTGGAAGCCTCCATTCAGGTATTTATTCTCAGTTCTTCACAAGCTTGTGACACATTTCATTCATTTATTCATTCATTCATTCACTCACTCATTTACTCACTCAGATATTTATTGAGAGTCCATGTGGCAGGCACTGAGCTAGCATCTGGAGAGTTTACATTTTCATGGTAGTGGAAAAAAAATTGTATGCAACCCCAACAATAATAAAAGCAAAGGAGAAGCACCCCAGGAAGCTATATAATTGTGAAATGACAGTGTTTATTGTTAATCTAACTAAATGACCAAAACATTTTTTCTCTGAGAGAGGGGTGTTTGACTTGAAATTTTCTATTCTCAAACAGGCATTGCAAGCTCAGGAGGGCATTTCTGGAAAAGAGAATATTATTATCAAGTGTCCAGGGTAGGCAGAACCATATTTTATGGTTATATTTGAATAAGGAGAAACACAGAGAGCGAGGGGCTAAGTAGCTTTTACAGCTCCCCTTTTCCTGACTTGGCTGGTTTTTAGGAATCCTCACAGATTAAATAAGTTATTATCATGAAACAGATGCTGACGTTAAACAAAATGCAGACTCTGAAATTATCTGTACCACCTCCAGTATACGCTCTCTTAGGAGCCATTTATTCCCTAACTGCTTCTCCTTCTTCATGAAATTTTAATTCTGTAGATATATGACATATTGTTTATGCAGTGTACATATCTCTATGCTTTGTTAATAAAAAGAACAAGATGTTTTTAGTCCCTACCCCACTTTTCATGCTTTTCACCCAGCTTCCTTTAATGTTAACATTTTACACAACCATGCAGTTCAATTAATAAAACTGATAAATTAACATTGATACAACATTATGGCATTATGTAAAAATGTGGATGTGTAACCGATGTGATTCTGCAATCTTTGTAATGTTTTGAATAACCAATAAAAAAACAAAAAAGCATTGATACAACATTATTAACTAACTACGTCCCTCATCCACATTTCCCAAGTTTTACCCACTAATATCCTTTGTCTATGTCAGGATCGAATCCAGGATGCCCCATTGCATTTATACTGTAAATTAAAGAGATCTCTTTAATTTTCTTTTTTTCTGTGATGGTTCCTCAATCTTTCTTTTTCTTTTATGACCTCGAGACTTTTAAAGAACACGGATAAATGATTTGTAAAATGTATTTCCATTTGAATTTCTCTGGTGCCTTTTCACAATTAGATAGATCATGGTTATGAATTATTGAAAAGAATCTCAGAGATGATGTTCCCTTTTAGTGTGTCGCATCTGGGTCAAAGATGATGATCTTTCTTCTTACTGATAATGTTACCCAGCTTCATATTATTAAGGTGGTATTTTCTAAATTTCTCCACTATAAAATTATTATTATTATTTTTTAATTAATAAATATTTCTGTGGAGAAGAGATATCCTTAAGACTCTGCAAATATCCTGTTTTTCATTGAACTTTCACTTATTAAATTTAGCATTCATTAGTGAATGTTGCTTGAAGAAATTATTATTGTGTTGTTCTAATGGTGGTTTATTACTTTCTTCATTGCATATGCATTCACTAATTGGAATGATCCTTTCAGAAATAATTTATTTCTTTTCTCTTCAGCATAGTTATATGACTAATTTTATTTGATTCATTAATCACATTTATTTGTCACCATCTGCATTCCATCTTGAGTTCCCTCCTATTCCCTATATCATGATTGGTTTTTAAAAAAATATTTTTGTATTCCTTATTGAAATTTCTTGTCTTCTCATCCATTGTGCTCATCTTTTCTCTAATTTCTTTCACATATCAATAATGGTAATCTCTGGGTCTGCTTCCATTGATCATTTTGTCTCTTGATTTTCAGTTTCCTTTTGTTTCTTCAAATGTCTAGTAATTTCTGTTTTCAGTTTATTTTTTGTAAGACGTTGTAAATAACAGATTGTAGAGTTTCTGGTTTATGTTAAATTACAGATGGATCACCTTGTTAGGACATGCCTATTTGATCTTTTCTTATTCCTAGGAGTGGTCCCTATTTTGGGGTGAAATCTCCTGGTGTCTCAACTGAAAGCTTGGGGTGTTCCCTAAGGTCTTACAATGTTTCCCCAGTCGTGTGTGAACTCTGGAATCTCTTCTCAGTTATCAGCCTCTTCAGAGATTTTTATTCTTGGGTTTCACACAGTATCCACCCTGCATTTGCACAGTTTTGGATTTGACCAAGTAGCTGAGAGAAAGTATAAATCTCTCCCCCTTTCTGTGATTCTCTCCTTCACCCTTTTATGTCTTAGTATCCCCTAACTCTTGTGTCTGTTTCTTCCTCTCTCTGCATTGGCTCTTTCTCCCTGCGTAACAGTTTGGAAAACATCTTTAGAGAAAAACCAGTGTATGTGTGGTTCACCTCCTTTGCTTGTACTGTATCATGACTGATCTTGTTTGTTTTTTTTAAAGAAAGTTTGAAGACTTAGAGCTAGGCATGATGGTGGTTACATTCCTGGGATTTTGGGAGCTGAAGCAGAAGGATCACAACTCTGAGGCCAGCCTGGGCAACTTAATGAAACCTTGTCTAAAAGCAACAAGAATTTCAATTATTCTACCAAGTAGGTGGTAGAACATGTTAGTAATTTTTACCTGATTTGAGTTAAAACTCAGAAAGACATATGTGGTTAGTCATTATTACAGGGTTACCAATTACATCTTTATTACTAGAAGAGCAAATTATCTACAAAGATAATCAATCCACATTACAAATTTCTTTTAGACATTATTTTTATGTCTAGAATCTTCATAATTTTTAAGAACCCCTTTATTCAAATGAAACTTCCAAGATCTGCTATATATCAAGAGAGGAAGGAGCATAAGGTTATGATTAATCATATTAATATCCATGTTGCGTAGGAAAACAAGACCGATACCTGTCAAAGTTTTCACATCTGTCTTCTCAGAGCTCTAAGGGAGAACTTTCCTTTAACCCATTACTGATTCCTTTGATTGTGAATATTTGCATTTTTAGAGCCAGACTCTAGAATTTTATTAATTAGTATAATAAGCAAAAACCAGGCTTGTGGAGCTCAAACTTATTAAAAGAAATGGAAAAAAGACTAAAAACGTTTTCTTTAGTTATAGTAAATTAATTGGAAGTATGGCTTTTTTTTTTTTTTTTCCTTGAAGGTAAGGTGGCTTTAAAAAGTTTGCATGTGATTTTGTGACTATGTCTTTCTCCCAACCCCGACTTTTAGATGACATCTAGATCAAACATCATGATCCTTCCTAGGACGGCGAGAGTAGAGCTCCATACAAAATCTACTTGAATTATTTACAACTTGAGTAACCAAAACACTAATTAACCAGAATGCATTCTACTGCTTCATTTTTTAGGACAAAAAGAAGCCAATGATACCAAGACAAGCTCATAACAGAGATTTAATCACCAGATGTGTACGCATGAAAATACAGGTACAAATGAATCTCTTCACCTTTGGATCTGCATCTAAATTGTTGCATAATGAGGATGAGTATTCAGAATTTCACAGTAGAATCAGCAAAAGAACTTGCAAGAAGAGTTAAATACTTTTGCCGTATGCCCAGGTGTCTCACAACATTCTAGATTTGGGGAGTAGAAATTAAAAAAAAAAACAAAAACAAAAACAAAAACAAAAACCCCTCTATATCAGAGTGTTTTTTTGGCCCAAGCCACTATTTTTGTTCACACTTGACAAACCTACGTACTGTGCACGACAGTCATCCTATGAACAAGACTAATTTTCCTTATGTCCTCAGACTCCTTCCATTTCTTTGCTTAACTGAATCTCCCCAGTCTTCTGAGAATAACATTCTCGAATGGGGCCATGTTGTGCTTCACGTAGCTCCAGGTTTGAGAGTTTGGTCAATGTCCTCCCCTGCTCCCTTTCAGGCTGCTAGACTTTCACTCTCTAGTTAAATCTCTGCATTTTGAAACTTGTCCTCCATTTCTTATGGGGGGGCCTTTACCTGATCTCACTCGGTCACTTCTCCTTATTCACTGATGGTTTTATTATCAGAGCCCCCACTTCTTTTCCACTCCAACTCCATTTGTCAACTTGGATGACTTTAATAGTAATGCGAATGAGCTAATTCAGCCCTCCAGTGAATTATATCCAGTCTCCTCCATCCATTGTCATGCTGTGGACCTTGTCAATACTTGAAACCACTGCATCAATCAAATAGCACAAACATCTAGCATTTCATTTACAGCCTTCCTTTTTTCCCTAAATTGCTTTTTAAGTATCCCACTACAACCATTCTTCACTAGGTGCTTCTAGTTGACTTGCCTTTCCATTTCCCCTGTCTCTTTATGAATTTGTTCACCAATGTATTCATCAATCACTCTTTTATACCTTCTTTTTCTTTATATTACTGGTAGATTCTAAGATTCATTGTTTCAATTATTCTCTTGCAAATTAACTGGCAAATCTCAGCCCTGGATCAACCTATCTATCTTCTCCATGTCTATGCAAACCGCTGAGAATAATTGCAGAGAAACATGGTGGAGCAGACTACCCATCAGTGGCCAGTGAGCTCATCTAGACCCTGAAAACTTCCTGGTACCCTGGCACATTTCTACAAAATCTCTTTAAAACTTATTCTATTCTCGGGCTGGGGATGTGGCTCAAGCGGTAGCGCGCTCGCCTGGCATGCATGCAGTCCGGGTTCGATCCTCAGCACCACATACAAACAAAGATGTTGTGTCTGCCGAAAACTAAAAAATAAATAAATACTAAAAAAAGCCCTTATTCTATTCTTAAATCTCCTCCTCTCATAGCTGATACCCTTGCTTCCAATTTCACTGGAAAAATGAAGCTAATAGATAAGAACTTTGCTCAGCCAACTGTTTTCTCTCTTCTAAAACAAAGGCCAACCACTCTAGCTCCTCAAGGTTGTCCCCAGAAGATTGATCATTTCCTCTTTCTGATTCAGTTTCAGTTTCCTCTTTTGTAACTGCCCCCACAAAAAGCCTTCTGGAAACCACATGCATCTTCAGCTACCACACTCTCCTTACTCCCTTCTCAAACTCCTGGCCTGCATTGTCTGTAGTTTCTCTCCAAATCTTTAGCCATTATTCCTTTAGCAAACCCTCAAATCGAACTCTTGTTTCCACTGCTCCATGTGAACAACTTTGGTTAATGTCACCAATTCTCTCCACGCCACACAGTTAAATATGTTTTCGAGTCCTTACCTCACCCCACCTCTTGGAATCATTCTACGAGGCTGTTGACTCCCTCTTTTGAAACATTCCTCCCCTTTGGTTCCCGTGATGACACATGTTCCCCACTTTCTTCCTACTCTTGTGACTCTTTTATCTTTTGCCATTCACTGTGCTGCGAACTTGGAGTGCCCCAAGGCTCAGTCATAGTTGTTTCTCATTCCACATCCTGCTCTCAAGACAGTGCCATCCACCCTCTAGGCTCAACTGGCACCCACACTCCAACAGCTCTCAAACTCCATATCCAGCTATACTTCCTCTCTGACTGTCCGTCTGACATCTCCATTTGGACACCTTCAATCATCTCAGAAAGACCCTCCCACCTGCCAGCCCTGTAGAAAATCACAGGATTATTCATCCCCACACAATGGCAATGTAAATGCTCATGTGCATAAACCAAAACTATGCCTTGTATTCTTTTATATATAAGAAAACAAAGCATGTCATGTTATTTGTGTAACATTTAGGAGAGTACCATAATTCTTGGGTGCTTTTCTGCCTCCATATCATGCCTGAGGTTTTGACTCCTAAAACATCTACTAAAATATATTATTTGTGTGCTTGGGACACCAATCTTTCGTCACAGATATTTCTTTCCCCAGAATGGCCAGAGTCAAGTCGATCTTATTTATCAGAAAGGGGTTCTGCTCGGCTCCAGGAAGTAGTTGTCTACAGGCCACTAAAAGTGGTCCCTGGACCACTTTAGTTTGTCCTCATTGCCCCAAACAAAGCAAAGCAATGAGAGCATCCAACAAGCTTTTGTTTTGGGTCCCCAAGTGGGTAGTGACCTCCAATATAATTAGATCCCTCTTATTCCATTACTTTTTCTTAGTCTTGGCAGGTCCCCAAATCAATATTGGATTTTTGGCATCTTGCTGCCCTCTGTGGAAAAGCACCCTGATTCCAGATAAATATTTGTAAGAAATTTTCCATTACCTGTCACTGATTTGTTACCAACGATCTATTGTTCAACTTTTATTGTACTCATTTGTAAACATAATCATTGCCAAGGAGCCAAGTGAATAAGCAGGGACAAATGGAGAAGATGATCTTTAGAAACAGCATTTAGTAGTTAGGACCAATGTTCAGGTCCTGCCTTTTTGTATTTTTGCTGTGCTGGACTGATTAACACAGAAGCCATTGTCATTAAGATGTGTAAATCTACTCGCTGCTGCGGAGGAAGGAAGGCATTAGCCTCTGGCCTGAGAGAAGATTAGCAAGGCTTTAGGGACTACCACAGGCCTCTAAGGGGGTTGGTGAGTGTGGAATGAACTTCCTCTGCAGTGAAAATCAATTGCTTTTGCCACAGTTGGAGGCACTGGGGCTGAGCAGTTTTTAGAAGCCTGTAGTGGGGTCATGTAAAAGAAAATCAGAGCCTGGAGTGGAAGGTTTGAAGCACCCCCACCCCATGATTGTTCTGGAATAGCTCTTCTGCCATCACATTATTCCCTGACAGGAAGCCAGGGGTTTCATTGGCAGCCAGGGGCTCACTACGCTCTGATGGTCCCTGGTGCCAATTGCAGAGGGCAATCAGTGTTTGCTGAACCGATGAGCCCCCTTAGGACCCTGACTTCTCCATCTCTCTCACTTGCAAAAAAGGAGCTATTGTGAGATTGGAGGTGAAAGGAAGTTAAGCCCTTGAATAGTGCTGGTTTGTGTCTCATGCCCTGTCTTTGTTCTTATGATTCTTACTTGGACCTTTGGTCTAATTTCACTTTGTCGTTCTTTTAAGTAGTCCATCCATCTCCTAATCTATTATGAACCAGGCCACGCTCCATACGTGGATGTTTCTGAGCTTTCTATCCTGCTCTATTGATCTTCTGTTTTGTTTTTTTTCCAAGCCAATATGCTATTATTTCAATGAGTGTAATTTATGGTGAGTGTTGATATTTGGTATGACAAGATTTTCTTCATGTTCAAAATTATCTCTGTTAATCTTGGTTCTTCATACTTTTATAAGACCCATGGGATCATCCTGTCAGTTGTGTGAATATCTGATTTCGATTAGAATTACATTAAATCTGTAGGTTTACTTGGAGGCATGCACTGTATTGACTGTGTCGCATATTTCTCTTTCAGCATTCAAAAATATTTTGTAAATTTCTTCACGAAGCTCTTGTGTTTCTTTTAGCTGATATATTTCTCTCTCTAGGTGCCCTGTGGTTTTATGGTATGATGGTTTCTTTTATTTTATATTTTCTGATTGGATCTTCCTGTTCTATGAAAATGACAGTGATTTTTATACATTGATCCATGTCCAAAAATCTTGTTAGATTCTCTTGTTTTCTTTTTAATTCTAATTTTTTTATGTGTTTGTGTTGTTGATGATTTCAAGAGCAGTGTTGACCAATAATAATAAATGGTAGGTGGTTTCCTTGTTGGGGAATCTGATTTGGATGGAGTGTTTCCAAGATTTTACCAGCAGAAGGCAATTCCTTCCCTTCACACTATGCTAAGAATATTCATCATGAATGGATACTGAATTTCACTGAATGCTTTCTTAGTATTTATTACTGATCATATTTTCTCCTTTCATCTATTAATATAGTAAATTATATTTATATGCCTTTCAAATCTGAACCAGTCTGAGATTGATGTCATCTAGTCTGTATTACAAAACGTTTTACCTGTTGGATCGGCAAATTATTTGGGTTTGATAACCCACTTTATTGTAAAGGCCTTGAGGAAATGGTCATTTTCATATGTTGCCTGTAGAGTGATAATTTTGCAAACTCCACGGAGAGCAAATCTACCAAAATGCATGAAATTACAGATGCATGGTGTTACTTTCTGTCACCATAACAAACACATAATGATAAAGACATAGCAATTGATAGAGAGGAAAGATTTATTTTGGCAACCAGCTTTAGAGGTTTCAGTTCATGATCAGTTGGCCCTACTGTTTTAGGTCTGTGTGGCACTTGGAATGGGCTGTTGGAGCAAAACTGCTCATTTCCTGAACATGAAGTGAAAGAGACAAGGAGAAATGGATTGAGGTCCCACTATGCCCTTTGAAGTCATGCCTCCCAATGACCTAAAGACCTCTCATGAGGCCCCGCCTCTTATAATTTCCACCATCTATCAATAACACCAAATGGGGGACCAAACCATCTTGGTGACATGATTTGCCATCTACTTAGTTTCTCTTGGAAATTCCCTAGAGGTCCTTCTTCTCTACCTGCATTGAATCTACCTACATGTCCTGGTCATCACTGGGCTTCCTTCCTTGCTCACTTTATACTGAGACCCTTAGAAATTTTGAAGTGTGTGCTGATGCTTCTAGCCGAGGCAAATCTACTGGGTGGTATCATCGGCACCTTAGGTCCTTATAAACATCTTAGACTTAATCTGTTTGGCATATAATAAGTGCTCAATTAATCTTTGAATAAACAAACGTGCAAAACTGTTCTTTCGCTCCCCTCCCCCAGCCTTCCTCTCCTCAGCACACTACTCCATTAGGCATTAAGCCCTGAGCCTGGCAGTCTTCCTGTCAAACCCCACGGCCAATGCATCTTTAAGTCCTCTTAATTTGGCTTCCAAAATCCACCTCCACTGGCCGTGCCCTAGTCAGATTCCCTGTCATTCTCCCTGATTTCCTTGCTTCCACTCCTGTCTCCCTCCAGTTTATGATGCAAGGAACCTGAGCCATCTTCACCGGGTATAAATGGGAAGACATTCATCTTCTCTGGTCAGACCTTCTAGCACCTTCCTGTTTGTTTTGCTGCTTAGCTCACCTTCGCGGCGCTGCCTGCTCTTGCTTTGATGGACACCCTCTCCCCCTGTCCTTGTGCTGTAGTCATCCCCCTTCTTCCTGGTTTCTCAAGCACATCGAGTCTTAGGGATTCTGTCTGGAACTCTCTCCTCCCCCACATGTGAACGGTTCTCATTTATCCTCTGGATCTCAAATTAAATGTCACCACTCCAGGAATCCTTTCTTAGCCCCTCAATCTAAATTTGTCTCACTGTTGGATTTCCTCCTAGAGCCTGGTTCCTGTCCCCCAGAGCCCCAATCACTCTTCAGTTATATGTGCAGTAGACTAGCCATGAGGTGACAGATGAGCTGGTAGCACCTCCTTTTCAGTCGCCTAAGCTTCGAGAATATAGGCACCTTCTTTGTCTTGTCTACGGCTGGCACGGCGCGTACAGGTACTCAGTACATCTTCCAGCAGGTGGCCGAGTGTTAGTACCCTACGTTGGCATTTGCTTTCAGTCATCTTATGAGTATACTCTTTACACGTGGAGCCCAATGCCATGGAGCCCAATGTCTGTTAATGGGATCTGTTGGGGGTCACAAAGAAGTTGTCTTAATGGCTCCTATCCGCAGAGGGCCTTCATCAGTCTTAAAATTAGTGCTGAGAATGGTTCTCCAGGGCACTGATGTCTCACCTATTTGAGGCAGGATCTGGGAGTGGCTCTTCCCTAGAGAAGATCCTGGCTTCTGTCCCAGACCCCTGCTGCAGATGCTACTCCTGGAGGTTCGTCAGGGTACCTGAGGGAGCTGAAAGCACTCTGGAGGTGGACCACCACCCTCACTCTGCTGGCTTTGGCTAGGATGGCTGGCTCTCCAGAGATGCTGCCTGCAATAAGTGATCTAGCCTCCTGCTGCATTCAGTTGGTATTAGTAAAGGTATTTGTTAGGTCATTCCAACTCCTTCATAAGCACCCTTTAAGAGGGCTGCCTAATATTGAGTTAGTCTTCAAATGAGTATGTGGTATTTTCAGGACTAAGGACTTACAAGAAATGCTAACAATTAAATAAAGATCAAATTCTTACTGATTACATTGCATGTTTACGAAAATGCACAGATTTCCCCATTCACCTTCTCTTCTTTGAAAAGCTAGGCTGATTTTAGGAAAGATAAAATATAAAGAATACTTCACTTTTTTCCATTCTGGCCATTTCTTTACCACCTCTGTTTCTGGCAAGTATGCAGAAGTTAAGCTTGGGATTTTCCTACCATCTTCCCTCTTGTAAGTAAAATTCCACTTACTGTTTTCCATGCATATTCTTCTATCGTTCCTGGAAATGTATTTCATTCCTGTGTCCCATCACAGAATGAAAGGTTAAAAGACCAAGGGCATTGATTTTCAGACAGTAAATATTAAATTGTGAAATGGAAACAAGGCTTAGCAAAAATTCATTTGAGATTTATAAATATTTTAAGTGCTTGAAGTGAATTCTTTCATGCTTCAGGATGATTTGGTATTTTAAACGTTCGGCCTTTCAGCTTGCTCTTCCAACCAATATGTGGGACTTGCAATTCCTAGTTACTTGCCCTCTCTTTGCAGTTATTCTAATCATCTGAATGCACAGAGGGTGGTAGTGTGGGCGTTAAAGAGAAATTGCTGTCATGGACAGGAAGGACTCAGAGAAAAGAAAAGGGAATACTTTGGGAAGAACATGATCTCATTTGCTCAAGCTTTATGCACTTTGTAAATTTATGGGGGATTTTGTGTCCCATGGAGCACCTTCTTAGTTGTTGAGGGGTGACTCTTTTTTTATCTGTCTCTTAAAGTGGGAGCAAAGGAAGAGTCCTGGGGTAGATAATTTATTATAACCATCCTCACCCTTTCTCTAGTGTTAGGTATGCTGTGATATTGTCGTTCTCTGGACTGTGAATGACCAGTCAAGATGTTGCCAGGGTCCTCCCACCCTCTGTAGGGATAGGTGTAGGTCACCCTAGACAATTGGTCTCACTGGCCACTCATGAGTTATGCTAGCTCTTATTCACTTATCTTCTCTGGACCTGTCTCCTCATCTGTTAAACCAAGATACTCATGATAGTATCTAAGACTATTGTGAGGGTTAAATGGTTTAATAACTGTCATGCACTGAGAAGAATGTCTGACTCACAGTGAGTTGTCAATTCAGAGTGCTATTATTAGCCGTCATTAGTAACCCATGTTTCCCAATGGGTGTGATTTTAGGGATGTTAAAGTACATTTTTTGTTCTTTATTATCCTTAGTTCCAAATGGTCTGGCAGCTCACACATCAAGAATCATGCCAGGTTGGGCTTGGTGGTGCACACTTGTCATCCCAGCAACTTGGGAGGCTGAGACAGGAGGATTGCAGGTTCGAGGCCAGCCTCAGCAACTTAGAGGGGCCCTAAGCAACTCAGGGAGACCCTGTAACAATTTAAGAAAATAAAAAGAGCTGGGGATGTTGCTCAGTGGTAAAGGGCCCCTGGATTCAATCCCCAGTATCAGAAAAAGAGCCCAGTATCAGAGAGAGAGAGAGAGAGAGAGAGAGAGAGAGAGAGAGAGAGAGAGAGATCCATGTCTTAGAGTTTCCTTTACAGTGTAAATGATTATCCCTTCTGCCAAGAAAACCAAGCCTTATGTTTTGTGTCCCCTCAGGTGGAAAAACATGTTGGACAGGAGGTTTTGCCAAAGAGAGGGAGGAGGAGGTGGAGACAATTCTTCTAGCTCAAAGGAAAGGAGAGGGAGAGAGCAAAAGCTAAAGAGGCAGATGTTCAGCCCTGGGGCTGAAAAAGATCCTGTGTGCCATTTACTGATCCCAAAGAAAAGGCCTAGAGGACTCAACAGAGGGGTATTGGACATTTTATTACTCATGCATTCTTTTGGGGGCGGGTGACTGGGATGAAACGGAGGGCCACACCACGCCTACAAGCAGGGGGAATACATGCAAGCTTAGGAATATACCAGCAGGTGGTGTGCCCACTGTGAAGATGGATTTCTTTCATGTTAAACCAGATTTGCTCTGCTCTGATCCCTCTTAAAGACTGGAGACAAGGGAAGTGGCCAGTTCCCCCTCTCCATTTCCTTCTCTGTCACATTCTGAGGAGTCTTTCTTACCTCAACACCAGGAACAACACCGCTCCCTCCGCACTGACTTGGGTTTACCCCCAAAGTAGATGTGCATGTTCTCTCTTTCCTCCAGATAAAACCTCAAAACCAGGGTGAAGGTGTGCTCAGTGTGGTAGAGTCATCCGGATGGGTTTGCAATCGTGTGCATGTGTGCAAGAGGGATTGACACACTTCAGTGGAATAGTGTGGCTGGGCTGTAAGCCCCTGGGGGAGGCCTGTCCTCAGCCCCATCTGGCATGGCCTATGAGTGAGGGCACAGTGTGGATGCGGTCTAGGCTAGTGGCCCCAAGATACAGCTCCTCATTCCCTATGAGCAGTGCATGGCTTGCATGGGGGCCAGAGGTTTCCTCGAGTGGATGTGGAAACTATCGAGGAGGAAGCCTGTGGACCAGTGGCCTTGGTCAGGTCAAATGGTTAGCAGTGTATGTCATTTACGCCAAGTGAGGCCCGACAAGACTCCCAATGGCAGAGTCCGGCGGAGAAGACCACCACCCAGAACGGCCACCCCTTTGCTTATTGTCTTGAGTACACGCAGGTATCTCTCTACTCTGTTCTGCTTTGAGAAGAAATGGAGGGAGGTGAAAAATAGTCCTTTTAGGGAATTGAATTCTAACTAACTACTCACTAGGAACAGATGGTTTAAACCAGAAGCGATCAAGGCACCGTAAATTTAGAAGTGCAACTCTCTCCCTTTCTTTTCCTTTCCCAACCATGAGATGAGTTGTAATCACCACTGCATCGATTTTATAATAAGTAAATTTAAAAGTTACATCCTTTTTTGTATACTCAAGCTGAGTTTGAATATATTTGATATTTCTTGCTTCATTTGTTGACTTAAAATTTTTTCCCTAAGTATAAATTAAACATTCAATCCATTCTTTTCTTAATTCATGAAATTCATTCATGTCTTAATTCATAATACATTAAGAAGCATTGTAACTCACCATGGCTCCATTTGTCAGCCATGATCCAAGATGGCAGCCAAACCCATAAATAAATTGCTAGACTGTAAATTGTGCACATTAAAACAACAACAACAACAAAAACTTCATCAGATAACTAGCAAATTGTTTCCAGAAAAATCAATCTTCAATCACACGTGGAACATTAAAAAAATTGACTAGGTACTAGGCCATAAAGCAAGTCTCAAAAAATACCAGTCAAATTATCAAACATTATTTTCTCTAAATGCACTGAAACTTGAAGTTAATGTAACAAAAATAACTGTATTCATTTGGAAATTTTACAACAGATTTTACAAATTCATTGATGAATTCAAGGAGAACTCATCCATATTTGAAAGGAAGCAATTTAATATTTGGGGAAGAGGAAAATTTAATATTTGTGGTGGGCTGCTTAAGTTGTACTGAAGGGAAAAGTTGTAGCCATAAATGCATGTGTGAGAAACACTTATTCAAGAATGAAGAAGAACAAGAACATAAACCTAAAGAAAACCCATGAAGAAAAGAAATAATGAGCATATAAAGAAATTAACAACCAGAAAAGAGAAAAAAGAGAAGACATGAAAACCAAGAACTTGTTTTTGAAAAAAATAACAAAGTAGATAACCCCTGTCAAGATTGCACAAGAAAAATGGGAGAAGATATAATAAAATAACTATAGAGGAGGTTATAATTATAAATTTATCAGGGCTGGGGTTATGGCTCAGTGGTAGAGCACTTGCTTCGCATGTGTGAGGCACTGGTTTCGATCCTCAGCACCGTACAAGATGAATACATAAAATATTGTTTCCATCTACAACTAAAAAACATAATAAATTTATCATAGATTTAAGCAACTATAAGAAAACACCACAGATAACACTTTGTCTATAATTTAACACTTAAAACAATGATTTTCCAACTCTAGTAGATAAATTTGAACAATAGGTAAGTTATAGCCTACTTTCTATTAACTATGTATTTACATGTAAATATTCATAAAGAAATAATTGTTCAAATAATTTCAAGAGGTTAACTATGGGGTAAGAATCCAGGAGTTTGTATTATTTTATCCATTCAAGTTTTCTGAGTTTTAGCAGTGAATGTAGATTTTTAAAAATTCTACTAAAGGTCTGGAATACAAGTTCACATCCTAGTCCTGCAAGTTGAGCCTTCTCGCCCTGATAGGAAAGTCCTGGCCACCATTTGTGAAATCGTCAAACTCCATTTTCCATTTTTCCCTTTGGGCGTGAAGTCTTTCTCCAGCTTTCAGTCTTCTTCATTTTAGGACACTGATCCACAAGTCTCTGCAGCCGTATCCCATCTCCAGTTCCTGGAAGTCCAGTCTGGGCCTCCGACTTGAACATCTGCTCCACAGAGAGTGGGGTTGAAGAGAAGGAGTACAGATCAGTGTTGGAACTAATTTAAGAATTAAGAAGGTGGAGTCCACCATTGTGGACTCAAATCCTCTGCCTCTTACTGGCTTTTTGAACTCAGTCATGTTCCTTAGATTCTCATCTTTAGTTTATTGATCGTAATACCACATTATAAAAAATAAAATATATAAAATCACCATCATACATTAGGTGTTCAGTAAATGTCACCTCTTTTCTCTGCTGTTAGTTATATGCCTGTATTTGTAACTAATCTACTGGTTTGTTGGGAAAGAATGACTTGTGTATGTCGCTCTTGTTTAGCATGTAGAGCTTAACTTTTCTAAGTTGGAGGGTGGTGTGGGGTAGAGTTGGGAAGGAGTATACATAACCAATGAAGCATGTACCCATAAAATACCGTATTTCTGCTACTGGGAGAAAGAGTTGGTATGCTAGAGCTTTCCAAAGAATACAAACATTTGACTTAAGGAAGAGGGGAATGTTCTTTTAAAAGCTGGATGAATTTCTAGCTGGTTGTCCTAGGACAATGGCAGTGTTCTTTTAGGTAAGATGATTTCTTTGTCCTAAATTTAGGACCGTGCATTGATGGATAGCAAGAGGTGAGGCCTCCCCCTGCTGGACATGGTGGGGAAGGCAGGGGGTGAAGGAAGCCATGAACTGAGAAATCGAGACCCCTCCCATGATGTGTTGGGAGAAGAGATGGGCATAGAGTGAATGGGTCTACACTAGCCAGCCAATGGAGAATTCAGTCAGAGTAGGAATTCAGAGTCACTGCAGACTCAAAGTCTTCCTCTTCCCCCATGCCAGTCATTTCTTAGAAAGTTGGGGCACGTGCTAGATTTTCTGTTGTAATGGGTACCAGGGCCACTTGGGAAACGATGACCCCCAAGAAGGCAGGGAGAATTGAGAATGTCTGAGATTCCTGTTGAAAGCACAGTGACAGTCCCTGTATGCTTGGTACCTTCAGAGATTGCTACTGCCATGGCTAGACCTGAAGTGTTTTATTTTAGCAATTTTCATGGCGGGAGACACTTGATCTGAACTTTGCAACATGTATGGGATTTGGGTAGGGATATGGCAGGTCTTTAGCATATGAAAAAGAATATACAAAAAATGTTTGGTTTTGACTTTTTTATTTTTTAATGCCTTTCTTTAACTTTCTTAAAAACATTTTTTCTATTGTTTCTTTTCTACTCATTTTGATATAATTAAAAAATCATTAAATATAATTTGCTCATAATCAGTCCCTAGTATTTACCCTCTTCTCTCTTTCCCTGTTTCCTTCCCTCTACTCTACTGATCTTTCTGCTATTTAATTTTAGATCATTTTTTTTTCTTTTTGATTAGTGTCTTGTGAATATACCTGATGGTGAGATTCACTGTGGTATATTCTTGTTGGTCTATGAATACCTGTTGGGATAAAGGGCTTCTTTGGATATTGCTGGCTAGCTCCTCCTTCTGAAAATGGGGAAATTTCTGAGAGGTTATGAATCGTCCTTCCCCTCTGAACATCCCTGCCACTTCTTCTTCCTTGGCTCCTCTCCCTTGGCTTGAGGGTTGACCCATCTCTCTTCCAGGGAGCCTTCCCTTGTCTGGCCCCTCACTCACTTCACGAGCATCTCATCCATCCCAAGGTTGTGCCTCTTTTTTTTTTTTTTTTTTTGTAGGTGAAGGATCTCAAGATGGCAGCTTAGCTCCCCACTGTTGGATGCCCATCTCTTCATGCATGTCCTGCGCACTTTAAACTCAGGGTGTCCCAGACTGATGGGATGATTTCAGTCATTAGGGTTCGACACTTTAGACTGACAGTTGGTCCTTTCCTTCCTCATCACCTGCACCTTGGTGCTATTCCCTTGCTTACACTCCACTCTGCATTTCAGGGAAAAGGCTCTCAGAGTTACTACAATTCATCCCTGTGTGTCTTTGCTTAGGTGACCAATATTTCCATCCCTCCACAAGATTTTATGTCTGATTGACCCAAATCTTAAGGCCAGATGAAATGTTTCTTTCCATGAAGTTTTATCTGGTTCTGTTGCCCAGTATGTTACCTATTTCTCGTGGACTTCCTGTGCCAGGTTTATCTGCATATTCTCATGTTCCGGAGCATTCTCTTTTCTATTGCTTTTCCTGATATCTGTGTCACATTCTTCCCTCAATGCTCTGAGCTCATTGTGAGCAGGAGGTTTACCTGATTCGTTCTCTTATACCTCTCAATGATATTTACATACTTGGGGTCAATAAATTAGTTTTGTGGTCATTAACACACTATGTGCATCCTAGTCACAAATTTGTCTATATCTCCAGCTGATGGAGAAATTTCTTGAGGTTGTGATGAAACATGATTTAACTCTGTGTCTGCTACATCAACTGAGCACTGTGCCTGGAGCAACCTAAATATACAATAAATGTTGAATTGAATGGTTGATGGGAATGCCACTAATGATTTAGTATTTATTACACCTCGAAGACTGAACATTAATTTTTTTCATAAAACAGGTGAATCTATAAGGGATATTAAGAAGGGGTTTGGGACAGAAATCTAGGAGAACATGGTATCACAGAAAAGGGAAGAATTTATGTGGAGAGAGGACCAAATAAGGAGACAACTGTCTTAGCAGTTGGAGGTCTTTGGGGATCCATTTCTTTTGAGAAAGGAACAGAAGCCAGAGTGGAATGTAATGAGAAATGAATGAGAGCTATAGACATCTCTCATTGATGATTTTAAGAGAAAAAATGATGATTTTTGGAGAAAAACAGTATCGATCATTTTGCCTACTGAAAGGAGGAAAGTAATAGGGAAGGCAAATAGATGTTGGAGTGGGATCCAGAGATATTTTTTCTTTTAAAATGGAAATATACAGCAGGGCATTGTGGTGCACACCTGTAATCCCAGCAGCTCAGAGGGCTGAGGCAGGAGGAACACAAGTTTCAGGCTCAGCAATTTATTGAGGCACTAAGCAACTTAATGAAGTCCTGTCTCTAAATAAAATATAAAAAACGTCTGGGGATGTGGCTCAGTGATTGAGTTCTCCTGAGTTCAATGCCACTTCTCCAAAAAAAAAAAAAAAAAAAAATTAGGGAAGAAGACCTTCCTAAGAGAAATATAAAAAGCTGAATAAGAGCTAATAATTTATTTACATAATAATTATTTTTGCATGATAAAGGCATATGAAACATCAGGGAAGAGCATTTGTAACCTATGTAACAGATGTAATGTATAATTTGGATTATCATAAACTGAAGTGCAAAAACATATTTTTTACCTGTATGCTATTTGTTTCTCAGTCCTCCTTCCTGTCTGTAGCAGAAGATCTCACATTAAAGAACAAAAATATGAAAAAAATCTCCTTAATGTAATTTAGGTGTCCTTAAAAACCCAGATCACACTTTCTATCTTCATCCTTCTCTGCTGCCCTTGAACTTTTGTATCAATTTCTGTTGGCCCACAATTCACTGTTTTGTAATTACACACTTCAAACCTCTTCCAACGTGACCTTGAGTTTGTCAAGAGCAGGAATGTTCTCAGTGCCCAGCACATTCTTATCACCCACCATAGTTGCTGACTCTTGTTGATAAATAGTCACTTAAGTTCCTGGTGTGCTTCAGTGTTTGGAGTGTTAGTTGGGACATTTCTGCAATTTTCTCACTTCCAGAAGGAACATTTTCAGCCCTTTGCAGGCTCTAATGGACCTCTGCTTATTTCAGATCCCACCTTCTCTAAGAATAACTATGCTGATTTCTAGCATCATAGATTAGTTTAATAATTTTTGATTTCTAGCGTCATAGATTGGTTTTACCTATTTTTGAACCTCATGTAAAGTGAATCATACAGCTCACATCCTCTGGTGTCTGACTTCTTTTTGCTCAGCATTATATTTGTGAGATTCAAATGTGTGTATCAGTTTATTCTTTTTCATTGCTGTGTAGTATTTTATTGTATGAATAGTGATTAGAGTTTTAATAATAAACTATTTTTTTTTTGCTTTTTTAGACAAATGGCCTTTCCTAAATCTATAATATTATTTAGCCAAAGATATGTTTGGCTATCCTGTATAGATTTTTTTTCTATCTGTATGGACTTCTGAAACATAAGGAATAGTCTTTTTCCTATAAAGCATGACTTTAAAAATGCAAAGATAAACATCAATAAACATTCATTTAGTTTCCTTCTGTAGAGTTGGGCAAGACGTTGAGTTTCTAGGCTTCGGTTCTGTAGGGCCACCCTGAATATTAACTGGGACAGTGGGAGTCACAGGGGGGTGGCCTCCTTGGGTGGAAACCTCCCTTTCCTGACAGCTCTGTTTGATGTCTCCCCATCTCTCCCACGTGGACGATTTCCAGTGAGATGAGTCAGAAAATGGGTAAGGAGGGTCCCAGACTCTCCAAGAACCAGAAGTTCTCCGAGCACTTCAGCATCCACTGCTGCCCGCCCTTCACCTTCCTCAACTCCAAGCGGGAGATCGTGGATCGGAAGTACAGCCTCTGCAAGAGCGGCTGCTTCTACCAGAAGAAAGAGGAGGACTGGATCTGCTGCGCCTGCCAGAAGACCAGGTGAGTGAGTGGCCCCGCTGCCCCTGGCGCCGGCGCTGGGCACCCGCCTGCCGTCTCTGGGCTCCAAGCGCGCCCTGCCTCCTCGCTCTGTGAGGCCGGGGTTGGGGCTGCGCGAACCGCTCTCCGGGATCCTGACAGTTAGCTCCCTGCTAGGTCCGGACACTGGAAGGCGCTCGAGGGCGATCGGAAGGTGGGAGGGGGAGCAGGGCCTTCCCCCCTGTTTCCAGCTCCCGCCAGCAGCCCTTAAGCAGCCGAGGAGAGCCCTGGCTGCAGCCTCCAGCCTCCAGCTTCTTTTGGCCCTCTCAGACCCAGCCGCCGTGCCACGTCCCCTCAGAGGCCCAAGCCACAGCCAGCGGCGCCCCCCGCGGTGGTCAGAGCACCAGCCAAGCCACGGTCCCCTCCGAGGTCCGAGCGTCCGCCGCGTCCCCGCCCAGAGGTCCGACCACCTCCAGCCAAGCAGCGTCCCCCTCAGAAGGCCAAGCAACCACCACGCAGCAGCCCCCTCAGAGGGCCAGGCGCCAGCCGCGGGGGGTCTCCCATCAAAGCTTCTAGGTTCTGGTAACACCATCTCTTCCCTTTTGTTTCCCCCAGCCCTAAGGTTAGTAGCTGTTGCCTGTCCTGATAGACCAGGGGGCTCTCAGCCTTACCCAACGTGTGTAACCAATGCCCTGCATTAAATCCCCTTCTGTTGGAAATACCTGGTGTGGCTTCTGCTTTCCTCCTAGACACTCACTGTTGTTGGTCCGTATCTCACGTGGCTGGGTCCTTTGTCTAGTAGAACTGGAAATCATGAAGTGACCAATTAAGGTTACTGACCACATGCTTACCTCCATGCTTGTGCCTCAGAGAGGAGGAAGGGTGACTACTGGAATCTCTGTGTGTAAAAGGAGAAATGCAGTGGGATCCTTCTCCCATCCTGATCAGGTGTCAATCTCAGTGGCAATGCTACTCATTAGTTCATCTGTTTAGTCATAGGGGCAAACCTTACTGCATACCCATAGGATTCTACGCTCTGTAGCAGGGAAGAGAATATGGAGGTGAACAAGCAAGGGCATTGGTGATTCACCAGGACCAAGTAAGAGAATAATTAGTCAGGTGTAGAGTGTAAGTGCTCCAGTATTTCCATAGTAAGGGTGTATATTGGACCTTGAGGTCCTTGGAGTAGGGAGTATTGGCACAGGAGTTTGGGGGATCCAAGGAGGAAATTAGGTTAGGGTGAATAGAGGGTTAGAAGAAGGTGATTCACTGGGCTGGGCATGTGGCTCAGCGCACTCCCCTGGCATGCGTGAGGCCCAGGTTCGATCCTCAGCACCACATACAAACAAAGATGTTGTGTCTGCTGAAAAAAGCTAAAAAATAAATATTTAGAAATTTTCTCTCTCTCTTAAAAAAAAAAAAAAAAAAGAAGAAGAAGAAGGTGATCCATATAGAGGAACAAGAGATCCAGAGAGGTGCATGTCCATTGCTCTTAGGGGGTTGGCTTTTTCCTTTTTTAAAAAAATAGATGTTAATTTTTGGAATAGTTTTAGGTTTATAATAAAATTGAGGGAAGACACAGAGATTTCCCCTGGATCCCCCTGAGCTTACTTTCACATGGCCCTCCAACTTTTTGGTCCTTTTATAATTTTGGAAAGTTAATCTGTTGTATAAGACAGTAGTGGGTGTTAATAGTATTTGATATTCTCTTATCAACTCTGATACCTGGTACCTGTATAGCCCGTTGCTGGGTGCAGATGTTACATGATGTTTACTAATTTAGTAAGAAGAAGAATCGATGGGGAAGCATGTTCACTGGATTACCAGTGAAGCCGGGGGATCTGCATTATCAAGGAACAGCCTTTCTTACAACTGTAGTGATGAAGAACAAAGAGTACATAATGAACCACCCTGACCTAAATCATCTATAAATTAATGATCCAGATTATCTGTGATATGTAGTAAAAGATGTGAGAAGTACCAAATTTATGGTATCCAAAGTGAAAGCCTTACAAAGATGCAGGATCAGGTGAGTTTAATTTGCAAAGCAAATAACAGGCTGGTCACTAAAACTTCAGTAGCAAGTTGTATTCAGGATACCTAGTCATTCACTCGGTCCCTCCAAGGGGCTGGAGTAAAAGGTGGCCAGGCCAGGTAAGTTTTAATATGCAGAACTGGTTAGGAAAGGTGGGGAGCAGAAGAAATTAATTTTCTAAAAGGCATGTCAGCTTCGGTAAGTTCAGTGCTGGCTCTTTGCTGGAGAGGGCTTGGAGAGGAATATTAAGACAATGAAAGCAAAACTAGCCATGCATTTGTGTGGATCCAGCTTTGCTCATTGTGTTCACCTGAATTCAAGACATCCTGGTGTTGGTGGGTCTTGACTCCCTTGGTTAACTTGTCTTAGTGAGTGTCAGAGAAGGTGCCTCCACAGACTACCATTGCCTTCTCAGCCATGGCCCCGTACCTGGGGACAGAGGACCCCACAAGCTACCTTCATAATGTCTCATAACTTTGCTTGTGTGCTATCTGAGCCCTACCCAAGAAACTTATTTTCTCTTCTTAGCATCTCAAAGGTCCTAAGGTAATGTATTAAATATGTTTCATTGCCATATAATATATTTCCTTTATTGATACCAGTTGACTATTGCAAATCAAAGGAGTAGGAGGTGGGTTAATGGGAAAAATTCACTCGTAAGCAGAGCTCCTAAGGCATGCTTTAAAAAAGGATAGAAAAAGCTTCTCTGAAGCAGACTTGCCTTCTGAAATGGTCCCACCCAGGAGGCTTTGCCTTGAGAGGTTAGGCAATTCTGACAGAGGACTTTTGGGTTTGTGATAACTCCCTTGAATAGGTCTTCTCAAAAACCAGAGAATAATTTAATCTTAGAAACCGATTGGAATGATTCCCAGAATCCTGATTGAATACAATAGTGTTCCTGAATTTGATAAGAGGAAACCCTGGAATTTCCCATTTAGTTTATCCTGCTTTCTCAGTTTTTGAAAAAGATTTTAGTACTTCACAAGTTTTCCCTTGCTTTTAATGTTCATGCATTTTCTGGGCTGAATTTCTTTTGGTTCCTCAGTGTTCTGCTTTGGGTAGCTGGAAATCTGTGGTTCTTTGAAAACCACCATGGCCATCATTTGGAGCCCATCAGTCACACCTATGGGGGCAGTGCTGTGTGCCTTTGACTTGTTGTTTGACAACATGTCTTATATTGCACCAAACCAAGCCCTGCACCTTAGTAGCCTGGAAGACCAATGTATTCTGCATGAATTTATCAAGCCTGTTCATCAAGACCATGTGAACACGACAGTACCAACCTCTAAAAATTAAGGGAAATGAAGTAGGCCCTGGGTTGAGCTGCTCAGATGATATTTATGAGTGGTCTATCCCTCAGTGATGCTGCTGTCAACTCCAAGGGCAGCCCTTGGTCACCTCCAACCTCAGCCCACATCCAGTGATTCTATCTCCTAGATCTCTCTCCTTTAGTAATTTATTTATTTCTTCATCTCACTTTATCAGATAATAAGATCAAAACCTAGGAAAGATAATGGTTAGAAGAAAAGGTAAGTAGATTTAAGTCTCCATGGGATTTATTCTCTAGGAAACAGAGAATGCTGTATGTAGTCTTGAGTCTCAAAATTGAAGCAAGCCCCAGTTTGATGGTTGGAAAGCACCACTAGCTGGATAATCCATGATGGTTCCATTGAGCAATGGGGTAGAAACCACTGTACTTTCCTTTTGCAACTATGGAAGGAGAGATTCATATTTTTATGTTATTTTGAGTTTGGAATTATCAAGTCCTACAAAAAATAGTGCAGTTATAAATGGTTCTATAAATGTCAATTATAATTGAAGACTAGAATTTACTTTGGAAGAAGGATGACCAATAATCAGTTACTATTGGGGGTTTGAGAGTGCGCACTGACAGTACCAGCCATCGGATCCAGTTACAAAGGTCCAGACAGTTGGGTAGAGATTGCCTTCCTGTCTTTCAGGCATGCAAACCCCAACTTTCCCTGGACACCTTCTATAACATAATTTGTCCTCTTTTGTCTTTTCTGATGCTGAAGAGGTTGACTCTGCAATTTCTCCTTCCAGAGAACCAGAGAACACTCTCCCTGTATTTGTGCAGGATGGTGTAAACTAGCTCTTCCAGTTCTTTTTCTGGATCCAGCCTCTGTTTCCCTGAGAGAAAAACATGAACTCGGTAGTCATGTCTTAGAAAGAATTTCCTTCTTACATGTTTGAAGGAAAATTGGAATGTGTTATACCTAATTTCATCCTAGTGATTATGTCTTGGCATTCTATTTTTAAATTCTTGAGCCAAAAACAAGATCATAAATTCATCTATTTTTTCCCCCCAGATACTAGCAGAGCTAGGGAAAGGACCTGAGCTTTTGCTTTGTTGAGGTTCTTGCCCTACCTGCCTCCCCAGGTTGCGTTATTGCTTTCATGAGTTTGAGTACTGAACTCTTGGATTTGCTCCACCTGTGCCACATAGTCTTCCCATAGAGAGCAGGCCTATGTGTGTCCTGTGGTCCCTACAGCACAGAGCCTATGCAGAGCAGGAGCTGGTACCAAAACCTGGGCAAGGATGTGTGTGGTTCCTCAGAGTGACAGTCCCTGCCTGCTGATACATCCCTAGCTGGTCTGGGCCACATGGGTAGCCATCCCCTCTCTAAGAGCCTTAACTCCGTTGACCTCCACCTCCCATATCACTTGCACATCCCCAGTTCTAGATTAGGCTCATGACCTGCCTATTCTGCTCTGTTTTTCCAGCTGTTGAGCATAGTCATGAATGCACAGAGCTGCTGAGCATAGTTGACAAAAGCTTTATAGCTCCAAGGGTTGTGTCACTACAGATGGCACCAACCCCTAGACCAGCCTGCATCCACCAGCCCCACACGTGTATCAGGCCAAGCATCTGCCTTCAGATCCTTCCTCTCGGCCTCAGAGGATGAAGTGTTGGTTCCTCCTCCCTATTGCACACACCTGTGATCTTCTTCTCTTGACTTGTGTTTTCTCCAGGGTCTCTCTGCTGCACAATTTATCTACCTTCCCACTCACTTCAGCCTTTTATTAATCTTTCTCTTTAGCCTTTAACACATTTAGCTGTCTCCTGGAGGCTGAGTTTCCTTCCGGCTCTGTCTCATCTTTTTCCTTCCCTTCTCCGACCAATTTAAAAAAAGAACAATGTAAACTTATCATCTTTACTTCCTCAAATTCCCTTTATATTTCAGTTGATGGTGCTCTGATTTCTTCCTATAGCCCCACACAGGAATTTCTTTTGTGCAGATTCCTCCAGAAATGTCAATGCAAGGGCAAGCAGTTTATTTGGGAGATGAAGCAAAGACTGGGGAACAGAAGGAAATGAGACAAAAAATGAGGCATCCAATTAAAAAAAATATGCATTATACAACTGGCTTCTGCTGTGGGAAGTAGAGTAACTTTTAATAAGCCTGTAGGTAATCTACCAAAGACACTTATCTAGTGAAGTGTCTCTTTAAATATATTGCATATTTTAAAAATTGGGTCATTGTTTTCTAATTATTTTGTTTTGAGATGTTTACAAATATTCTGGATACAAGCATTTTATTAAAAAATTCTTTTGAATATTTTCTCCAAGTTTGTGGCTTTCATTTCATTTTGAGAAGACTGAAAATTTAAGTTTTGACAAAGTCAAACTTATCAAGTTCTTTTATGGGTCAGTTTTTGTATTGTCTGTAAAAGATCTTTTCCCAGCACAAGCTCACATTTTTATCCTGTTTTGTTCTAGAAATTTAAAAATTTAGGTTTTACATTTACATTATTATCCATTTGGAGTTAGTTGTTTTGTAAAGGGACTGAGGTATGGTTGAAGTGTAATTTTTAAATATATGTTTATCCAATTGTTCCAGCATTATTTGTTGAAATTACCTTTGCAATTTTACCAAAATCAGCTGATCTCACATGTTTTGGTTTATTCCTAGATTTCCTATTCTACTTTATTAATTTATGTATCTTTCCTTTCACCAATATACCACTTCATTACTGTAGCTTACTAGTAAGTATTGAAATAAGTTAGTGTGAATCTCCAACATTTTTCTTAATTTTTAAAAATGTTTTGGCTGTTCTTTACTTATCCATATGAATTTTCACCATGTCAAATTCTACAAATATATCCTGGAAAGATTTTGAAAAGGGTTTTGTTGAGTTAGTAGATCAACTTGGGGACAACTGTAGTAATACTGAGACTTTTGATCCATGAACATGGTATACTTCTCCATTTATTTAGGTATTTTTGTTTTTATAATATTTAGCATATAAACCTTGCATGTATTTTATTTGTTTTAAAACTATTTTATGCTTTTTGGTGCTATCAAAATTGTACTATTTCTATGTCAATTTCCAATTGATAGTATATAAAACATAATTTACTTTGTTATATTGATCTTGTATCCTGTAATATTGCTAAACTCACTTATTCCAGCTTTTTGTTTTTGTAGAATCTGGAGTTATCTATATTGATAATCATGTTGTCTTTGAATAGATGCAGCTTTGTATTTTCCTTTTCAATCTGTATGCCTATGTTTTCTATATGTTTTAAACTGCTGTTTTGGTTAAAATATTTGCAATTTAGAGAAATATTTTGACAAGATTAAGTTCTTGCTAATTTGGCTTTGTGAATCATTAAAAGGGATTAAACCTGAGCCTAACCAGATTAAGTGCTTGGGTTGAATTATCAGTTCATTCTTGTGCTTTCTTCAAAACCTCATTTAAGGATATGGCTCAACTTTCCTATGTGCCATTGATTGATGTTCTGTATCATCAAACTAGAGAATAGGCACCAACATGCCTTGGGTTTACAGAATCATAGAGGTTTTTTGTTACTATTAGAATGACTATGGCAGTATTTCTCTAGGATCATCAGGTACTGATGTCACCTTGATGCTTATGACAGATAGTTACCAAAATTCCAAGGGTTAAGTTTACATGATGGATTCAATTCCAATTCATTTTTTAGGGCTAGTCACTTATTGGAAGAAGCCAATGCCTTGGAGAACAGTCACATAATAACCATCTACATATGGATTAAACAATTGTGACACTTTCTTCCCTAATTTTACATGGGCCTGAGTGGATTCTTTTGTTTTGCTACATGGACAGTCTTGTAAATTTAGCCTTTCAAAGCTATGATACAATAAGGTTAGGACATTTTATACAGGTGTTAGCTTTTATATAATAGTGAACTGTTTTTTTTTTTTTTCCTATTTGGTGTTGGTCAGTGGGAATGGTGCATGGGGTATTTTGTGGAGGCAGAGAACCCCTTCCCTGTATTTAGAGAATCATAATTATTGTCAGTAATAAGGAGCCCTGAGATAATGACCCTTTGACTTAAGAGGCTTCACGCTCCTTGCTACGTAGATAGGTGCCCTGTTCCTGTGCTCTCTTAATGCTTCTACTTGTTCACCAGTCCATTTACTGTGCGTATCTTTGCAGGACAGCACATGAATCAGGATCAGGGAATCTTCCATTCATATCTCTAGGGCCTGATTCAGGGCTTGGCTGTTGTTATCAACTGAATGAGGCCTATAAATTTACCTAGCAATAAGTCTGGCATCAGGTTTATGTCTAAGCTTTGCTGCCTGTGAATTCCTTTTGTTCAGGTTTCTTACTTTTTCAAAGTTCTATCTTTTTTTTTTAATCTGTAAGATAAGGATATTATCTACCCTATTAGTATTATTAAGTATTTAGCTCATTATTTAGCTGTACTCAGTAAGTGTATACTATTAGTGTATATTAATGAATATCTTGTCATCTTGTCATTCAGTCCTAACTACTAGCAGATCCTCTCCAACTCAGTCTCCTCCCCTGGTTGATTTGGAGTTTAGGGGATATTGCTGAATAATTTGGCCAGCCCATTGCCATCAGGGTGGCTGCCAATGCCAGTGAAGTGCCAAGTAGATAATTAGATGCTCATATTATCTAAGATGCCACAGTGACTGATTGCAGTGATACCTGTGGGTGTTCATGCTAATCTCAGCATCTGAGTTTTATATTCAGCAGTATCTATGGGAAATACTAGTATATGTAGGTTGCTCCATGTTTAAAGGTCATAGAGGCAACTCAGAAGGTACTATTGTTTATACTTGAATATAATTTTCTCCCCCCCCCTCTCTCTCTCTCTCTCTCTCTCTATATATATATATATATATATATTTGAACTAAAGTTCTCTATCACTGGACTACATCCCCAGCCCTTTTTATTTATTATTATTTTTATTATTTTATACTGGGGATTGAACCCAGGGATGCTTAACCACTGAGCAACATCCCTAGCCATTTTTTACTTTTTATTTTGAGACAGGGTCTTGCTAAGTTGCTCAGGATCTTGCTAAATTACTGAGGTTGGTTTTGAATTTGTGATCCTCCTGCCTCAACCTCATGAGCCACTGGGATTACAGGCACCTGTCACTGTGCCTAGCTTATTTTTTATTTTGAGACAGGGTCTTGCTAAATTTCCCAGGCTGGCCTCAGATTTGCTCTCCTTCTGTCTCATCCTCTCATGTAGCTGGGATTACAGGTGTGTGCCGCCACTCCCAGCTCATTTTATTTCTAATTTTAAAAGCCTTCCAAATTATAAGAAAAGCCATAAAAAATTGGTTCTAGAATAAAAGTGTGCTACGTTTCTAATGCATGGTCCTTGTTGTTTGTTTCTTTGATTCTTTTAATCAAGAACTTTGAGGATGCTCTGAAGGTATTCAAATGACATTAGTTTCAAAGACAGTCACAAAGTGTTCTGCTCTCTATTAAACTGAAGGAGACGTCATATGACACTTTAGTTAGAAAGAATGTGAGCAGTCCTTTTCTGGGGCTACATATTTATAATGAATTTGTTGGATGTTATTTATCTCTTTCCTAAACACAATGTAGTCTGTTCCCCATCAAGTTAGGAATATGTGAACATGACCACGATTTCATTAATGTGAGTGCATATATTCTGTGTCAATTCTTTGTTAATGGGTAGTAGAACATTTTTCCAGGCTTGGGGTACACTTGAATTCCATTTGTGTATTTTTATGTTTTAAAATTATCTGCAATAAGTAACCAGAAAAGCAACAATTACTATTATATGCAAATAGGAGAATTTTTTTTTTGTACTGGGGATTGAACCCAGAGATGCTCTTCTATTGAGCTACATACCCAATCTTTTTATTTTTTTTTTATTTTTTTGAGACAGGATCTCACTAAGTTGCCAAGCCTGGCCTCAAACTTGTGATTCTCCTGCCTACATCTCCCATCTCTCATCACTGGGATTATAGGCATAAAAATTTCTCCACCTAGAAAATAGGAGAATTTTTTAAACAATATTTTTCCCAGGCTCAGTCCAGGAAAAAAAATATCATATTAATTTAGACCACAGACAGTCAGAATTGATAAACTAAAGAGGAGGAGTCAAAGACTGGATTTCTTAGAAGAAAAAGACTACTCAAAAGTAGTTTACAAATAAATAATTATAATAACTGAGTGTGGTAGTGGAGGTGGGAGTAGAGAAAGAGAGAGAGAGAGAGGGAAAGAGAGAGGACCTCACTTACCAATGTTATGAATTTCTCTTTTTCTCTTTGTAAACCAGATTGAGAAGAAGAACCAAGCCAACTCCAAGAAAGAAGTGATAAAGGAGTTTCAAGTGAATGGATGGCCTCAACCCCTGGACTCACTGCTTCGCAACCCATCTGCCCTTGGACCAATTATCTGGCTTTGAATATGATGCAGGGGCAGACACCTGCTAATACAGCAACTGCCATTGCCCCCAATTCCCATGATATGGGAGTTTCAGGGCAGCCTGCCTGGAGGTGAGAAGGGGCATCTCCGTGTGTTCTGCCCCCATTTTAGTGGGTCCCAGCAGCTCCTTGGATTCCAGAACTCAGTTGGTTTCACCTTCAGTCCTTTCCTCCCCATGATGTGCTCAGGTCTCCAGCATCTTTGAGTAAGCATGGCTCATGTGCCAGCCTACAATGTTATCCTCCAGACCTCTATTCTCCCCATCCCTGGCATCTTGTTGCTGAGCCTGACTTTGATCCTTGACCTTCTTTGTAAGGAATTCTTCATCTGGATTCCTCTCTTCCCCTGTGCTATCTATTTCCCATTTGAACACCTTAACCAGTTCCCTGCACTGAGAGGCACAATTGACTCTGGGGAAGATGTGAGTTATTTTCTGAGTAAGATATCAGGCTTTCATATAATTCAGAAATGCAAAGAAATCCTGAGAGGTTAGGAGTTATCAAAATTTGTGTCAGATATAGCTAGCATGCTGTGTCAGAAGCAGAGAGAAAAGGCATGAATGAGTACCTACTCTCCCCCAGGCCTGTCTCCAAACTCATGCAGGGCTAGTGAACAACTTGTGGTCCCAGTTTAAATGAGAACACACACTCTAAAATATTGTTTAAAAAATTCTCCTGTTTTTTGGGTGCAATGGCTCATGCCTGTAACCCCAGTGATGGGAGATGGGAGACTTAGGCAGAGTGTTTGAGCTTTGTCTGGCCCAGCTGGACATTTTCAACTGAGAATCAATGGCTTTAGAACTGTGTGGCCTTGGGCATTACTTGGTGTCTTATTGTCATCCTCTCCTGCTGCCCACCTGTCCCTCCTAACTTCAGGACATAGACATATGGCCCCAGGGCACTTTCGTGGGACTAGAATGGGTGCTCAGAGGGTTCTACTTCCATATGATAATCCCCATTTCCTAGAGAGAGCTGGGCCTGGTGCCTCAGTGCCTTCCCTGTCTGGCCCCTTGTCTGTCTCATTGTGTGGTGAGATTAAGAAAAATAGAGGAATTTAGCTTGCGGGGAGAGGAGAGGTAGGTGAGGGTGAGATGGGGCTAGTTAGGGGAGGTTAAGCAGTCCAAGTCTTCCCTTGCTGTGTAGGAGGCCATTCCATGGTGTGTGTGTGTGTGGGCGGGGGATGCTGAACTCAGTTATAGTGGGTCAGGGCTGGGGGTTGACTTCCCATCTCTTCATTCTGTGTTGCTCCCACTGTCTCAGCCCCAAACTCTTGGGAAGGACTTTGATCTCAAGTATGGGCTCCTGATCAGGGTCATAAGAACTAACCCTCACTCCCACCCCACCTGGTCCCTACATATCCCCTACACACAGACACTTGCTGTGTGGAGAGAGATTGTCCCTGAGTCCAATGGAAGGTCCTCAGATCAGCTTTGTGCTCCTGTGGACTAGCGTGTGTGGTGTGTGTGTGTGTGTGTGTGTGTGTGTGTGTGTGTGTGAATTTAGCTCTGGGAGAATATCTTTGGGTTCTCATTTTCTTTCCCAGGCACAAATATTGCAGAGCCCTTCCTGACCCATGTCACCTGAGGAACCTCACCACGGAAGCTCATTGAAAAAAGACCTCACTAACACTCCTCTTTCAGGGATCTGGCCTGGACTTAGGGTTCTAATGTATCCAAAGCCTAAGAGGCCCTGGTCTCTTGGGTCACTCTCTCTACTCAGTCCATAGTTGCGGGAAGAGGGGGGTGGAAAGAGAGGGGTTGGATTAGATGCATCTCTATTCAGGCTCCATCCGGGTCTACTCTAGAAGCAATTTCAGCTTGTTTTAAGGCCAAATTTAGAAGATTTGTTTATTGGATCCCAAAGCTGGGACAGAAGGGTGAAAAATGCCAGCAGCAGAGTCATTCCCCCACTCCTTCCCAATCTCTCCATCATTTCTTTTCTACTTAGGAGGCCATTGGAAGGTCAGGGAGGCCATGCCTTAGCCCACTGGGTACAAGGATCATTGTTCTACTAGGAGCGGTTCATCCTGCTTATGATTCAGAGGCCCTGTACTTTCCTTCCCAGCATGACCATGTCTTCTTCTTTTTGTTCTCTCCTCTTGTGCATGTGAACAATTTGTGGTCCTGTATACCTGGTGTTTGGCCTATTGCAGGGCTGTGTTCTTGCTCTTCATTCTGGCTCTTTGTACAGGTGCCTCCAGCTCAAACATCATCTCGGAGATGCTTCCCTTAAAAATACAGTGCCATTTCAGTAGTTATTCTATCACACCAAGATTCGTCCACTTCCTTAGTACTCTACTACCATGTCTTGTTCATCTGTTTACTTGTTTAGTGCTGGATTCCTTTTCCTTTTCTAATGTAAACCCCAGGATCGTCAGCATCGACTTACTGCTACATCCTAAGTTTCTGGCATTAGTAAGAATTCAAAATAAAACTTGTTAACTGAATGGATGTTTGATTGTTGTTGTTTTTTTAAATAGGAATGACTTTTCAATAGTCTAGTTTTTTTTGAGAAGTCAAAGGCATCTATTGTATTTAACAACAAGGAACCTGCAGGGCTCTCTGTGTGGAGTGAATGGAAGGTGTAGGGAAGAGAATTCATGGGAATGGAGATGCAATTCCCTGGACCTAGCTTGACCATGAGGGAAGTGGCAGAATAAGTCAATGGCTCGAGTGCTGACCGAGGAGACACTTGTGCATGTTGCAATGCTACTGGGAAGGAAGCAGCAGAGTGGGTGTGTGAAGAAAGAGGAACATATAGTTGAAGGAGGTAATAACCTAAGAGAGTAAGAATTGGGGGTACAGATGAGGGGAATGGATACAGAACAGGGGGAATTTTTCACTGGAAAAGGGGGAAGGAAGGTATAAATTCTGGTGGTTTTGCAGGGTCAATGGTAGGAGTTTGGAGTGGTTCCTGCCTGTGGCTTTGATTTTTCTCTATAAAGTAGGAGATGAGGTAGCCTGCTCGCAATGGTGGTGGTGGTAGTGTTGGGAGCCAAAGATTTGAGGACAGAGGAAAGGATTATAGAAAAATCATTTCAACCCACATCTTTGAAATCTTCTAGCATAATTCTTTTCCTGGATGAATTTTAATTTCTTTTTATTTATTAATTTAAAATTCAAGCCAATATTTTGCCACTCTATCCTTGCCCACAACTTCATATTTAGACCTAACTGATAGATCTAAACTTGGGACCAACATGGTTTGTCATGAAACATAAAAGAGAGAAATAAGGTCACAGTTTAATCTTCACAAGGAATAAATATTCATGGGGAAAATTTGACTATGGGAATCTATAAAAAATTTTACCAGATTATATAGTCAAAGATAATAATTTATTTGATGTCTATCTGGTGTGCAGTTCTAACACCGGAGGGATATGGAAGCTCAGGGCTAGAGGGGTCCTGGGAGGGCTTCCAGCTTGACTCCATAGCTGATGTCCCAGTCCTGCTAACACCATTAACAGGTACTTACTGCCTGCTTAAGCAGAATATAGTGAATGGAGAGAGACAGTACTGACTCAAGAGTAGGTTGCATAATTATTATTTGGAGAGATTTTGTGTACTCTTCTTATTTGTGAAATAAGTACACACTTGCCTGAATGGTTGCTTAAAGGTACTGATAATAATTATTTTTTAAATCAAGCATCAACTATGCATCCATCTTATACCATAGAGTATTTTGCACTTGTGAATTGGAGAGGTAGTCACAGCCCCCAGGGTGATTGAAACCATGACCTTGATCTTACTTCCATCATGTTGCAAATTATAAACTTCTAAACTAAGCTTGATGGAGCCCTGGGATACTTGGAAATGCCACTTTATGAGGGAGGTGGAGACAACCTAGGTCACTCCTCTTTATCAACCAAAGTGTATTTTAGTGTCCATGTTGACTTTTGATTTTACATAGATAAAGGATCCCACTGGAGTGAAAGAATCTGACAATATACACCTTCACAGCTGAAAGCAAATACTAATTTCATCCTTCTCAAAGTCATTTCCTAAACAATTTTCTGAATTGAAGAGTTTAATACTTGGTATTACATCATAGGTTTGGGTTTAGTAGACCAGTATTTCGCTGACTATTTATATCCTCTTAGGGTACAATCCACCTATTGCCATTTTGGTGATTTGACTTTGGTCAACTAGCTAGGTTTATCCAAAGTACAGGTAGGTGTGCAAAAGAGCACAGATTAGCAAATACTGCTGATAATTATTCCTAAAACTTTGAAACAAATTTATACAAAAGATTATATTCAACATGGCACTAAAAATCCATTCCAGTCGCATAAGCTACATTAACTATACAAACTAAATTAAAAACAAATAAAATAGGGCTAAGGAAAGTAGAGAAAGGGTGAGGGCTATAGCTTCAGTAATAGCTTTACTTCACAGTGAATCAAATATCTATCGGATTTGAATCATTTGGCTCAAAAATTTTCCTACAATTAAATTCTAAAACAATGTTAAGTCTAATTACCAAAGTAACATTTTGATTGGATTTTGAAGCACATGAACTCTCCCAAGGGTCCAAGAGTCCATTCATAATCTGAGGCTGGAAGCCCCTGGAGTAAGTGGCAGTGGCTGGAGAGGCTGGCAGGATCCTCTCTAGAACACAAAAGCTATAAGGATTTTGCAGAAAAAAAAGAAAGGTAGATATTCCTAAGTCATTAACGTCCAGAAAAGAGGTACCCTCTTATGGTAAGAGGGTCAGAATTTCAGAGTCCCTTCAGCAGGTTCGTTTGTCTTGTGAAGTGATATAAAATCACAAGGAAGAAAAATTGGGAGAGTGTCTGAGTTCATGTTTGAGAAGGTGGCTGCAGGTGGCAGAATTCCATTCTGTATGAGTTCATGACAGGCATTCCTGATAAAGATGGGAAATTATTTGCATCAACATTAACCAAACCTGCCCTTAATGCACAAAGAGCTTATTAGGCCACTCATTACTAACCAAGTCATACCCGGGTCAATATAGAGGCAGGCATTTTATGACATATTAAAAATGTTTCCTTGGCCCAGGTGGTGGACCAAGTACAACCCAGATTGAGCTCTAAGCAGATATATTTGATAAAATGGAGATAGCTTATTGTGTCCATCATCAAGACGGTGGGGTATCCTATCATCTAGAGGGCATGGGACTGAGTAGACATTCTGGAAATTTTTTTATTCATCAAATCACATTTGTATAAAAATCAGAGGTTAGCTTTCCCAACGACTCGTATGTCCATTTCTTTCCGGATGGAAGCCCATTCACAACTAAACAGGAGTAGGCATGTATGTGTCTTCCACAACAAGATCAAGATAAATGACATTATGAGGGACAGAGCATCTCAGCCTCACATGGAGTGTCCCAGGGAGCTAGCCTGCCTTCTAAGTCCTCTGATTGGTTGGGAGTTGTTTATAGAATTTCCTGGATTTCTGGCTTTATTTCTCTGGTGTCTGAAGCACATCAATCTTTGGGTTTACTATCTCCAACTTCTGCCTCAGGTAGAACAGCCTCTGTCTTTGCTCCAGAAAGAAATCTTGTTGCATTAAGAAGAAAAAAGTCTGGTGGTCTGGTCTGTTTCTGTGCTCACCGTGACCCAGCAAATTTTTACATCCTCTGTTTTCACTATCATTCTCTATTTCTTCAATTCTTTGAGAACACCCGCTTTTCCCTTTGCTGACAGCTTCTGTTCTTTCTTTTCGAAAGCTTTTTCTTCAGCTTCCTGCGTCAGATCTTCAGCAGACCTTGGTTTCTTGCTGATGGGGATCATTAAGAATCTCTACTGCCAGCTGCAGATTCTTTGCATTTATTTTCATCTGCAGCTTTGGCTGCAAACTAAAAAAAAAATAACCATTTCTCAAGTTTAACACTTTTTTCCTTCCAGCTGACGCCTTGCCGACACCTCATTATTTGACTTAAGAGTATAAATGGTGTGGGTTTTTCTTGTTAGTGTGGATTTTGATATCATCGGACTTCCCTGATGTTTTGTCTTCTTACTATGGCAATCTGTCCACTCACTCGTTATTTTCAAAAATGATCCTGTCCATTTCTTTCCCTATGAATTTTCTCCTCTGGTTCAAATATCAAGATCAAGCAGTTTGGGTCACATAGAGTATTTATGCAAAACTTCAAGTCCATTATTTTTCTGAGCTTCTGAGACTGAGACCTTATCTGATTTGCTCACTGATTTTGGTAGGTGGAAGTTGGGGGCAGGAGCAGTTAGGGACAAAGAGAGACCATGGCCTTCTCTCTACTCCAGGGTTCCCTGTATCCCTCAAATCAATCTATACTGCCACCCCTTTCCCTCCTTCTAGGTCCTATCTTCCATTTCTTGCCTTCATTCATCATCCCAACACGTTCACCTCTGACCATAATATCTATTCTTCTACAACTTAAACTCACAGAATATATCGGTTCACAGATTTTTTTTTTAAAGCAGATCTGCTAATCTTTCTACATTTCCATTGCTCTGGACTTTATACACATTTTACTGTCTTCTGTCTCCAGATTTGGTCCTTGGTTGCTAATTGAGTGAAACATCCACAACCCAATTGTGCTTAATGCAGTGGGATAGTCTCCAGGAGACCAAAGAAGACACCTGGAGATGGGATATGAGACATAAGGTTTATTGAGAAAGGCATACAAAGGCTGGACAGGTGTTTCACCAGAAAGTCCAGTGACAATGGGCTGGACAGGGGCACCTCCATTTCACACAGTGCCTCGAGTACTTCACCAGAAAACAGCACCTCCACTCCCCCATGACTGTGTCCAGGGGTGGCTGTCTGGATGAGCACTTCCCTCTCCACAGTGCTCTGATCTGCACCAGCTACCATAGGCAGGGAGGTTTATAGGTCAGGTGACAGAAGCAGCATCAACTTAGCTTGCTTTGGCCCACTGTTTGGTCAGCACCCCAAGGAACTTGGTGCACATGCAAGAAAGTAGTTTTCTACAGATAGCACAAACTTGCCCTGATTCCCAGCATACACGAGAGAAAGCCAGGGTCCTGGCCCATGCTCACTCTCATTATTCTCTTAATTGGCTAGGTTTTGGGGAACAGAAAGGGACATTTTAGGAACATGGTGATTTACTGTCCTTTTTTTTTTTTTTTAAGGAAGACACACAGATTCTCCCTAAAACAGTACCATCCTGACTCAGCAGTTGTTCACCACCAGGCAACCAGCATTGGCCCCATCCAAATTGGTGACCCACAACAGGTACCTTCTAGCTCCAGATCTCTCCAAGCCCCCCCCCAAAGACTTTGGGAAGAGAATAGCCCTCTATGACTTCTACAATTCTAGTCAGTTAAAAATGTGATCTCTGACTAGAACCTCTTAAATTGTTTTTCTCTTTCTGTCTGTCATTTTCTCCAAGTTCCATTTGACCCTTTTTCTTCAGTCACTTTTAATCTCAGAATAGAAAAAAAAAAAAGACTTTGGGAGTGGTGTGAGGTATAGCTATCACATCTGGTGCCCAATGGGTGTTGTCTTCCAGTGCAAAGGCAGGGTTTTAGGATAACAGCTTTATCATCAAATCCAAGAACCTCCTAATAGAGGAAAAATGGAGAGGAGAGAGAAAAGGAAAGAAAATCCCATTAGATAGACAGCATTTAGTAAGTGCCTGCTATAGGCAGATCATTATACTGGATATTTAGCAAAATCACTCCAAATGTTTAGTTCATTTGGATGCAGAGATAGTGTGGTGAGGGGAAGTAGAAGTGACTCAGATCCAGGTTCTCTCCCTAAGTCTGTCACTAGTTAGTGAGGTCATTCTAAACAAAGCAACCTGTGGTCTTTTGATTCACTAATCTATTCAATGAAGGAATTGGATTAAAGGCACTTTAAGAAGCTTTCAGGTTCAGAAATTCCATGATGTAAATGGACTATGTTGTCTGTATTTTTAATAAAAATAATGGAAGACATGTACCATAAGGACACTCATAAGATCCACATGGTTTCTGTGTTGTGGTAGGAGTATCTACAAAGAAATTGAGGTACTGAGCTAGAGAGTGTTGGTATGTGGGTCTATTAAGGTTTACCCACTGATGGGAAATGGTTTTATCTGTTGCTTTTTTGTGGCTGCCTCTGTCTCTCATCTTTCACAGTGGTTGAACTATATACTCCACCTGCCCTCTATGACCTCTACAACTCTAGTCAGTTAAAAATGTGATCTCTGACTAGAACCCTTTAAATTGTTTTTCTCTTCCTCTCTGTCGTTTTCTCCAAGTCCCATTTGACCCTTTTTGTTCAGTCATTTTTAATCTCAGAAAAAGCTTCCCTCATCTCTCTCAGATACAAGGGATAGAAACAAAGATGATGCATCTTCAAGGATTGGAGAGACTGGGGTTGAGCTGGTCTCAGGGATGAGCACATCGACATTCTTCCTGTCTCTTCTTGCTTATATGCAGACTCTGGATCAGTGATAATGCTGGGGGGCATGAAGTTCTAGGATTTGCCTTGCTTCAGATATTATTTGTCCCTTTTGGTCAAATGCAATATATATATTTAATATTTTTTAGTTGTATATGGACAGAATGTCTTTATTTATTTATTTTTATGTGGTGCTGAGGATCGAACCCAGTGCCTCACACATGCCAGGCAAGTGCTCTACCACTGAGCCACAACCCCAGCCTGCAATATATATTTTTTAAAAAGCTAGGGAGGCCAATGGGGGAATGCATGGTTATGATCATTGGTAGAATAACTGAAGGTTCAACCCAGAAGTATACATATTTATGGGTTATAGTATGATCATTTGACACATACATACAGTATAGATGAAATCCTGGCATAAAAGGCAATGAGCCCTTGACTCATTATGGTCTGAAAGTGTTTTCTTTCCTTAGCACATTGAAGATCTCACCCCATTGTCTTCCTCTGTAATTACAATGAGAAATATACTACCAGTCTACTTGTTCTTCTATTGTAAGTAAATTATATTTTGCTTTTGGTTCTTTTTAAGATTTTTTTCTCTTTAGTGTTCTGACACTTTATCATGATATTACTAAGTATGGATTTATCTCTATTCTGTTCAGGACCCAAGTTTCTTCAGTTTGAAGATTTATGCCTTTCTTCAGGGATATGAAAAAAAATTTATGTTGCACAACCATCAAAATAGCAAAAATAAAAAAAAAATATTATCAAGTGTTGGCAAGGATGTGAGGAAAATTCTCATAAGCTACTGATGAGAAATTATATATTATTACACCACCTGGGGGCGCAATCTGGAGCTACTAACTATTGTAATCAAACAACTATGATTTTAGGACTCCATCCTAGAGAAAACTTACACTTTTAGGAAAATGATATGTACGTAAATCTATTCAATGAATCATTGTTTGCGATTTAAAAAAAAAAGAGAGAGAGAAAGAAATGTCCACCAACAGAGAATGAGTGAATCAATCAGCAGTTAAAAATCAATGAATCAGACATACCCACACGAGGCAGATAAATTTGGAAAACAAAATGAGGAGTTTAAAAAGCAAACAGTAAATGATAAAAGCAACATGACACACTTTGTATACATTTTAACAACCCACAATACTGTATTGCATATTGCCCACTAATCAGAAGCCATATGATCTCATACTTTCCTTATAATGCAATAGAATAAAATTGACAACAAAATAAGAGGATATTAAAAAAAATCGTCATCTAGGAAATCAAAAAGAAGATTAGAAATAATTCCTGATTTGAAGAAATAACTGAAACTAAACACTGCATGGTTAACAGAATTAGCCAGATGGAGGGAGAAGTGGGCGACTGATGAGAAATCTGAGGTGTCTCCCAAAGTTATAAATCTTAGGAAACAAAAATGTCTGTCTTGAATCAATTTTGTATCTGGGTTTGTGACTGTGATGTGTGATGACTTCTGACATGGCGGAAGAAAAGGAAAGAACTGGAATACAGCTCTCCCCGCCACCCAAACCTTCTCATTGTAATAGGTAGGAAACAGTAGAAGATAATAGAATGTTGCAGAGTGAGGAGGGATGTAAAATGGACAGTATTAGGGTGGAAGGAAACTCAGAGGATCGGAGAGAGAAGAGCATTAGGAGCAGTCTTGTGCTGGGAGCTGGCAGATGCCTGAAGCTTCAAAAGGTCACAGCTCTGTGTCCTTGAATGAGCACAGCAGACCTGGCCAAGCATAAGATGCGAGAGTAAGTAGGAGGGCCATGTCAGCGGAAGTCTTGTTCAAGGCATGGGGTGGGGTGAAAGGAAAGTGCTAGAGGAGGGAGGAAGAGTAGTGGATTCAGATGAGATAAGGGTCAAAGTCATGGCTCAAGTACTGTTTGGAGGCAGCTGGAGGTTGAGGCCAGAGTGCCCTGATTTCCTCACTTGGGGACTCTATGTCCCTCTGGAAGTGCCAATATAAAGGCAGGGGAATTTAACTGTACAGAACCTTCAGGTAGAAATGTTCTTCTTGCTTAATCTCAGGTGCTAAATCAACAACAAATAGTTTACCTCTACTAGAACAATTTCCAGTGGTGTTATACCTGAGGCCAGTACATTCCTGAGGATAAATAATATGATTTATTTAGAGTGGACAGAGTGGAGACAGGGAGGAAACACATGGCAGACTCCTGGTGAGTGAAACAGATTCCTGGTCCAGTCCCACCCGGATGCAGTAAGGAAGCCTAATATCCCTGTTGCTTGTTTGGATTTTGATAAAGCTAGACCATATATCCAGAGCTTGCTGGGCTTTGTCCTCCTCCTCATCCAGAAAACACACAATGACCGCAGAACGAACCAGGAAGGGAGAGAATAGTGTGTATTAACTCATGCAAAAAGTTGGATATTCTCCCAGTAATGTTAATAACCAGAAATTACTAAATTCTCTGTTTGTTGTGGAAATAAAACCTTCTGGGGATGGATCAAACATATCTGGAAATTACTTGAAACTGGTGGATTGCTAAATGTAATGTGCCTTGGATATCATAAGGAAAATGTGCTGTCATCCAATTACAATTTTTGTTTTTTAAAGATTGGTCCTGAGGAACTCAACCCAGTAAATACTGTAGAAATCACATGAAGCTTCAAATGCTATTTTATGTGAATTCCTTGAGTGGGAATTCACAACCTTAATGTCTGGCATATGACTGATATTTCCAGATGTTTAACTCATTTTATGTTCTGACAGTTTGAATGATTGTGGGAAAACTGAGGTGTGTTGTCCTGATACATGTTCAACAATGGGGTTTCTAGGTAGAAAGTCCTGATTTATAGTGCTTGCTATTTTCTTTCTTTTTAAATTTTTTTAAAAAAATTTTTAACTACACAACAGCAGTGGAAAGCATTACAATTCTTACTACACATATAGGAGTGCTTGCTATTTTCCCTGGTGTAAATATTTCCATGGTGCTGATTTTGAACTATGAACATGAAGTCCCTGAATGCAGACCTGGGAAGACAAGTTCACAGTTGATTCTCATGAATCAGCACAGGCTGGTATAAGGGAACCACAGTATCTACTCATGGGCCTCTGTGAAAGCAGAGTTTACCACCATAAATTGTGATCCATAAATATACAAAGGCAGTGCTAAAAGAAAAATTTTTTAAATATGTATTTTCAAATTGGGGAACTCAAATGGAGAAAATTGACAGAGGATTTTTTTTAAATTGAGAATTTGATTATTAATATTTTTAAACAAACAGGATATCTATGCATAATATCAAGTGTCCTGAACTCTTAGTTTCTTTGGGGTTCCCTAGATGGAGGTTGGGACTCTTTGCCTTTGATATTGGTGCTAAAGTGATGTTGACCAAAGAACCGATGGGACCTGCACACTGTGAAGCCAGCTTCAGAGAGGCTGAGCTGAGGGTCAAGAAAGAAGAAACGATGTGGAGTCTCCTGAATTTGGGGGAGGCAGCACTGAAATTTAGACCCATGATTTGGTATGACAATATATAACTTTTTATGGTTGTTAACATTAATGAAAAGGAGAAAAATAAGTTGTCCAAGAGTTGAAAAAACAGATTAATAAACTTTCTAATTAGAGTAAGGTGAAAGAACTTATTAAACTAAAGGTGAATTGGAAATGTCAATAAGACTCCATGGATGTTTCTTAAAGGGATGTTTTATGCTTACAGTGATTTGTGCCGTTGGGTATTTTACTGTCATCCTGCCAGTTGGAATGTGGAACAAGCTATTTGTAGCCCTAGTGCCTGTGGCTTCTAAAGTAATTCTCTGATAAAAGGAACCAGCGTCCCCTTGGGAGGACAGCTGATTCCACATCTCAGGACAAGGAAAAGAATCAGAATTAGTCTGTGAATTCTAGACGGAAGGAAGCAGGGCTGTGTTAGGGCATTGGAGAATTGCAAGTTCATAATGATGCAAAAAAGATGATACAATGGAATTGTTTGAAACCCGAATTTCTGAAATCATTTTACTGAAAAGGATACACAATGATAGCTCAGATTATGTGAGGTCTATGCTTACATTTTTATAAGTGACTGCTTGAAAATGCAGGATGGTTTTCTTCCTATAAGGAGACAAACCCGTAGCCTAACATGGTCAGAAGAGGGTATCACAGGACATTGTCACAGTTCAAAAGATCTTTGTGACGTGTGGTTTATTTGATAGAAAAGGATACAAGCAGATTGAAGAGAATCGGGATTTGAGGCAATGCCAAGAATGGCCTGGAAGGATCGTTTCTCTTGTCTTATCTACCAGCAGTAAATGACCATCCTTCCTGAGTACCCTCAGTAGCATTTGCCTCCCACCCCCTGAAACCAGGATGAATTTTATCAACCACCAGCATAGGTACACCATTGTAAGCTATGTCATGTTGTTGGGGTCACCTCTCCAACAATGACTTACTCTGTGCAGGGACTCAGCATCCTCATTCTGTACTATTTTTATTACCAAATGTCTCTGTGCTTCAGATGACAAATCAGAACCAGCTTTTCTACCATTGTGGGGCTCACTGTGCCTCTCTACAAGGAGAGGAAATCTAGACGTCAGAAAATATTAATGAACAATGATGAGCAGAAAACATGGAGTGAATCACATCCAGTCGGGAAAAAAACAGTATGTTGGCAAAAGAAAAGCATCAGAGCTACTTTAAAAAGTAAAAGGGAAAATAGGCCACAAAGTATTAATTTTAACTGAGTTTCTCCTAAAGAGATTTTTTTTTTTAAGTAAGAAAGCACAAGGCAACAAGTGAAGAAAGGTAAAATGAGGAGGAGGAAGTTTGCCCATGAACACACATGGAAAAAAATGCTTGCACTGTGAGCAACCCAAAGCACAAAAATCAAGTGGAAAAACAGGTTGATATAAAGAAAAATTATGTCTTTAAGAACTAAATATGTGATCAGATGAGAAAATGTTCAGCTTATCACTCACTGGTGCCTATAAAAATATCTGGTTGTTTGCAAAATCCCTATCACGGATTCTCAGTATGGTTTACATAAAATTGGAAAAAGTCCAACTAATGAGAGGTTTATCATCAAAAAGGATAAATCATCACAATGTCAAACATGTGCAACTAGGAGGCAAAGCCACTTTCTTCAAAGGGGAAGGCAGTGGCGGCCACACTTGGGCAGGGCAGTGGGCAGCACTGTGGGCCTATTCCGGGTATGATGTGGTAGAGGGCTGTGGGGATGTGAGTGGGATCACAGGAGGAACCCAGAAGGAGGGATTGGTGCTTCATTAATACATGGATCCTGGAGAGATGTTTGGCAGGTCTGAGCACAAGGAATCAGTGTCCATTACTTGGGACTGGTAGGTTTGCTGGCTCAGTCTCTGCTGCTCTCCTGTGTCATCGTGAGCTGATGATGTCATCACTAGTTGCCCTGAGGCTTACAGGTTCAACTGGATGTTAGTGATGAAGACAGCCCAGGGCTCCTCACAAATCGTCCTTGTTCCTGCATCTGTGAAGAAAAGATGGGACCCCGGGAGAGAGGAAGCTGTCAACACAGGAGCATCCCTCCTCTCCTGGCTCTCTGAATCACTGAAACCTAATTTGTGGGCTTTGGGGGAGATCCTACCTGGACCCTGTTGACTACCTATTGCAAAGATGTAAATTAAAAAAAACCAGAATGCTCTATGTCTAGATCTTCAATGAGTTGGAGAAACAGAGGCCTTGGAGGCTTCTTGCTTTACTAGATGGTGAATGTCACCTCGAGGACAATAGAAAGCAGACTTCAGTGGTAGTTCCTGGGGAAGGCTGGCTGGTCAGACTCATACCCCCGCAAAAAACTTAAGGGATATTTTGTGAAGTTCAAATACCTCCTGTTACAGTTGGAACCTGAAGTCATATCTAAATGCTATGGAATTTCTATAGTCACAGGCTGGAGAGCCCATAATCACAATTACATTCTGCATATAGTTCACTCATACCTGTGACTCACTCTTCTACCTGTCCCACCCCTTGCTTTCTCATTCAAACTTGATGGATTTTTATCATGTAATGTCTGATACTGCACTGCTTCTTCCTGGCTATTGCCACCACTATTTGAAGTATAAGTAGCTCAGCCCCCTCTCTCCCTGTAGGTGGTAGGCAGTGGCTTCTTTTGGCCACTCCTGCTAGAGGCTTTCCTGCTCTAAATTCTAGTCCTTCAAATACTTCCATTCTGAAGTACAAGCACAGAATATTCATCATCTCTCTCCTCTTGTGGTCAACCTCTCTCTATTCTCCTATGCATCAAGAGCATTAATTAATTATTCACTGACATTAGTTGTATATAGGATATAATCCATAGTTTCTCCTAAGAGCAGGGGAAATGGTGGACAGGGAAATGTCCCCATAGGCATCACCTGAGTCCATAAGATGGTGAAGGTTATAAAAAGATCCCTTAGAATCACAGACCTGAAGAACAAACTCAGAAATGAGAGTTTATATAATCTAACACATTCTCATGGACCCATGAAGATACTGAGTCCTGAGGATAAATGACTCGCCATACTTTCTCTCATTAAGGACAGTTTAGTAATGGAGGCTGTGAGGACAGATTTGAGTGGGGAGAGGCTGTCAGGAAAAATATCTGGAAGGCTATTGTAAAAGTCCTGAAAAGAGTTGATGAGCGAATGGACTCTAATTGTTGAAGGAGTAGATCTTCATCTTTTGGACTTTGTGTTGATTTCCTCACCTACAAATGACAGCATGACCCATCTACCTCATCCCTTCACTTCTCCGGGAACAGACATTCCCAACTGAGGGAATGCAATACATGGTTATGCAGAGGTATGAAAGGGGTCTCTAAATGGTTCATCAAGGGCAGACGGGAGGAGGGATATGGTGGGGGATCCCCAGCACCTGAAAAGGCACAGGCACAACTGCCCATGGGTTTGGCCTGTGAACCAGGAGCCAGGGCAAGATGGAGCAGTGGTGATCTCTGATAGAGGCTATGAGGTGACACCTGGAGCAGAGAGGAGCCAGGTTTCCTAAATTGTGGCTGAGCACTAGCCCTCTGGAAACACAAGGTTAATGCTGTGGCAATGGGAGAAACGCACTCTGGGAAACACCTCTAGGGAATGATGGCTCCAAAGGTGGCCTAGCTGAATGGACTGCAACTTGCTCACCGGCTCTTACAGGCACTTTGCAGCACTGGAACCAACACCCCTACACAGGACGACATTCAGTATTTAGTCTCAACCAATGGTTGTTAGAGTCTGTAAACAAGTCAAGATGGCACCTGGCATTTTGCGAGAGGGAGTGGTTTGTGAAGTAACGCCAGCGAACCATTTAGTGTGGAGATTCCTTATTGGCTGCCTGCTGTATCTAGTTTATGTTAATTAGATAAGCTGTGTGGAATGTATATATACCCCTCCTCTCCTACAATAAACGGCTCCCACTCCTGCTGTATCAATGTACACAAGTTGTTCGTCACCCCCCCCGGTTATTTTGCTGCAGCCAGACTGCGGCAGATGGTGCTTCCAAGAGTGGTTCTTGGAATAAACTGGATTGTTCCCATGCCCAGTCCAGCCTCTTAGCCCATCAACACAGATCATATAAATACCATTTCTCCCCTTCCACTGACATGTATTAAAGATTTATGGGCTGGGCCTAGTCTCCACCTTTCCTAGGCTCCAACTTTCTTAATAAGACTCCTGTGGCACAAGAAGTAAAATCAAGAATCCATAAATGGGATGAACTCAAACTAAAAAGTTTCTTCTCAGCAAAAGAAACAATCTGTGGGGTGAACAGAAAGCCTACATCTTGGGAGCAAATCTTTACCCTTCACACATCAGATAGAGCGCTAATCTCCAGCACTAATCTCAAAAAGCTAAACACCAAAAATATAAATAACCCAATCAGTAAATGGGCCAAGGACCTGAAGAGACACTTCTAAGAAGATGATGTACAATCAATCAACAAATACATGAAAAAATGTTCAACATCTCTAGCAATTAGAGAAATGCAAATCAAAACCACTCTATGATTTCATCTCACTCCAGTCAGAATGGCAGCTACTATGCATACAAACAACAGTAAGTGTTGTCGAGGATGTGGGGAGAAAGGTACACTCATACATTGCTGATGGGACTGCAAATTTCTGCAGCCAATATGGGAAGCAGTATGGAGATTTCTTGGAAAATTGGGAATGGAACCACCATTTGACCCAGCTATCCCTCTCCTCAGTCTATACCCAAAGGACTTAAAAATAGCATACTACAGGGACACAGCCACATCAATGTTTATAGCAGCAATAAATACATTGTAAATAAATCCACAATAGCTAAATTGTGGAACCAACCTAGATGCCCTTCAATAGATGAATGGATTAAAAAATGGGCCATAGATATACAATTGAATATTACTCAGCAATAAAAGAGAATAAAATTATGGCATTTGCAGGCAAATGGAGGGAGTTAGAGAAGATAATGCTAAGTGAAGTTAGCCAATCCCCAAAAAACAAATGCTGAATGTTTTCTTTGATATAAGGAGGCTGTTCATAGTGGGATAAGGAGAGGGAGCATGAAAGGAAAAGATAAACTCTAGATAGGGCAGAGGGATGGGAGGGGAAGGGAGGGAGCATGGGGCTATTAATAATGGTGGAATGTGATGATCATTATTATCGAAAGTACATGTATGAAGACACGAATTGGTGTAAATATACTATGTATACAACCAGAGATATGAAAAATTGTGCTCTATATGTGTAATAAGAATTGTAATGCATTCTGCTGTCATATATAAATTTTAAAAAATAAAAAATAACTATAAAAGATTTAGGGCTGGGGATGTAGCTCAATGATAAAGTACTTGTCTAGCTTGCTTTAGGCCCTGGGTTCAATTCCCAGCACTATAAAAAAACTACCTTGCTGGGCCCTATTAGTTATTTAATAAGATAACATGTTACCTTATTTGGTGATAATGTAGCTCTTAAAGAAGGTATTTTATAGAGGAGGAAAAAAAAGGTTTAGAGACTATCTAAGAATCACACAGCTGATATTTAGAGGACGTGAGATTCTGACACCCATGCAAACTCTAGTCCTCAGCCTTAATTTATTAGTAAATACAGTAAATTTAAACTTCCTGGTATTCCCCTGTGGAGCTGGAAGGTCTTAGAGGTGCCTTGTCCCAGGGATAGCTGATTTCTGATGTTGCTATCTTTCTGCATTGTAAATGGTCAGGATGATCCCCCATGCCATGTAGTCATGATGACCGTTGGTGGTACGTCACAGGGGGTGGTAGGGAAAGTGGCATTACTCCACACTGGACCTTGCATATCCAGGTGGGGTAAGACCACAGCTTCAGATGGGAATCCCAGAAATCCCTGGTTCTCCACCCCTTTCCGGCCAGACTCCTGGTTTATGCTGGATCATGATTTCCCCTGGATTTGCTCCATTATCCTTATCATTCATCTTAATTAAATTGGCCACCAGTTATTGAGTGTTTACAATGTGCCAGAAACAGAACTAAGCCCTTTGTTTCGTATTCACAAATTTGAGACATATAGTTTTATTATTCAGGTTTTATGGAAGAATAAGTAAATTGACCATGAATATTAATAAATGTGAGACAAGCACTCCTTAGAGAATAATGATCCAAAGAGGTCCTATTGGATGGAGTGTGCACTTGCTCAGAGGCTCTTACAGGTACTTTACAGCACAAACCAACTCTCCCCGCCCCACACATGGCACACCGTGCAGTGTTAAATCAGAGCCAACGATGCTTCCAAGTGCCAGGCATTGAACTAAGACCTTTACATCTACTTAATCTTCACAACTTTGAGATATGTAGCTTTTATTGTTCAGGTTTTATAATAGAAGAAATAAATTAGCCATGAACATTAATAAGTTACCCCAAATTTCATAACTGGTAAGAAGTAAAGTGGGGTCTGAATCCAGCAACTTGAATCACTGTGGTTTTTCATGTCCATGTTGACCTGCTGGCCCCTGGAATTCTTGATCTTGACAACTTAACTGACTCGAGACACTGATCAAAACTCTTCTTCCTGTTTTCAACTCAGTGATTCACAAGCAATGTTGGCTTCTCAACTTTAAGGTACAGTCTTGTATTTTTTTGAGCTGATGACACCCTTCAGCTGGACATCTCCTGCCCCAGAAGTTTCCTGAGGTTCACCGGCAACACCACCCAATGTTCAGAGCTTAACCCTTTGGAAAAAGAACCAACTCCTTGTTCCAGATGAGCCCCATTCCAATGTTGAAAGCTAGCACTATTTCAGTTCTGAAGTCAGGCATACCTTTAGTTGCTATTTCTTGAGTGAATGTCTTTACAGACCATTTCTCACCTGTTAAAAGACCCGATGAAATCCAAATATAAAATCTGGGTTTATTATGCTTTGTGTCAATCACATGCATTAGGTGATGCTAGATTGAAGTTATAAATACACCCAAATTGATTAATGGGTCAAACACAATCTACATTTGTAACTAGGCTCAGATGACTGTCCTGGACAGGTGTGTGGGGTTTGCTGGGCACCTTTTCTCCAAATAGTCATTGAAGGATCTATGAAGACTGAGCATCTGCCACCCCAGTTACAGGGCTTCCAATATCACCCTTGTCATGCCTTTCTCAGTCAAGAAGAAGGAGAAAAGAGTCTTGAGAATGCACACAGGAAGAATTTATGGGTCACAGTCAGAAGCATTATTAGTGAGTTCTGCTTGGATCCCTTTGACTGAGGTTCTAACAAAGGGTCTCTAAATGCAAGGAGGCCTGGGAGGGGAGTACAGAACCTAGCTGTGTGCCAAGAAGAAGGAAAGCCAATTTTGGTGCACAGAACACTTTTTCTGTCACTCTTCATTTTTGATAAGACATAGTGTGCACATGCACGTTTAACTCTTCTTCAGTAGGCTCTTTTTTTCCTGAACTCGATTTTTACATATTGATCGTTTTTTGCTTTATTGTTTTATTATTAAAGTTTTCTATGGAAGGTGGCCATAAAGAAAGTGAATGATACAAACAATAATACAAACCAAGTAATAGAAAATGACAGCTTGTGAAATGACTTCTGCCTCTTCTATGCACAGGTGGAAGAGAAAAATGGGAAAGTGGCAGAACTTGAGAAAAGGCATACATTTTGGTGACATTTGCCAACATTTTATAACTCTAGGTTGCACTTTGGACACTATTCCACTGTATATCCATATTCCTGTGATAGGAATAAGGGTAACCTGAGGTCTTTCCTGTAATAATTCACTTTCTTGGGTAAGTATGCTGCCCTACTGGGAGACACTTGTGGCAAAGATCTGAGGGGGCCCCTAATCAACATTACCTCCAAGCTCCTGAGGCCCTAACTCCAACAGCCCTTGAATAGCTGTCTCCTGCCTACCGTCATGAAAGTGAGCTTGGAAGTGAATCTTTCTCTGGTCTATCCATCACATGGGACATCAGGGACGTCCTCACCCCAATATGGTGATTGCAACTCCACAAGAAATCCTGAACCAAAGGGCCCAGCTAGGAACCCAGCCATACCATGTCCATATTCCTAGTGTGCAATTGATACAAAAATAATAAATGAACTGATACACAGGAACCGTAAGTTAAGTACATTTTTTTAAGCTGCTACATTTTGTGGTAATTAGGATCAAAGGAAAAAAAATAACAATTAATATGGCAGGCAATGCAAGTATACAAGAGAAGTAAATTAGTTATAAAAATAGGGATGGAGAGGAGAATGCTCCTATTTCTAGATGATTCCAGAACAACCAAGACTATTAAGTGAAATACTGTCAACAAAAAGATAATTCAAAAATAGTTGGATGTAAACTTATTCTGTCAAAATCAATAACTTTCAAGTTGACATACCTTGATACAAAATAAAATAAAAATTACATTATAATACCATTTATAATAACAGCAAAACAATAAGATAACTACAAATAAACTTAGCAAAAATTGTGTAAGAGGTATGTGAAGAATGTTTAAAAATATTACTGTTGGAAACAAAAGCAGACTTGAACAAATTAAAGGATATTTTACATCTATTGATAGAAATACAGAACCTCATCAAAATATAAATCCTGGGGGCTGGGGATGTGGCTCAAGCGGTAACGCGCTCGCCTGGAATGCGCAGGACGCTGGGTTCAATCCTCAGCACCATATAAAAAAATAAAATAAAGATATTGTGTCCACTGAAAACTGAAAAATAAAAAAAAATATAAATCCTGCCCTTGTTAAGAAATGCCTTCTTCTTCTTTTTTTTAAATTGTTTTAATTAGTTAAAACACTTTGAGTTTAAAAGTACATTTATGCATTTTGGTATATCATACATAGATGGGATATAATTTCTCATTTTTCTGAGTGCACATGTTGCAGAATCATATTGGTCATGTATTCACATATATACATACAGTAATAATGTCTGTTTCATTCTACTGTCTTTCCTATCCCCACATCCCCTCCCCTCCCCTTCCATTACTTCCCTCTACCTAATGGATAGTAGAAGAAATCAAGGATGAAATAAAAAAATTCTTAGAGGTAAATGAGAACACTGGTACAACATATCAAAATCTCTGGGACACTATGAAGGCAGTACTAAGAGGAAAGTTTATTGCATTGAGTGCATTCATTAAAATAATAAAAAATCAACAAATAAATGACCTAACACTACATTTCAAAGCCCTAGAGAAAGAAGAGCAAATCAACACCAAAAGCAGTAGAAGACAGGAAATAATTAAAATCAGAGTTAAAAATCAATAAAATTGAAACAAAAGAAACAATTGAAAAAATTTACAAAGCAAAAAGTTGGTTCTTTGAAAAAATAAATAAAATTGATAAATCTCTGGCCATGCTAACAAAGAGAAAAAGAAAAATCACTAAAATACAAGATGAAGAAGAAAATATCACAACAGATATGTCTTAAATGCAGAAGATAATTAGAAACTATTTAAAAAATGTATACTCTAATAAAATAGAAAATATCGAAGACAGTGAAAAATTTTTAGAGACATATGACCTACCCAAACTGAATGAGGAGGTCATACATGATTTAAACAGATCAATTTCAAGTAATGAAATAGAAAATGCCATCAAAAGCCTACCAATCAAGAAAAGCCCAGGATCAGATGGATTCTCAGCTGAGTTCTACAAGACTTTCAAAGAAGAATTAATATCAATACTCCTCAAAGTATTCTATGAAATAGTAAAGGAGGAAACCCTTCCAAACTCATTCTAGGAGGCTAATATCACCCTGATACCAAAACCAGACAGAGACATATCAAGAAAAGAAAACTTCAGACCAATAACCCTGATGAACATAGATGCAAAAATTCTCAATAAAATTCTGGCAAATCATACACAAAAACATATTAAAAAGATAGTGCACCAAGATCAAGTGGGATTCATCCCAGGGATGCAGGATTGCTTCAACATACAGAAACCAATAAACATAATTCATCATATTAATAGACTTAAAAACAAAAAAACATGTGATCATCTCAATAGATGCAGAAAAAGCATTTGACAAAATACAGAACACCTTCATGTTCAAAACACTAGAAAAATTAGGGATAGTAGGAACATACCTCAACATTGTAAAAGTTGTATATGCTAAACCCACGGCCAACATCATTCTAAATGGAGAAAAATTGAAAGCATTCCCACTAAAAACTGGAACAAGACAAGGATGTCCTCTTTCACTACTTCTATTCCACATCATCCTTGAAACTCTAGGCAGAGCAATTAGACAAAAGAAAGAAATTAAGCAATGCTTTCTACATGTTCTCAGTAATAAGAAGCATGTCCAAACAAGTTAAAATTGCTACATTTTATTTATGATGACAGTGTACATGGGTAAAGAGTCATTACTGAGAGCAATTTCCATAACAAAATGCAGATGTCTTTGAATTCATCCACTACAATTCTGGGTATTCCATATGTGTAATATACTCATTGCAGTATGTTTGCAAGAGTAAAACATTGAAAATATCAATCAATAGAAATCTGGTTAAATAAATCACAGTATAATCAATACAGTATAATATTATGAATCTTGAAAAAAAAAGAGGATGCTGTTCATGTATCATCAGGAAAATATAACCAGGATATATTGTTAGTGGGGGAAAAAACCAGGTGTTGAATCAGGTGTAAAATGTGTTACCTTTTATGTAAAAAGGTGTTGAGAATTTTTATTTGTCATTGTTTTAATAAAGAATTCTGAAAAGACAAAATAAATAGAAAAGATACCTTTTTAGCGTTGAGGCATTGTAAGGGAACAAGGTGGAAAGGAGAAATAAGATTGAGAGAGAGATTTCACTATATTTTTTACACTTTTGACTTTTGAAATGTTAAATAAAATAAGGATTCTGTGCATGAATAAAAAAGGTGAGGAAAATTCAATTCATTCAGGTGCCAGTATAAGAATATGGCTTATTCTTTTTAATTTAATGACATTTAATATCAAGCTAATCCATATTAATAAGCACATCTTCAGTTTAGTGGATTTCACTTCTTAATGACTTCTTAAATGGGATAATTTAAAGTAATTCATGTTCTAAGCTGAAACTATCGAATATGCTTTTGATCTAATTTATTCGTTTCATTATTTAAAATGTGGATGTATATGTATTTATATATGTGGATGTATTTTTTATTTTTATTTACATATAAATTACAGATATACACATATTAGATATACTGTATATATTTATATATTATGTACCCATAACCAATTTGATTTTCATCAGGAGACATGCACAGTATTAATTATGGTGACTTAGATCATTGAATGATTCAGTGATTAATTAAATGACTCGGACACAGATTTTTGCAGAATGAATGACAGCTCTAATTAGTTCTAAGGAATTGTTTACTCACATTCAAAAATGACTTGCTAGTTATTTTGCATCTGGAAACAGATTCTAAGATTATTCTGAAAGAAAGGAAAAAGCTTGTGTAACAACATGAAATAAAACCCAAATAAGTGAAATAGAGGCAATTTCAACTCTACTCGGTGGAAAATGTGATATACTATTACATAAAGACTAAGAAACAAAATTATATTCTTAACATTTTTTACTTATAGGGAAAATAAAACGGCCCAAATAAATCAAAAGGCATATTAGAGTATCAGAATGATTGGTGTTTTTTTTCTTTTCTGTGTCTTCCAAATGGATTTCAATGAGAATATTATTTAATAACTTTTAAATAATTTTTAAATAAAAATGAGCAGGCCAGGGAGACCATGTGTTGATGGCTGCATGTGGCATTTCTTGGTGTTTTCCTGCATGGTATACAGAAAGCTTAAATAATGACTGGCCTTCAGACCAAAAGCCTGTTGAAAGTTTTTATTAAACTGAAGAAAAATACCAATATAATTCACTTGCCAACTGAAATTCATTGCCAATTGGCAACTTGCTGGATTATGAAGAGAATATCTATCAAATTTGTTCCAGGACACCAGAAGATGCCAATGGTCCTATGGGCTGAAAAAGGAATTCATTCAAACCAGGAACCCCAAAGCACCTTTTTTTTTTTTTTTTTTTTTCCCAAGGTACTTTACAAATGCTCGACTTTCACCCCACTCAATTAAAAACAAATCTGTTCTGTGATTGAACAATGCTGGGCAAACTATGTATTAGTTTCATTTATGGAGAGTAAAAGTATCCATTTCCTGTTAGATGCACTAAGGACTCTACCTGTTTAATCAAACCAATTTCTGCAGTATTTCCCAAACTGATTTGTCCACAGAATTCTATTTACACATAGTACCTCCTAATTCCTCATGGAGTACATGGGATATGCTGTTTCAGAATTTACTCAGGTTTAAGAGTTGATTAGAAAGGAAGCAAAATATTGTTTTCAAAAGACTGGTGATAAGCATTTGTTCAATAACCAGTTTTCAATGATTTGTTAGTAATGATTTCTCTTAATTGTCTAAGATAATCTTAAAGAGCTTCTTTGTAAATTCTCTTCTCCAGGAAGGACAGGTCCTAGTTTGGACAAATGCTCTCTCAGGGTATTGATGTGACTTTGAAGACAGTGAACATGTATAAACCCTTGTGAATGACCTTAACCTTCATAGCTAAATGCGATTGGGAAGGAAAAAATTAAAAATAGAAAGCCATCTTAGTAAATCAATACTGGGGATAGCCGGGTATGGTGGCACACACCTGTAATCCCAGCGGCTCAGGAGGCTGGGGGAGGATGATTTCGAGTTCAAAGTCAGCCTTGGCACAGCGAGGCACTAAGCAAGTCAGTGAGACCCTGTCTCTAAATAAAAAATTGCAAAATAGAGCTGGGGGTGTGACTCAGTGGTTGAGTGTCCCTGAGTTCAATCCCTGGTATACCCCATCCCCCACCCCTGTCAAAATAATGGGGCTATATGTGAGCTATGAGCCTTAAAATAAAACTAGATTTATTTATAGATAAAAAGCTGAATATTGTCTTACTTAATTATTTACATACCATGTTTACTGTCATATTAAGAAAAGAGCATTTGAGCTGGGCGTGGTGGTACACACCTGTAATCCCAGCAGTTTGGAAGGCTGAGTTAGGAGGATCACAAGTTCAAAGACAGCCTCAGCAATTTAGCAGGGTCCGAAGCAACCTAGAAAAACCCTGCCTCAATATAAAAACTGAAAAAGGGCTGAGGATATGGCTCAGTGATTAAGTGGCCCTGGGTTCAATTCCTGGTATCAAAAAAAAAAAAAAAAAAAGAGCATTTGAGAACAACTACCCATAGCTGTAAGCTTTATCACTAGGCACATCCAGGAACAGTTTAGGTCAAGTAACTATGGAAGGCAAGAGACTTCATCCTGCACCTGGTTCTTGGAACATGTGTGATGTGGCTATAGCCCAGGGAGGATAACTAATTTTCTGTGATGTTCCAGTTCTGCATGCAGCTCTCACACAGATGGAAAGAAAGGAGCAGCTATCCAGGGTACTGAGACTTGACAGGACAGCTCTTGTCCTCACCAATGAGATTGTTGAATCATTTCTGCAGATTCTATAACTGCATGATGCTTACTCAGATGGCTGTGACTTTGTGTTGTTTTTCACCAATGGTGGGCAACTTTCAGGGTGGTGTGGAGACTCTGCAGACTTTAGAACCAAACAGTTTGAGGAATTGGTCTCAGCACCATCCCAGTCATTCTGCTGTGATATATTGAGCTTGTCCTGAATGTCTCCAAGCTCCAGTTTCTTCATTCGGGTAAGAAGAAGCATTATCTGCTTAAGAGGATGATTTAAAGGATTACAAGTGATGAATGAAAAGTGTTTAGCGTAGGTTCTGACATCTAGTAAGTGCACAACAAATGATAACCAAACCATAATAGTTATTATTTATTTAACAATGTTTACAGAGCCCTTCTCTGTGGAAGGGCTTTGAGGGACATACATGAATAAAATATTGTCTCTTGGCTTCTAGGAAGTTTCATTTTAGTCAGGGAGATACAATTTACCTGTTTCATAGACTCTTCACCTATTTGTATAGTGGTGGCCTATATTCAGTGCATTCGATGGGAAAGTCATTTGTTCTAAACAGTCTATCGGTTTGGGATTATTTACATGCTGCTGTAGTCTGTCAAGCCAAGTCCACCAGGGAATAGCTACTGGGCAGCACCTTTTGGATTGAAAATCAATAGTGGTTAGAGCAATAGCTGGAGATGCTGTCTTGCTGGATTGTGGCACAGATTGTGATTGCAGTGGAGACATACAGTGTTAGAAGCTAGTTCCTATCTGGAGATCAGGTTATGAATCTGTACATGGATCTTAGGATATTTGCTCTATCTTTCAGAATTGCTGTGAGGATCAAATCAAACCTGACAGTAAATGTGACATGCAAGCTCTGTGTCAGTGGAGTGATATCATTTTATTAACTACCTTTTAATATTTTGCATGATACTCTTTTAAATCAGGGATCACTGATTTCAATTTTCAGTATTTTTCACTGTCAGTATGATTTCACAACTAATTAGTCAAAACCACCCGAGGTAGCAGGCAGATTGATGCTGCCAGGAGAAACACCCTGCACAGTTATTGACTGCGTGGCAGCAGGATCCAAGCTTTTCAAAACCTCATGTTTTTGAAAATCTCATTAACATCAAGTGTTTACAGGATTCTCAAAGAAACAGAATCAACTGAATGTGTGTGTGTGTGTGTGTGTGTGTGTGTGTGTGTGTGTGTGTGGAGAGAGAGAGAGAGAGAGAGAGAGAGAGAGAGAGAGAGAGAGAGAGATTTATTATCAGGAGTTGGCTCACGATTACATAGGCTATGTCCCAAGATCTGCATTTGCAGGTTGGAAGCCCAAGACAGTAGATACTGTAGTTCCATCTGTGTCTAAAGGTCTGAGATGAGCTGATGGTTTAATCCAAAAGCTGTCCAGGCTTAAAACCCCCCAAAGAGTCAATGTTTCAGTTTGAGTCCAGTGGTAGCCAGTGACCCAGCTCAAGGCAGTCAGGCAGAAGGAGTTTTCTCTTATTTTCAGGATGGTCAGTTGTTTTGCTCTATTAAAACCTTCCAACAGATTGCATGAGGTCTGCCCACCCTAGGAAGGGCAATCTTCTTTAGCCAGTCTACGGACTCATATGTTAACCTCATCCAGAGTACACTCCACAGAAACATCCAGCACAGTGTTTGACCAACTATCTAGCACCCCCTTGACTCATTAAAATTGACACATAAAATTAACCATCATGTATGAAGAAAGTTTGGGTTTCATTTATGTTGATCAGATTTTTCAGAGGTGAGAATATAATTTCCTAGCATCTGCAGACTAAGTGGGATAAAAATGATCTAGTTGCAAAGACAAAGAATGAGTTATTAAAAATAAATGTTGATGATGATGATGATGATGATGATAATAACAATAATAATAATAATAATAATAATAATAATGATGATGAAAGAGCCTTCTCAGGGTCAAATGAACAAACTCATTTCATTTCCCAAAGACAGTTCAAAAAATAGCCATTAGAGGGAGCTCTAGTTGCAGTTAAAAACAAAATGAGCCTCTGAATTGATGTTAGCTTAGAACTCCAAGGTTTCCATGTTTTCCTAGAGACACAGAAAATATAAAATTGAGAAACAGAATTTAAATTGAGCAATACTAAATATTCTTTAACAACACCTTTTGTATACCTGAACTGACTGAGAAGATGCCTGCTTCACAGGTATAAGAGCAAAACAGTACAGAGACACAACCCGGTGAGGTGGCAGAGTCACTGGGTCTGTGTCAGCCATGCAGTGAGCAGCTGTGTGCCCTGGTCGGTTGCTTCCCCTCTTACCTATCTATTTCCTTTCTGAACATGACAATAGCAGAGATTAGTACTTATCACATTGAAGTCTGCAGGCACTTCAAATCTTAGGGCTCTAAAGGCCTCTAGAAGAATTTTTTAAATTAAAAATGTTTTCTTTTTTTCCCAAAGATAATCATCTTGAAGTGTTATCTTCACAAAAGATGATGGTCCAGGAGGGCTATTATTTTTTTTTTTTACCATATTCTCAATCATGTGGATGATATACTCAAACCCAGATTCCGCCATGAGGTTTCAGGGCTGTTTTGGCATTTGTGTTGACAATTATGTTGGTACCTAGTGATCTCTATCTTAAAGTGACAGCATTGAACTTTTAATGTGTTGCTAAGTCTCTCTGGCTGACATTAGGTTGGTGTTGTCAAAATGACAACAGTTGACTTATAATTACCATTGTACTCATGTTATAAAGACAGATTTTTTTTTCTTTAGCAGGAATAATATGCAATTGAAAGCATTGTCATAGAAAAGGGCTTTCGAGCCCTAAATCATTTTTGCAAACTGAGATTCTGATTTGACATAATGAAAATTACTGCAGAAGAGAGTGTACTTGCAACTCTATTTCTATGGTGAATGAGAAGGGAACAGACCGACGGTGCATAACTAATGCATCCACACACGTGAAAACTGCCTGACCATATAGCACATGGAATAAGCCACAGTCAGTGAAGAGTTTTGTGGGTTTAGAGAGAGAAAAGAGTGGGAGAATTGAGTCCTCACTGATAAACTCATAGGTCACAGCTGGCAGAAATAAACCCAAGGAAAGTGAAAGGCTCTGGCAGATCCTGTTTTTCTACTGTCAACACCAAACAGTTCAGTGGCACTAACTGTAACAATTTTCATTATTTTGGATGGCACAATTTCATTGATTGGTTCATTATAATAACAGATCATTGTTAAATGAAAAAAAAATAGCAATGACTCAGCATGCTCAAAAATGAAAATAAAACAGGCCAACAAGCAAACAAAACAAATCCCAGCAAATACATCTTTCTATTATTAAACCAATACCAATGTTTTAGCTTTAGTACGAAAAATCCATTACTTTAAACTTGCTAATTTGAATTGAAGCAGTTTTGTAGTTTTTGGTTCCAGATGATTATCCAGGAAATAAATCATTTCAAAACGACAGAAGCCCACGGTGAGTCCACTTGGCATGGCCCCAGGACTCCTTGCTCTTTGATTTCAGCACTCTTCCTGCTCCAACACAGTCCCAGAACCTGCTAGATGGAGGGAAAAAGGGAAATGCTGGGGTCAGCAGAAAAGTTCTGCCAAGTAGTTGATCCATTTACAGATCCCCGGGAATGGATGGTGCTGGGCCCACTTGGCACTCTGGTATTTCTTGCCCAAGCAACTGATTCCATAGACACAGCTGAGGTGTTTTACTGGCAATTGAGCTGCTCTTGTTAGCTTGCCCCTAACTCAATGAAGTCTTGAGACACGCAAAGCTGTCAAGAAGAGGATGTGGAGGAGAGAGTTCAGTAAACCCTGGAATTTGAGATAGAGCTTTGCAACCTCCTCCCTGGTTCTCAAGTGTAGTAATGGTTTGAGACTGAAAGGGAGAGGACAGATATGGGGGTGTGGGGGGGACACAGCTTATTGGATGCAGTGTCATTCACATTTTTGTCAAAAAGTTTCTCTTTCCCTTTCGTTGCCTTTCTTTTTCTTTCCCATTTTGAACCCTGTTGAGAATTTTTATATTGAACTTGTGATAAGAGAGGCAATTTATCTTATCAAGAAGGCACATTTGTCTCATTGAACATCCACTCCTCCCAGGAAGAAGTTGGAATCAGGACTGACAAAAACTTGCCGGGCAGGGATTGTGACAAGCTAGAACTGGTTCCTTCTGGAGGGAGCAGGCAGGAAGAGACCAAAAGGAGCAGGAGGAGACCAAGGGAGAAGAGGGTTTTTTTGGGGGTGCCCACTTGAGATGAATTCTGTATGGATTAAATGTGACCAGAGAACACAGCTCTATCTTCAGGACTTCATGGGTTCACGTGATGTCCAAACTCATGGAACACAGTGATGGAGTTATGAGAATACGGTCTCATTTAAGTTTCATAACAGAGCAGTGAAGTAGGGATTATCAAACCTACTTCCGAGTTAAAACGGAGCCTCAGCGAGATTGAGTGATTTGCCAAAGGTCATAGGGCTAGACTTTTATTCCAAGTTTAATTTTTTTTTTAAGCTTGGAAAGAAAGTTTTATTTAAAGGATAGAATATGTTAACTTTTCTAAAGAGAAGGGATCCAGAGATGGTATCCAAAGAAGTGGGGGTGCCCTGCCCCTTTTATATCTTCTATATTTCCTTTGTTCTCATGCCATATTTCTCCCTTTATCTTGCCTAGTGACCAGGGACCAAAATGTGGGCCAAAATGTGGAGTGATCTCAGGTGGGAAGGGAGCAGCCAGGAGGCATTAATTAACAAATTATACAACTCTCTGCTGCTGGAGCAACAATTCTCTGGAGGTAGGTTACCTTGGCAACAGGTTGGTGGAGAAGAGGGAAGGGCTCTAGAAATATTGGCATTTGATTTTCTTGCAAACCAGCCTCCACTTCCTCATCAGACCCAATTATTTATTATTTATACTGACTGTCCTTTCTGTCTTCTGGCCTTAATCCCCCATCTGAGATCACAACTCTAATAGCTGTTAGAAGAACATGATGACCAGCCTGGCTGCTTTGAGCTGAGAGCGGGTAATGTGGAGCAAGCAATTTGCGTTTACCTTTTAGGAATATTTTGGGTCAGTTGAGAGGTCTATGGCAAAAGGCTGGTTCAGAAAGAACAGGTTATAAAGTCATTTGGGGGTGAGTACTTCTTTTCTGAAATTCTTTTTTTTTTTTTTTAGTTGTTGATGGACCTTTATTTTTTATTTATTTATATGTGGTGCTGAGAATCGAACCCTGTGCTTCACACATGCTAAGCAAGCACTCTACCACTGAGCTACAACCCACTGAGGTGGGTACTTCTTTGAGAGGAAAAAGACATGAGTACTTGAATGTGATTAGTACAAAATAGATGTTGCAGCATCTGGAACATGTCAATGAATATCATGATGATAGAAACCATTAATCTCTCACCAGGAGGTGCAAAAGCTAAGAAGTTTTTTCCCATAATAAGACTGTTGCAGACAAGGCCTTTATTCCAAGTCTATCTTTTAACCATGCTCCATGGTACTCTTTTCGCCATGTTATCCTGCCTCCCCCTTCTTTACTGCTGTCTCCCAAACTCTCCATCTGCATCCCTCAACCTCTTACCTGGATCCATTCTAATGATGGAGCACATGGAGGAGACAAAGTATGGGCTCAGCCTGAAGCTGTATCACTGGGCCATGCTAACAGCTGTCCACACCCATAACCTGCAGCTCTGTAGCAACATGCTCTGCCCACTGAGTCAGAATGTCCATTTCAACAAGATCTTTGTGTGACCAGTATGAGCATTAAAGTCTGAGAAGTACTGTTCCAACCTACTGTACGGTAGATGACGCAAACTTGAAGGCTATATCATTAACTTTTAAAAACAGGGCGAGAAGACCATCACTTTCCATCCTTACCATCTCAGTGAAGGGATACAGTGGAGTGGATTCACTTCCATAGAAGGGCACAAGGCCACTGTGGGTTCTAATGAACTTGAGTGAAGTGTGTCTAGCTCACTATTCATTGAACATCTACGGGAAAGGTACCTATTGGATCCCATTCACTCCTCACAAAAGCCTTGTGAGATCAATAGACTTCCATTTTGCAGGCAGGGAAACTGAGTCCTGCAGAGGGCAAGTAACTCACTCAGGGTCTCACATTTTGGTTGGCGCCATGGGAGGGCCTTAAATCACTGTTGATAGGCTCCAGCTTGATCTTCTCTGACTAGAGAACAGTCTAGAAGTTCCTCCCAGGGAGGATGGGTCCAAAGGATGCCCCTGCCTGATTCTGACTTCAGGAAGCAGTAATCATAGCCTCAAAAGTGAAGATCACCCCCAAGTCCCCACGGCAAGGGTATAAGCAGCGGTCTCTACAGCTGGGCTGATAAGGGGAGCGTCTGCCAGGCAGACGTCTATTATCTGTGCACAGGAAAAAGATTCTTTTCTGTCACAGGAGGCAGTCCTAACATCAAACATGCTAGGAACTTAAAAGCCCTTTGGATTTCTAAGAAGTCAGCAAATGCTATTTTAGATTTCTGCTAATATACAAGGGACCTAGAAAAAACGAGGCTTCAGGCTTTTGGTTAAATCAGGCGCATTTAAGACACAACACACATATTTATCTCTACTCTCCTTTGAAGCCCCAGTAAAATAATTGTAAAGAAAATAAACAAAGATGAGTGTAAATGTTGGAACTTGTGTGTTTAGGGAAATATCTTGATGGGTTTTAGGACTGTGAAATATGAGACCTTCTTAGTTAATTAGAACAGAAGGCAAAGTAATTACTCCGAGAAATAAAGGGACAGAAGTTTGGGAATTGCCTTCTGACTGCTCAAGAGGAATGAAGTTTTGGAGTCCTGGGGACAAGAAGTGGTGCAGAGATGGAGGAAAAAATCTTAGCTGGAAAGATACAGATGAGAGGTTTCCTGGGGAAAAGGCCATCACTCAGGCATCTCTCTGTGGTGGGAGAGCGAAGAAAAGGAAAATATCAAATATCTTGCTTCTGTTGTTTTTCTGCTCAGATCATTTTCATTTTTTTTCTGGTTAGTCAATCAAAATTTGTAATAACCAACAGGCTGCTACTGGTGCTCTGGGAGGGACTCTTCCCTACTAAGAGCAAAGAGGGAGGAGAGAGGGTAGTGATTTTGGGAGAGGGTGCCTGGAGGTGCATAGACCAGGCTCATGGGGTAAGAAGTGGCCAAAGTAGGTGTGTTTCCTCTTCTGACTTCTTACCCACCACAATCCCAGGATCTTCAGTAACAGAGGACAGACCTGTTGTGCAGAGGTATTTGGGGGTGATGGCATTCCCAGAAATGAAAGGGAAAGATGGCTTCTTGTTTGACGTGGAGTTGGATAGACCGAGGAGGCAAGACAACACATAGAATTACCAGCAGGAGGAGTCTGGAGTGAGTGGCAATTTCCTCCCGCCTTTACTATAAAAAAATCTGTGGCTGGAAAATTGGGACACTTAGGCTACAGATGTAAGCTCTCCTTTAATTAGTCCTTTGATCTTGTGAGGTGCTAGCATTTTTATCTTCTCCATTTACAGATGAGAAAAATGAGGTTGGTGAGTTTCGGTGTCTTGTCCAATATAATGCAGATAGAAAGTGACTGAAGACAAACTTGAACCCGACTATGTATTACTCAAAACTTATCTATAATTTATATTACGATTCTGTTCACTTAAAGCATTTGTGTTGATGTGGGTGGGGGCTTTGCACCATCATAACATTGTATATTTTAAAGTATCAATGGACTCCCAAATCCTTCTTCATTTTTGCTTCCTGTGACCTTGCCCAGTTTGGCACATGGCAAGTGGGTAAGGAGTGTAACGTTAAAACATGGTCCTGTAAATGTTTTCCACCTTTGTTTTCTCCCCATGGCTTGTGAAGTTGGGGTGACCCAGTGTTAAGGAGGGAGCCAAGACAAACACCTTCATCTATTTATGTCTTAAATAATTGCTCTACTTGGGGCTTCCAGTGGTTTCAGTCATATGGGTGCAGACCCCTTGGTCATTAGGTAAAATATTCTTATATGTCCCTTTTTCCCCATTTAGACTTAACCTTGGGAGGGAGGGCAAAAATAACGTGTGGTGCAATTCTTAAGTTTCCACAAACTCAAATATGCAGCCATGTACATCTCTGTGAAAAACAAACACTTGTTGAAATTGAGTTGGATTGAACTCCGCTTCCTTCTAGGTAAGTCTATCTGCCATGTTCTCAGAGCTTGCTGAGAAATGGGTGAGAAATAGGATTGCAGTCATCAAAGCTTAATAACATTCTTTATAAACTTAAAAAAAAAACTTTCATGCAAAGTCACTTTGACACGCATTTCTGTGCACAAAATAGACCTAGCCCAGGGTTGACTTTAGGTTTCTACTTTGCCATACCACCACTTGCTCTATCCATCACAATATCTTTGGGGAAGGCAAGGTGATTTGAGTATAGAATGGTGACTGGTCTTGCTCAGGTTATCCAGATGAAGTATAATTTTTCAAAAACTGATTCTCTGCTGTGTGCTGCTCTACACGACTATACTAAGGAAATTAGGAGCTCCCAGGCCCTCCATCATGGGGGATCAATTAATATGATTATCCCTAAGTACACATGTACCAGTGATTTCCTTATACAAGCACAGCTGGCTTTGGCTACTCTTTGAAACTTGCTTAACTTTTCACCTGCTGGTTTTATGTTTACTTTGGCCCAGACTACCTTGTGCAAAAGAAATAGCTCAGCGCTTTCTTTCGAGAACCAGTGGCATGAATTTATACCTTTCTACTGAAACATTACAGCTCACTAGTCAAAAACTTTTTAAAACCTCCATCTTATTTATAGATGAGGTCATTGTCTGATAATTATAACTCAGGTAATAAGAAATTCCTATGTTAACTAAAAGGAAATGAAAGGACACAATGCATCTCATGAAAAATTTTAGAGAGTTTTATTTATGTCCCCAGGATCTGGTTACATTGTCCTCAGACTGAACATTTTGTACTGAAAATCTGCAAGGGTAGGAAATGTCAGTCAAAATCTTTAATGTTACATATATGATATTCATTTACACAAGGGAAAAAGTCAAATCTTTAAGAGGAAAATCCAGAGGGAGTAGAGGAGAGAAAAATTCTTCCTTGAGGCTTGACTGTACTCTTTGGGCACCCGATTGCAGCATAAAATTGTTTTGATTTAGGGATGAGTTTTTAAACTTATATTCTAGTGAATTTGGCTACCTGCCCACCGTCACCAGGAGGAAATTCATGGGATAAGCTAATACACACAGGCTACTTTATTCTTGGAGAGAAATTTTATTCTCTACCCCAAGAGAATGCATCCATCCAAGTCTTTGTAATGAAGAAGGGCATATATTCACTCCACCTTGGTTCTGATGTTAGACAAATACCGGAAGAATGCACGAATTCAAGGGGAAGGAGTGTGCATGATATGTAAGCCAGAGAGATCCAGCTCAACAGCCTGTCAGGACATTCCAACTCTGCAGGATGTATCACCTTCAGGGAACTTCCAGCAGGAGGTGATGGGTTTTTTTTTTTTTTTTTTTTTTCCACAATGACCATCAGGGTTTGGATATTATTTTCTGTTATTTCTCACCCAGGTTGAAGTGACTCAAACATATCAGAAACCACAGAATTTGACTATTTGTCGGAAGGAGGGTCCCAAATTGTCCCCCACTGCCATTACTGCCAGCACTCTGGGAGCCTTACTTTGGGTCTGAGATTGTTATTTAATTTAATTAATTAATTTATTTTTTCTGCTTAAAGTTTTCTGTGGTTCCCATTGCAACTGGATGGACCTTTACCCACCTAGGTGTCCTCCGTGGTCTGTCCTCTGCCTTCCTCTTCACCCCCATTTCCACCTTCACCTCTTGGGACAGTTGAGCCTTTGACTACACTAAGCTGTACAAGGCAGACCTTTCTCGCTTCCGGGGTTTATTCATGCCATCCCCTAAGTCTAAAATGCCTTGCAGCCTCTTATCCTGGTTCACACCTACTCAGCCTTCAAGATGGTGCCTCCTCTTGGCCCTCCTAACACCCTGAGCCCGGGAGAAGTCACTCTGTACCTGAGGTGCAGAAGGGGCTTGTTATTCCTACCTCATTTCTTTTGGTTCAGTTATCTTGGGTCCTGTTCTTTCTAGACCCAGTCAAAGAAGGAGAGTCTGACTTCTCCTATAGCAACCCAGGTGTGCCAACCCATGTGTTCCCTCAAGGTCTTTCCCCCATTCTCAGCATTAAGGTAGATGCAGGCTAAACTTGGCAGTTGACCTGTGCTCCAACATTACTGGGAGTGTAACAAATGATTGGCAAGAAAGAAATAAGCTATTTATAGTTTGTGAGGAGAGTCAAGTCTGTACTAGGTTCTCATAGAAAACCAACAGCAAGCTTTTGTTTTGCTAAATGAAGTATGCACATTTGTGGCATGGGCTGCATTTGTCAGGACCCCAGCAGGAAAGATTAAGGCTGTGAATTCTGTTCTCCTTCTGTACCTTGCTCTCACACTCAGCCTTTGCTCTTTGTACACGTTGAATAAATATTTAAAGAATAATCAAAAGAATTAAAGTCAGCATACTTTAGAGACACACGCATACCTATGTTTTTTGCAGTACAATCCAATTGCCAAGTCATGGGATCACTCTAGGTGTCTGGTAAAAGATGAATGGATAAAGAAAATGTAGTATATGTAAGCAATGGAGTTTTATTCAGCCATAAACAAGGAAGAAATGATGTCATCTTTAGGAAAATGGATGGAAGTGAATATCATCATGTTGAGCGATACAAGAAAAGAAACATATGCTTTCTCTCATATGTGGAAATTAGAAGAAAATAACTGGGTGTGGAGGGAGGCAGGGGGATTCCATGAAAGTAGAAGGAAGACTCTTGGGATAAAGGAAGGGACTGAGGGTAGGAGAGAGTGGTGGAGGTATTGGGGAATGAGATTGATCAAATTATGTTTTTAAAATGCACAAATGCACTGCAATGAAACCCAACATTCTATATAATTAATATGCACCAATAAATATTCTCTTAAAAACAACCATGTTATTTGCCTATGACCAGCCCTGTCTGCTCACCCCCTTAAATTGGACAATTCACAGAGACTGGACTGTGGCCAAAATGAACCTTAAGTTTCTTCCTGGCCCTATGGCACCTCCATTCTCCATCTGTCCTGTTTTTTTTTTTTTTTTTTTAATTTGCCCTGTTCCCATCTCCTCAGCACCCCCACCTCACTCTACTCTGTCTACACTGAAGTTTTCCTTAAGATTCCCTCAATGGGAGGGATTTTTAACAAGACTAGCTCATTTTCCTCTGAAGCTCAGCCCCAAGGACCAGAAGACTGGAGAGTTTTCCTTGCAACAGCCTGACAACTTTCCCCTCTGCAATAGCAGTGGAGACTCTCAACACTGGAGGATAACACTATGAGAAACAAACAGCATTAGGTCCACAAAGTACAGCCGAAACAGCACCTGGAGCCAAGCAGAAAAGTTCTCTTTGAGGATTCTTAAGACTGGTTTGCCATCAGCTCTGAGTATACCTACAGATTCAGAAAGGACAACATCAGTGGTAACTCCTTAACACTGACTAAATCCAGGATTTTAGATTTATATACATTTATCTCCTTACTGTCAAAAAATCCTGCTAAATTTAGCCTGCGTGGTGGCACACGTCTGTAATCCCAGTGATGGAAGGGGGTGTGTGGCTGAGGCAGGAGAATGGAGAGTTTGAGGCCAGCCTTAGCAATTTAGGGAGATCCTCAGCAACTTAGCAACACCCCATCTCAAAAAATAAAAAGGGCTGGGGATGTGGCTCCGTGGTAAAGTGCTCCTGGGTTCCCTCTGTAATACCAAAACCAAAACCAAAACTCAGCTAAAATTGATAGCAAACGTTTTTAAAGGGTGTTAACCTGGGATTACAAAGAGAATTACAAGGGGGACATTCTTTGCATAGAGAACTTACCAAAATTTTGGAAAACAGAATGAAAATAGAGGAAACACTGGCATCAGAGAGCATGGTACAATATAGTACCTGTTAGATAATTACTAACAAAACATGATCTGCACCTGAAAACCCTGCTAGAAATTTAATGTTTGGATAATACCTGCGATTCCAAATTCAGATTGAAAAAACTAAAAAAAAAAAAAAAAATTTGTTTGTTTTTTTAAAACTCATTTAGCTGTATAATGTATAATGTGGTCTGACCTAACTCATTTGTAAAGATGCTGACTTCAGCTGATCAGAGGCTATTTATAAACATTTTTTTCTTTCCACTAAATGTGCACATTCATACATTTCACTTCATAAACAACAAATATATCACCAGGAATCTCACTATTTTGTACAACGATAATACACCAATAAAATTCAGAAAAAGAAGTAACAATGTGGATAAAATTTCATTTATACAAATGTAAACACAAATTTTTATATAACTCTAGTTGGTCTAGAACAGAGGGAGTAGGGATGAGATTATGGAGTGTAAGAACTAAATCCGCAACTACCTGAAAAAGAAGTTAGAATATAAACCTAATGATCCAAAATCAAAACATCAAGAGATGACAGTGTAGACATATTATTCAAAAGTACCGGAACAAGCACCCAGGCAATCCTATAACCACAGAGAAAACACCTGGTGCCCAAAGACCTTCTTTAATAGCCAGGTGTGGTGGTTCATGTGTCAGTAATCCCAGTAGTTTGGGAGGCTGAGGCAAGAGGATCACAGGTTCAAAGCCAGCCCCAGCAATTTAGCAAGGCTGTAAGCAACCTAGTGAGAGCTTGTTTCAATAAATAAATAAATAAGTAAAAAAGGGCTGGGGATGTGGCTCATTGTTTAAGCACTCTTGGGTTCAATGTTCAATCCCTGGTTACTCCCCCTCCCACACACACACATCAGAAAGAAAAAAAAAAAGAAAGAAAAAAAAAGAAAAAGAAACTTCTTTAACTTTTTAAGTAATTTATACTAAACAGTCAAGGGATAAATAATTTATATATCTACTCAAGATAATGTAAGAGAAGGATTCCCTCTCAACTCATTTTAAAGAGGTAGCTGAATATTAATACACAAACCTCTCAGGACAGCATGGGAAAGGAAAATTTTATTTTCTTCCTGTTTTTTTTTTTTTTTTCACTTTTGACAATATGGGTACCAGAAAGTTTAAAAATGCTTGTGTGGCTTGCATTATACTTCTGTTGGACAGCATTGCTCCAGAACATGGAAGAAGATCCTCTTCTCACAGAGTCATCTGTAGGTCCTGTGAAGTCCGTCTGGGATAAGCACTGCTGTACCCACCCCTCTCCCCTCTTTTCTCTACCATCACAAGTCTCCTCACTTCAGCAACACCCCCCTCACCACCACCACCACCTTTTATTTGTTGTTGTTTTCGTTGTCCTGTGTGTGCTAAAAACCATATTTATCATGGCTTTTCATCTTTCCTGGGAAGGAACTGGCAAATTCACCGTTCATCCCCCAGGTTGGTCTTGAACTCACGGTCTTGAGTAATTCTTTTGCCTCAGCTTCTGGAATAGCTGGGGCCACAAGTGCGTGCTAATATACGTGGCTTGACTTAGATTTTTCAAAGTCTTCCAATTAATACATCTACAAGACAAACAAGCTACCCTCTCAGCTAATTTTGATGACCTTCCATGACCAAACTTGGAAAAGATCTTAGGGTATCATTGTCTCTACCTCTTGATTTGATTATACCAAAGACCCTGACTTTACATATATGTAAAATAGCTCCCCCCAAAGCCCACCAAATACTTTCCAATGTGTTTCATGTATCTATTTATTGAATCTTTATAAACTGAGAAAAGTATTATCATGAAATTCTTTTTATAGTCAAAAATCTCCAAAATATAAAGCATTTTTCACAATTACTTGGCAAGGGGTAATAATAAAATTAGACCAAAAGCCCTATTCTCTTTCAGCTCAAGTTCCAACAGCAAGTGAAGAGATCAACAGAAAATGCACTCATGCTCACACAGAAATAAACTAATTAACTAACTAGCTAATTAACTAACAGGCAAACAAAGGAAATTTCTAGTGACCACAGAATTACCAGAAATCCTCTTAGTCTGCATAATGGGACACCACTGTGCCTTCCCAGTATCATTTCTCTCCTCCCCATCCTGGATTCCATCTCTTTACCCAGCTCTGCCCCGGGCATCTGTACAAATGCCGCACCTCAGCACTTCTTGAGTTTACTTTCTTAATTTCTCTCTTCTGGCTCTTTCTTTCACCTCTATACCCCTGACCTCTTTGTTTCCTGGCACACTCTTTGGGCCCAGAGCAAATGTCAGCTCCATTGGAAACTCCTTGTGTTAGTTTTTCATTGCTGTGGTCAAGATTCTTGACAATAACAACTTGGAGGGAGAAACATTTTTCTGGGGCTCATTGTTTCAGAGATTCAGTCTGTGGTTGGCAGGTTCCGTTACTCTGGTCCCTAACTGAAGCAGAACATCATGGTGCAGGATAGCTGCTCAGTTCATTACGGCTGGGAAGCAGGGGGATAGGAAGTGTCAGCAAGGAAGATGCATCTTTCCAGGGTATGTCCTCCAGTGACCGCCTTTAGTTACACCCCACCTGACTACAGCTACCACCTTTTTCAAATTATGATTATGAGACATGAACCTAATCAGTTCTTGCTAATTTGCACCTTGATGTTCTGCTTCCCTTCTCCACCGATAGATGGGGTTGTCTGAAGTTTGGTGGTAGCTCCAGTCTGGTGGGTGCTGGACCGGCTGGCTGGGCTAACTGATAGCAAGATGCCCTCACACTCCCTTCAAGGCTATTTAGCTGTGTCCCTTAGCCTTTGAGTTTGACTCCTCCCTGTAACTCCCATTTGGGTTCATTCCTACCTTCATTTTGCAGCTCTGGGACAAAGAATTTGGCTTGACTATTTCTACTGGTTAACCTCAAGAAGTGGTCTTTAAATTTGAAAAAGATCTTAACGGGGGCTCATTTCCCTGATACCCTGACCATTAAGCATTTATTCTTATTCAAAAGGACACAGAAAATGACTTGGGAGAATTTCTCTTTGAATACCTGCCTAGAGTAACCCTTTTAACATAAGCAGCACCCAGAAGTTTCAATGTGTAGGTTTATCAGTCATGCCAGTTAAGTCTCACATTTTCCTGTGGTGTAGACACCCTTGAGAACCCCCTTTGGTAACTGGGTCTCATTTTCACATGCTTGGAGATTCTAAGTGACTTTCCCAGAGTGCCCAGGGTCTTAAGGAGCAGAGGGAGAGCTCAGGTCAAAGCATATAGACTCCAGAGCCTAGCCAAGTCTGGCTACATTTGGCCTCATGCTTAGCCGAACAGGTTTGGTTCTCTTGCTCAGAGAAAGTGTGCACATCAGAGCCTACCAGAGAGTAGCCCTGGTAAGGGGATGCTGCAGGCCAGTGAGCTGAATGAGAATCTCTGAACACAGCTAACCAGTGGCTGGACACCTCAGCCTCACAGCTGGGGGAGCCTAGGAAAAAGGGAAAGAAAGAAAAGGCTGAAACTTGAGGACTTGAAGCTGTTTATTGCTTCACCAACATCAATAGTCATGACTGCTTCTCCCGGATTGTTATCCTTAGTTTGCTTTCTGGAAACCCAAATTGCTAGAAATGCAGAAATGAAGTTGATGAGACCTACTTGGTCAGGGCAAAAAAAAAAAAAAAAAAAAATCAGAATTGTGAGTAATCACAGGAAGCAAGAGGAAGAATTGCTGCAGTCAGCTTTGAGGCCAGGAAATGGGCTGTCGATGCACACAGATAATGGAAGAAAAAAAAATGGGAGTTTATCTCAAATGGCATTGCAGGTGGCTTGAGCCCCGGAGAGCGGGGGCTCACAACATCCTTAGTTGACCTCCTAAAACAGGGCTGAGTAGGGACACTTCATTCACATGGTATGTTAGTTCATTTTCTGCTGCTGTGGCAGAATGCCTGAGGCTGGGTAATTTACAATGAACAGAGATTTATTTATCTTACAGTTCTGGAGGCAGAGAAGTCGAAAAGCATTGTACTGGCATTCCGAAAGGGGCTTCTCTCCGTGTCCTATAGTGGAAGGTATCATATGGCAATTTTGTGACTCTCATTTCTGTGTTTTTGTACCATAAATCACAGGCCTCTCCAGTCCCTGTCTACTACTTACTGCCCTGAAGTTCTGTAGACATTCTAGGCTCCTAATGATCCAAAAGTCTTACACAGGTTAAATTTGGCTGCTCCAGGATTTGGGCCCCAGGCAGCAGATAGGCAGGTGCAATTGAATGTCTGATTGGTATAGGAGACACACAGCGGGAAAGGGGAGAAAAATATTGCTTTTTAAAAAAATTAGGGCTAGTTCTTGGGGTGAGGATGATTCACCTATTGGCATTTCTTTGGCTATATATGTCTACCTGCCTTTGGATCTGGAATGTCCTACAAAGGCTCATGTGTTGAAAGCTTGGACCCCAGCTGGTGCCAGGCCTGGGAGATGGCGGAAGCTTTAGGAGATAGGGCCTAGTTGGCATCCTTTTGAAGGATATATTTTGACCATGTACCCTTCCTCTTTCTGCTTCCTGGATGCTATGTGATAAGCAGCTTTTCTCTGTTGTGCCCTCTCCACTATGATGCTTTGCCTCATCAAAGGCCCAGAAACAACTTAGCAAAGTGACCATGGACTGAAACCTCTCAATTATATACAACCCTTTCTTCTCTTAATTGATTTTCTCAGGTATTTTGTCACAGTAACAGAAATCTGACTGATGCATTCATTTAGTGAATTTACTTACTAGATTTTGGCAATTGTCTAATAAATTCTAATTTCAGTATGGTTGTGAGTTTCCAAAAACTGGGGGCTGTTTATAAGTTGGGAGACTCATATGCAATATTTCTAACTAAACTTATTTATGAGCGGAATTCATGTATTTTGAGGTTTGTAGTTACAATGTCCAAACCTAATGATACAAATATCATGGATAAGTGAAAGTTATTGGTATTATTCTGGCTTCTCTTTACTTTACCCATGAATTCAGGTGAATGAAGCTTTGGATATATAGCTCGATTGCTTGAGATTCAACTAAAATAAATGAAATAACTTCAAGAAGGGAGGTCTTTGAAATGTCAGTATTCCTGTTGGCACTTTTCTAAAGAATGTGTCAACTCTGAAATTCACTTTTTGAATTTCAGAAATAGGTTATGTTTAACAGGACTTTTGTAATTTCAAGACACAGGTATGCCATGAGAATGAAGACTTAAAATATTAAAATTATCTACATCTAGATAAGTGAGTATGATAGCCTTCCAATGTAAAGGTATCGTGGTTTTGCTGTTTGGGCTTGTAAAGCATATAGCAATTAAAAGACTAAAAATATATTACAAGTAAACATTTTGGAGCAGCACTCTTAGTAGGAAGACTTAATAGTTTTTAAAGGAATTTGATTGTGTTCTTGTTTTTCTGTTAGCTGCTTTTAGCTTGTGATATGCTGTAAAGCAAATGAGCTTGGAACTAGTTAAACCAGTATGAGATCCAGTGAAGGGAACTCAGACAAACTGATTTTTCTTCTCTTTGAATTTTACTTTGCTTAAAATTGTGGGTGATGGTGTCAAAACTCAATGCATCCTATACAAAAAATTTTCAGCCAATGTGAATTTTCTCCTTTTGCAACACCTTGATCTTCTTTTGTCTTTAGTCACTTTTTTTATTCTTTGATTCTTTCAGTGTCTTCACATCTTATCTTTCTCAAGTGGAACACCTTGGGTCAAACTGTCGTCTATTCATAATCCCAGTGATAAGAAGTTCCTTTATTTGAGGATAGAGCATCTTGAACACCAACATCATATATTGATATTCATCAAATATTCTCTGGTTTGGTTAAGAGGTAACCAGTCATTTAAAAAAATACCAAAAGAACTATGCTACCTAGTCATGCAGTAGAATAAATGGGACTGTCTTCGTCAGCTTTCTGCTGCTGGGACAAAGTGCCTGAGAAAGGCAATTTAGAGGAGGAGAGATTTATTTTGGCTCACGGTTTGAGAGGTTTCAGCTCAGCATCATTTGGCTCCAAGACAGAAACATCACGGTGGAAGGGCATGGTGGAACAGAGCTGCTCACTTCACGTCAGACATGAAGCAGAAAGACAGCAAGGAAGGGGCGGGGGGCGAGATATATCCTTTGGGCACGTACCCACTTCCTCCAACTAGGCCCTACCTCCATAGTTTCTATCACCTCCTATTAATGTCATAAAATCATGAATCTATCAATGGATTTTATCCACTGGTTAGAATCTTCATAATCCAATCATTCCCCCAATCCCACCTCTGAACTTTGATGCACTGGGGACCAAACCTTCAACACACGAGCATTTGTGCTTCTGGATTATGATACAAACCCTCATCGTGTGACTTTTTAATCTTCTCCCAAATATGTTCTTATCTATCATCTATCTCATTTAATTCCACTCTCCAGACCACTTTGGAAAATAGTCCTAGATTCCTTTTTTTCAGTTGGGGAAAACTGAGACAAGCTTACACAAAGGCACAATATTTATATCTTGCCTGAAGACTTCAAGGCTCTCTAAGGCCTAATTTTTTTATTTTCCTCCCCAGAGAAGTGGAAACCCACTAGATGCTGTGCCACTTTCAATAATTATTTGCACATAGTCCTGCATGAATCTTGTTAATATTAATATTATGAACAACCATGAATCTATTATAAGGTGCTCCAAAGTGCCTGTCTGCCCACATACATGATTTTCTTTGAGGTTCTTTAATCATTCATCATATGTAGCCAATAACTATTTCATTATAAATAGATTAGTGAGCACAGTTAGAATCATTTCTACCTGTAGTTATCGCCCTTGGGAATCCTTTATGCTCAACCCTTTTAAGAACTTCAAAACTCCTAACATAATGTCAATTAAATCAGATTAGTTAAAAATGGTTCCTGGTGCATTGTAACAGCCCCAAGTTGCAAATGCATGTTTTGTTATTTATAAGCCCTTTGAATACTACTAAATGTTAAGTATAAATATATCACTAATCGAGCCTTGAAATCAAGGATTTCTAGTCAATTTGCGTAAGTTCATAAAACAACCTTACTCTCTAACTTGAAGATGGAGTGATTTAAAATCTACTGGCAGATCTGTATAAATGTTCCTGGGCCAATTCTAGTATCTCCCAACGGGGAAAACACCTTAAGAATAGGAAACAAACTCGTTATATTCGGACAAGCATGAAAAGTTTTCCCAATAGCCAAAGAAGGTAATTTAGTTTACTCCTACTTGGATTTCTGTCGGGCAACAATGAGATAGGAACATATTAAATGCCTACAAACTATAATATTTTCAATGGAATGCTGGTATGTTTGGCTACCAGTTGCCATAAAAGGAAAATCTTCCTGTGAAGCAGTATATACTATTTCTGGGAATCAGAAAGATATTTCCAGATGAAAAAACATCAGTAATTTTTAATTTAATAAATGCATGTCACAGTAAGAAAAATACATATATCAAATCAAAGTTCAGTTCAAACATGAAGATTCCCTGAAACCAATTTTTTTTGTAATTTTATAATCATTTTTAAAAATTAGCCTTCATGTTTTTCAGTGTAATGTTATGTTACTGATATTCTTCCTTGTTCTAAAAATTTATTGTGTCTGAAATAAGCAAAGCTGCTCTTGCATTATTTTGATTAGTCTATGATGATATCTTTCTTCATGCTTTTACTTTTAACCTGTATGTATTTTTGTATGTAAGTGAGTTTTTGCTGCGTACAGCATATAGTTGGTTCTAGCTTTTTCATCCAGTTCAATAATCTATGTTGCTTACCTGGCATATTTAGACCATTTACATTTAAAGTGACTATTAATATGATTGAGTGAAGATCTGCCACCTTTCTTGTCATTTTCTATATTTTGTTTGTTCTGTTTCTCCTTGTCTGCTTTTCCTGAGTTTAATTGAATTATTTATTATTATCTATCTATGTGTTTATTGAGCATTTTTGTGTGGCTACTTGACATCTCTATTTACTCATTATTATGTTCTTTTGAGATGTTTTTGGTGATTGACTTAGGGTTCGATATATACATTTAAAAATGTGACTAGCTTCAAATAATATCATACCACTTTGCATGTAGTAGAAGAATTTGAAAATAGTATATTTCCAATCCTACTATCCATTTTTGTGGTATTTCATCATACATTTTACTATACTACAAACACATACTATAATTTTACAAGTTATTGCTTGTAAACAGTTTCAACAAGAGAAAGCAATTAAAAATAAATTTCTTATTTTCCCTCCATTAATTCAATTTCCGAATCTCTTCATTTCCTTTTGTGGATAGTAGCCACTGGCTATATATCAGATTTCCTCTGTCTGTAAAACTTCCTTTAACGTTTCTTATAGAGTCAGCCTGCAAACAATGAATTTTGTTTGTCTGACAAAGTATTTCTTTTTCTCTCTTTTGAAGGATGTCTCTGGGAAGAATTCTGTATTGGAGACTTTTTTTTTTTTTTTTTGGTCTCACACTGTAAAAAGGTCACACTATACTATCTTTTGGTTACATGACTTCTGATGGAGTTGGCTTTAATTTTTAGGTAATTTGCCTTTTTTTTTCTCTGGTGGCCTTCAAGATTTTATATTTTGTCTTTGGTTTTCAATAGTTTGATTATGTATAGACTTATACTGTTCAGTGTTCTCTGAGCTTCTTTGATGTTGTAGGTTAGTTATATCACGAATTCTGGAAACTTCTCAGCCACTATTTCTTCAAACATTTTTTTTTTCTGTTCTATTATCTTTCTTGGGTTTCAATTTTATCACACTATTCGATATGAACCCCGGCTATTGAACACTCTCTTTAATTTTTAAATTTTTCCATTGTTTTTACTTTTTGCATCTTGCTCAAGTAATTTTTATTGACTTGCCTAAAATCTCACTTATTCTTCCTTGGGTCTTTTGGTGAGGTTATCTGAGGAACTCTTCATCTCCATTATCAGGTGTTTTAGTCAGCTTTTTTGCCACTGGGACCAGAAGACCTGACAAGAAAAATTTTAAAGGAGGAAAAGCTTATTTGGCATGCATGGTTTCAGTCCATAGATGGCCAACTCCATTGTTCTGGGCACAAGGGGAGGCTGAATATCGTGGTGGAAGGAGGTAAGCAGCTCAGGAATAGCAGCAAGAAAGTGGAGAGATCTCTGCATACCCCAGAAGCATGCCCCCAGTGACCTACTACCTCTAGCCATACCCAGTTAATCCAATCAAGTGGATTAATGCAATGGTTAGGTTAAGGTTCTCATAGCCCAGTTATTTCACCTCTAAACTTTCTGGTTTTGTCTCATGCATGCGTTTTTCTTATGTCTAAACCATAACCTCATGTTTCTGATGGCTAGCTTTACATTTAATTCTTGCTTATAATTTCCACATCTCTGATGAAATTATACATCTGATTTTGCATTTTGACTATCTTTAAGCTTCATTTTTTAGGCAGAAACTGAACTTCAGCCCTTAACATATCATTCAATTATTTAAAATTCCAGTCTAATAATTCTAACATCTATCATATCTGAACCTGATTCTAACTGTTGCTTTGTCTCTTCAGACTATTTTTTTTTACCTCTTTTTATACTTAATAATTTTTAGTTGGAAGTCAGATGTCATAGTAGACAGTGAGGTAAATATTAGTTCCACATAGAGACGTGCGTGACTTCCCTTCTGTGGGGTCTTTAGAGTAGAAGTCTGTTTTGGTCTAATGAGAAATTAGCTGGGTTTGAGTTCTCTCTGTTGAGCCTTGGGCATTCTCTTACACTGCTCCCTTGCAAGTATCCATTCTGTATCCACTGTTTCTACTCAGTGCTGGTTATCATGGAGTGGGGGGGCATGGAAGGGGATTCTCTTCTGATTAAGCTTCATTTTTAGGCAGAACTGTGAACTTGAGTCTCTGTGGTGTTCCTGTCTCTCCGCCAGATGTAATGCTGAATCCAAATTATAGTCTTGCTTTTCCCCAGCTGCAAGAATGACTCCTTGTTTTGTTTTCCTGTTCCCCTCTCTTCGCTATAGGTCTGTTTTCAAGAGTGCTCTTTGGGCTACAGTTTGCAGCTTTATCTCCTGCATGCTAAGACCTTCATTGCTTAGGGGAGACAGTGGATATGACCAGGATGAGTTCTGGAGTGGCCGATCCCTTCTCCTTCAGGTTGAGACTAGCTTCATGGAGGAGGCAGAGGAAATGCGTCTGGGCAGTTCTTTCCCTAGGGGAGGAGCTTTCTCAGGATTCTCCATCATCTTTCCTGTGAGTGCTTGTTAGTGTTACTGAAGGAAAAGGGTGCAGGCAGGTGCCAGCTCCATGTCTGGGGCTCCTAGGGATGTCACGCTGTTACACTAGCTCACACTTTGCCATTAGGGATTGGTTATCAAAGTCTGGCTGAATCTTTTTTACCTGTTCAGGTGGTGATTGGAAGGTAAACAAATGCTTGGCTCCTATTTCTCCTTGGAGATGCTTATCTTTCTCCAGATTTCAGCTTAGTTGTTTGTCTAATGACCTAAATCTTGGATAAGTTCAAGAGAAAAAAAATAATTTAAAGTTTATCCAGATTTATTTATATTTGTTGTTGTATTTATATTTGTTGTTGTAAGAATAAGAGCAATACTCTTTCCGTCTTTATCTTCAAGCTGAAACTCAAAGTTTTGTTATTGTAAACTAATCAATATTTTATGGTTGGGAAAATTGCTTAGGAAAATGATTACTTGCTAACTGACCCATTTCCATGATGGCCTAAGACCTGTTCCACCCAATAGAATGATAACTTTGACTGATGGGCAGCCCTATGGGTAGGACCTTTGGAAGGAATGATGGATTAGGAAGCAGTTCAGGGAGGAGTTTGTCTCATTGGGAACAGGAAAATACTGTGGGAATAGACCATTAGAATGGATTTTATAAAGAGATATCATAAAGGTAGACATGAAAAGACTTGTTGAATAGATTGGATAATGGTAGATGGAGGGGAGATGGATCCTAAATTCTTTCTTAGTTTGGGTTGCTTATGAAAATAGTGATGACCAAATTTATTGAGACTGGAAAGTGCAAAGAAAATACAACATTATTTAAAGTAAAAGAATTTCTGGTATTGGAAGGATAAGATAATTTTGTATTTGTAGCAGTGGTGAATTTAAGGACCTAGGCCAGTAATGGGTTTGAATGTATTTCCCAAAAGTTCATTTATTGTAAAGTTAATTCATAAATTCATGTAACTGGTATTTGGAGGTAGGGCCCTTGGAAAGTAATTAGGTTTTTTTTTTTTAATTAATTTTTATTGTAGGTTGTTCAAAACATTACATAGTTCTTGATATATCATATTTCACACTTTGATTCAAGTGGGATATGAACTCCCATTTTTACCCCTTATACAGATTGCAGAATCACTTCAGTTGCACAACCATTGATTTACATATTGCCATTCTGGAGTCTGTTGTATTCTGCTGCCTTTCCTATCCTCTACTATCCCCCCTCCCCCCTCCCCTCCCCTCTTCTCTCTCTACCCCCTCTACTGTAATTCATTTCTCCCCCTTATATTTTCCCTCCTTTCCCCTCACTTCCTCTTGTATGTAATTTTGTATACCCCTGAGGGTCTCCTTCCATTTACATGCAATTTCCCTTCTCTCTCCCTTTCCCTCCCACCTCTCATCCCTGTTTAATGTTAATCTTCTTCTCATGCTCTTCTTCCCTACTCTGTTCTTAGTTACTCTCCTTATATCAAAGAAGACATTTGGCATTTGTTTTTAAGGGATTGGCTAGCTTCACTTAGCATAATCTGCTCTAATGCCATCCATTTCCCTCCAAATTCTATGATTTTGTCATTTCTTAATGCAGAGTAATACTCCATTGTGTATAAATGCCACATTTTTTTTATCCATTTGTCTATTGAAGGGCATCTAGGTTGGTTCCACAGTCTTGCTATTGTGAATTGTGCTGCTATGAACATGGATGTAGCAGTGTCCCTATAGTGTGCTCTTTTTAGGTCTTTAAGGAATAGACCGAGTAGTGGAATAGCTGGATCAAATGGTGGTTCCATTCCGAGCTTTCCAAGAAATCTCCATACTGCTTTCCAAATTGGCCGCACCAATTTGCAGTCCCACCAGCAATGTACAAGAGTACCCTTTTCCCCACATCCTCGCCAGCACTTGTTGCTGTTTGACTTCCTAATGGCTGCCAATCTTACTGGAGTGAGATGGTATCTTAGGGTGGTTTTGATTTGCATTTCTCTGACTGCTAGAGATGGTGAGCATTTTTTCATATACTTGTTGATTGATTGTATGTCCTCCTCTGAGAAATTTCTGTTCAGGTCCTTGGCCCATTTGTTGATTGGGTTATTCGTTATCTCATTGTCTAATTTTTTTAGTTCTTTGTATATTCTGGATATTAGGGCTCTGTCTGAAGTGTGAGGAGTAAAGATTTGTTCCCAGGACGTAGGCTCCCTATTTACCTCTCTTATTGTTTCTTTTGCTGAGAAAAAACTTTTTAGTTTGAGTAAATCCCATTTGTTGATTCTAGTTATTAACTGTTGTGCTATGGGTGTCCTATTGAGGAATTTGGAGCCCGACCCCACAGTATGTAGATCATAGCCAACTTTTTCTTCTATCAGACGCCATGTCTCTGATTTGATATCAAGTTCCTTGATCCACTTTGAGTTAACTTTTGTGCATGGCGAGAGAAAGGGATTCAGTTTCATTTTGTTGCATATGGATTTCCAGTTTTCCCAACACCATTTGTTGAAGATGCTATCCTTCTTCCATTTCATGCTTTTAGCCCCTTTATCAAATATAAGATAGTTGTAGTTTTGTGGATTGGTTTCTGTGTCCTCTATTCTGTACCATTGGTCCACCTGCCTGTTTTGGTACCAGTACCATGCTGTTTTTGTTACTATTGCTCTGTAGTATAGTTTGAAGTCTGGTATAGCTATACCTCCTGATTCACATTTCCTGCTTAGAATTGTTTTTGCTATTCTGGGTCTTTTATTTTTCCATATGAATTTCATGATTGCTTTCTCTATTTCTACAAGAAATGCCGTTGGGATTTTGATTGGCATTGCATTAAACCTATAGAGAACTTTTGGTAATATCGCCATTTTGATGATGTTACTTCTACCTATCCATGAACAGGGTATATTTTTCCATCTTCTAAGATCTTCTTCTATTTCTCTCTTTAGGGTTCTGTAGTTTTCATTGTATAAGTCTTTCACCTCTTTTGTTAGGTTGATTCCCAAGTATTTTATTTTCTTTGAGGATATTGTGAATGGGGTGGTTGTCCTCATTTCCATTTCAGAGGATTTGTTGCTGATATACAGGAATGCCTTTGATTTATGTGTGTTGACTTTATAGCCTGCCACTTTGCTGAATTCATTTATTAGCTCTAATAGTTTCTTTGTAGACCCTTTTGGGTCTGCTAGGTATAGAATCATGTCATCTGCAAATAGTGATAATTTGAGTTCTTCTTTTCCTATTTTTATGCCTTTAATTTCTTTCGTCTGTCTAATTGCTCTGGCCAGTGATTCGAGAACTATGTTGAACAGAAGTGGTGAGAGAGGGCATCCCTGTCTTGTTCCAGATTTTAGAGGGAATGCCTTCAGTTTTTCTCCATTCAGAATGATGCTAGCCTGAGGCTTAGCATAGATTGCTTTTACAATGTTGAGGTATGTTCCTGTTATCCCTAGTTTTTCTAGAGTTTTGAACATAAAGGGATGCTGTACTTTGTCGAATGCTTTTTCCGCATCTATCGAGATGACCATATGGTTCTTATTTTTAAGCCTGTTGATGTGGTGAATAACATTTATTGATTTCCGTATATTGAACCAACCTTGCATCCCAGGGATAAATCCTACCTGATCATGGTGCACAATTTTTTTGATATGTTTTTGTATCCGGTTCGCCAGAAGTTTATTGAGGATTTTTGCATCTAGGTTCATTAGAGATATTGGTCTGTAGTTTTCTTTCTTTGAAGTGTCTTTGTCTGGTTTAGGAATCAGGGTGATGTTGGCCTCATAGAATGAATTTGGAAGTTCTCCCTCTTTTTCTATTTCCTGAAATAGCTTGAAAAGTATTGGTGTTAATTCCTCTTTAAAGGTTTTGAAAAACTCTGCTGTATACCCATCCGGTCCTGGGCTTTTCTTAGTTGGTAGTCTTTTGATGGTATCTTCTATTTCCTCAATTGATATTGGTCTGTTTAGGTTGTCAATATCCTCCTGACTCAATCTGGGCAAATCATATGACTTAAGAAATTTATCGATGCCTTCACTATCTTCTATTTTATTGGAGTATAAGGATTCAAAATAATTTCTGATAATCTTCTGTATTTCTGAAGTGTCTGTTGTGATATTGCCTTTTTCATCCCATATGCTGGTAATTTGAGTTCTCTCTCTTCTTCTCTTTGTTAGCGTGGCTAAGGGTCTGTCGATTTTATTTATTTTTTCAAAGAACCAACTTTTAGTTTTGTCAATTTTTTCAATTGTTTCTTTCGTTTCGATTTCATTAATTTCAGCTCTGATTTTAATTATTTCTTGTCTTCTACTTCTTTTGCTGTTGTTTTGCTCTTCTTTTTCTAGGATTTTGAGTTGAAGTATTAGATCATTTATTTGTTGGTTTTTTCTTTTTTTAAGGAATGAACTCCAAGCAATAAATTTTCCTCTTAGAACTGCTTTCAATGTGTCCCATAGATTCCGATATGTTGTGTCTGTGTTTTCATTTATCTCTAAGAATTTTTTAATTTCCTCCTTGATGTCTTCTATAACCCATTGATCATTCAGTAACCTATTGTTCATTCTCCAAGTGATGCATGATTTTTCCTTACTTCTTTTATCGTTGATTTTCAATTTCATTCCATTATGATCAGATAATATGCATGGTATTATCTCTACTCCTTTATATTGTCTAAGAGTTGCCCTGTGACATAATATATGATCTATTTTTGAGAAGGATCCATGTGCTGCTGAGAAAAAAGTGTAACTGCTTGATGTTGGGTGGTATATTCTATATATGTCAATTAAGTCTAGGTTATTAATTGTGTTATTGAGCTCTATAGTTTCCTTATTCAACTTTTGTTTGGAAGATCTGTCCAGTGGTGAGAGAGGTGTGTTGAAGTCTCCCATGATTATTGTATGGTGGTCTATTAGACTCTTGAACTTGAGAAGAGTTTGTTTGATGAACATAGCTGCACCATTGTTTGGGGCATATATATTTATGATTGTTATGTCTTGTTGGTGTATGGTTCCCTTGAGAAGTATGTAGTGTCCCTCTTCATCCCTTTTGATTAACTTTGGCTTGAAATCTATTTTATTTGAAATGAGTATGGACACTCCTGCTTGTTCCCGAAGTCCATATGAGTGATATGATTTTTCCCAACCTTTCACCTTCAGTCTATGTATGTCTTTTCCTATCAAATGCGTCTCCTGAAGGCAGCATATTGTTGGGTCTTGTTTAGTGATCCATTCTGCTAGCCTGTGTCTCTTAATTGGTGAGTTTAAGCCATTAACATTTAGAGTTATTATTGAGATATGGGTTGTTCTTCCAGCCATATTTGTTTATTTATGTTACTAAACATGGTTTGTTTTCCTCTTTGATTATTCCCCCCCACCTTTACTGTACTACCTCCCGCTGTTGGTTTTCATTGATATTTTCCATTTCCTCTTCCTGTAATATTTTGCCGAGGATGTTTTGAAGAGATGGTTTTCTAGCTGCAAATTCTTTTAACTTTTGTTTATCATGGAAGGTTTTAATTTCATCTTCCATCCTGAAGCTTAATTTCGCGGGATACACAATTCTTGGTTGGAACCCCTTTTCTTTCAGTGTTTGAAATATGTTATTCCAGGATCTTCTAGCTTTCAGAGTCTGTGTTGAAAGATCAGCTGTTATCCTGATTGGTTTACCCCTAAATGTAATCTGCTTCCTTTCTCTTGTAGCTTTTAAAATTCTCTCCTTATTCTGTATGTTGGGCATCTTCATTATAATGTGTCTAGGTGTGGATCTCTTATGATTTTGCACATTCAGCGTCCTGTAGGCTTCTAGGATTTGGGATTCTGTCTCATTCTTCAAGTCTGGGAAGTTTTCTCGTATTATTTCGTTGAATAGATTGCTCATTCCTTTGGTTTGGACCTCAATACCTTCCTGTATCCCCATGACCCTTAAGTTGGGTCTCTTTATGTTATCCCATATTTCTTGAATGTTCTGCTCATGGTTTCTTAACAGCTTTGCTGAGCTGTCTATGTTCTTCTCCAGTTGAAATACTTTGTCTTCATTGTCTGATGTTCTATCTTCTAAGTGTTCTACTCTGCTGGTAGTATTCTCAATTGAGTTTTTAAGTTGGTTTATTGTTTCCTGCATTTCCAGGATTTCTGTTTGTTTGTTTTTTATAACCTCTATCTCCCTGTATAATTGATCTTTTGCTTCTTGGATTTGTTTATGTAATTTATTGTCGAAGTGGTCGAAGTGGTCTTTCATTGTCTGATTTTGCTGTCTAATGTCTTCCTTGAGACTCCAGATCATCTGAAGCATGTATATCCTGAATTCTTTATCTGACATTCCATCTGCTGCAGATATTACCTCTTCTAAAGTTGAGTTGACCTGCATTGCTTGTGGTCCTTTCTTTCCTTGTCTTTTCATACTGATCGCGTTTCTTTCTGCTTGGTGAAACTGTTGTGTTATTGATTTTTCCCCCTATATATTTATATTGCTCTTGTATAGCTGCAAAGTCTCCCTCGCAGGCTTTGGCGGTGGCTCTGCCCCTCCTCCAATTGAGGCAATGTGCCTTCCACGCCAGGAGGCCGCTGTACCTGTACTTTCGATGGGCCTGTTCTTTCGGTGGTCACAGGTCCGCCTACCTTGCAGGCGTGAGCAGCGGCTTTGCCCCTCCGCTGGCCACTAGGCCTGTTCTGTCTGTCGGTTGCAGATCTGTCTACCTAAAAGGCGCTGGTGGCGGCTCTGCCCCTCCCCCGACCGGGGCGATGTATCTGGCGGGCCACTGGGCCTGTTTTGTCGGTGGTCACGGTTCCGCCTACCTTGCACACGCGTGGAGCAGCTGTTTCATTAGTGCCTGGGCACACTCTCCTTGTTTGCCTCCCTCAGGCCCTAAGTTTGTAGAGCTTGGGGCTGAGAACCCCCAGCAAATTTGCTTACCTTCTGGTAGCCACGCCCCCGTATCTGGTGCAAGAGACCTCAGTTGTCAGCACTGGTGGGAGCTGTAGCTGGGAGACCCGCGCCGTGCGGCTCCCACCGGCTCCTGCGTCAGCGCTGCCTCAGCTCCCGCCGGTTCCCGTGCCGCTGCCGCGGTTCCCGCCAGCTCCGGCCGGCTCCCTCGCCGCTCCTGCTAATTTAGAATCCGCTGGGAAGGAATCTCTTTGGCCGATCTTTGGTGACTTCCCCTCTCTGCTATGGCGGGCCCCTGGCTCCTTGCAGGAGTGACCGAAGGGAGAGGTGGAACTGGCTTGTCTCTGGTCTGACACAATCTCTGGTTTTAGATCCCAGTTCGCTAATTCATAGAGGCTTGGTTAGATTTCCTTCCCATCCTCTCAAGGGGGGGAGCCCTTTCCCGGGTGGGCAGGGCCGTTAGCAGAGCCGGAAGGGCACGTGCCTTCTGTCGGGCCAGGCGGGGACCCTTCTGGCTGCGCTGGGCCGCCGGGGGCGCCCACAGAGCCAGGCAGATGGCGCCCGCGTGGCTAAGAGCCGGGCGGGGTGACCCTTCGCAGAGCGGGCGGGCCGCCAGGAGTGCCGGGATGGTGGGAGCTGTCTGCCGGCAGGGCGGGGACCCTTCTCGCCGAGCAGGGCCGCCGGGGGCGCTTGTAAAGCCGGGTGGCTGCAGCCGCGTGGCTAAGAACCAGCCGGGTGGGGTGGCTGTTCGCCGAGCGAGAGCAGGGCCGCCAGGGTAGCCGGGATGGCGGGAGCTGTCTGCTGGCCGGGCGGGGACCCTTCTGCCGCGCTGCTCTGGGCCGCCTGCCGCTTGCAGAAGCGGCGGGTGGCCGCGGGATTGGACTCTGAGCCCGCGCTGCCGGTCAAGTTTCACTTGTCTGGGGCAAACTGTCACGTCTAATGAACTTACTAATTCTCGGCAGGTCTCCTTTCAACGGAATTTTGCTAGAAGATCCTCAGTAGGTAGAATGTAGCTGTTTTAATTGGTGTTTCTGATCCCGTTAATGTGGAGATATTGAAAGTGCAGCTTCCTCGCCGGCCGCCATGTTGGATCCCCCAGTAATTAGGTTTATACAGGGTCATGAAGGTGGGGCCCCCATGATGGCATTAGGGGCTTTATGTGTAGGAAAAAGAGACGTGAGTTAGCATGATCACTCTGTCTACCATTTGATGCCCTCCACCACGTTATGATGCAGCAAGGAAGCCATAGAAATATGAGCCTTCTACGGGCTGGGGATGTGGCTCAAGCGGTAGCGCGCTCGCCTGCCATCGTGCGGCCCAGGTTCAATCCTCAGCCCCACATACAAACAAAGATGTTGTGTCCGCCGAAAACTAAAAAATAAATATTAAAAAATTCTCTCTCTCTCTCTCTCTCTCTCTCTCTCTCTCTCTCTCTCTCTGTGTGTGTGTGTGTGTGTGTGTCTCTCTCTCTTTAAAAAAAATATGAGCCTTCTATCTTGGGCTTCCCAGACTTAGAACCATGAGTGAAATTGATTTCTTTTCTCTAAAGATTTTCCCAGTCTGTGGAATTGTGTTATTGCTACAGAAAATGGACTGAGACAGCTAGACACAAGAGTTGTGGAACATGCTCAAATGTTTCACAGTTCAAAGTGATGTTTCAGTCACACCAATTTTTCTTTTGATATTAATCTTTTAAAAATGGCTTCAATCGAGGTATAATTTCAGTGAAACATAACCTGAACATCTCAGAATCTTACGGTGAGTCACATTTATATTACTTGGAAATCTCATGGTGGTCTGTGCTTAAGTTACGTCTGGAACATCATGTGATCCTGCAATGGATGAACCCTACACTAAAAGTTTTCAGCCTTGGGTGAGCAGCACATACATAAAACAACTAAGAAAAATTATTACTTTTTCTTAAAAATTCACATTAATCACATTAAATTGAACTAAGTGGCATAGTTAATATCTTTAAAAAATTTTAACAGATACTGCAACAAATTCCTATATACAACATCTACCCTCAGAAATAAAATATCATAAATAGAGTTGAAGGCCCTGTTCTTCCCCATCACTCAGAGCTAACCCTTTTCTCTTATTGAATATTTATTATTCAAAAAATTATGTATATATTTTTATATGTGCATAAATATAATATACATACATATTCATATATTGTACATAAGGTATAAATATATAGAAAAATTTTTGTATAATGAAATGATGGCATTTGCTGGTAAATGGATGGAGCTGGAGAATATTAAGCTAAGGGAAATTAGCCAACCCCCAAAATCAAAGCCCAGATGTTTTGTCTGACATGCAGATGCTAATTCACAATAAGGGAAGAGGCTAGGGAAGAACAGAGTTACTTTGGATTAGGTAGAAGGGAGTGGAAAGGAAGGGAGGGGTACTGGGATAGGAAGGATAGTAGAATGAATCAGACATCATTATCCTATGATTCTACAGCATGTACAACCAGAAGAATGAGGAATTATACTCCATTTATGTAGGATGTACCCAAGTGCATTCTATTGTCATACATAACTAATTAGAACAAATTTTAAAATTATGTATATTTTAACCACCTGCATATGTCTCTGAAAATCATACATTTATCTTATGCACCCTTCTGCATTTTCCCCACTAAATATCAAGTTGATAAAGATCACCAATGTTGATATCTATAGCTCTAGGTCTTTTTCACAGCTTTATGCTATTGCACTACATACCACAATTTATCCAATCATTTAAGGTCTTTTCAACTTTAAAACATTTTTTGGGGGGTATTCCAGGTAATGAAATTCTCAAAAATTTACTATACTATATAAACTTGTACCGATTTAAACTCCCAATAAAGATATATAGTATTTTTGTTGCTCCACCTCCTTACATTGTCTGATTTTAAAAATTTCATGATGAAGAAATTCTTTAAATATACTGTTTTTGTTTATGAATAGTTTCACTCAATTTTGGCTTGCCTGTTTTTTTCTTGATGGTGTGTTTTCATAGGTAAAAGTATGCAAGCTTCTATGAAGTTTAATTTATATATTGCTTTCTTTCTTTTATTGATTGCTCTCTGTGCTCCCTCTAAAAATCTTTGCCTGTATTAAGTCATGCAGACAGCCTCTCATGCTTAATTCTGGAAGCTGTATGATTTCAGATTTTACACCTGGGCCTATGAGTCATGTTGAGGTAATTTTGTGTGGGGGGTGTGATGGGGTTGAGGGTCAAGTGGATACTCCATTTTTCTACTCCTTTTGCTAAAAAATACTTTCCTCAGCTGAACTGAATGGGAATGAAAGTACATTAAAATTCGGTGGAATCTATTCAACTAGTGCTTTGAGGAAAATTTATAATATTAAATGCACAAATTAGAAAAGAAGACATTTTGAAATCAGCAAATCTAAGATTTTGCCTTAAGTAACAGAAAAAAAAGAGAGCAAAATGAAATTAAGGGGAAAAGAAGAAAGACATATTAAGACAAAAGACCAAATCAATGTAATGGAAAGCAGGAATATAGTAGAGAAAAATCAATGAAACTGAAAGCTGGTTATTGGAGAACACTAATAAAACAGCATTCTAATAAAACAGAAAAATTGGACATCTACATACAAAATAATCTTGTCTTAAACTTTACGTTTATTAGGGAAAAAATGTATTACTGATCAAAATATGAAACTATAAGTCCTTTAGAATAAAACATTAGAGAAAATCTTGGTGATTTAAGAGTTGAATAAAACATTCTTAAATATGTCCCCCAAAGCATGATCCATTTTTAAAAGTTGATAAATTTGACTTTATTAACATAAAATAAATGTACTCTGTGAAAGACTCTGTTAAAACAAGGGAAATAGGCTTCGGTTGTATGTAGCTCAGTGATAGAGTGCCTGCCTTGCAAGCATGAGGCACTGGGTTTGATCCTCAGCACCACATAAATACATAAAATAAAGGTATTGTGTCCATCTACAACTAAAATGATTATTTTTTAATTAAAAGGGAAATGATGGCTAACCCTAAATGCCTGAAAGGTCACAGTGCATCCGGAACTCTCACATCTGGCCATTTCAGCCATCGGACATGATGTGAAGAACTCCCTGCTCAACTCATAGAATCTTGAGAAATAAAAATTGTTCTTATTTTAAGTTACTTGGTTTGGGGGCTATTTATTACACAGCAACAAATAACCAAAAGTTTTCAGGCTGTAAAATAACATATACATTTTGCAAATCTCATAGGATTATACACTTACAAGTTGAGCATTTGACTATTAATAAGTACAATTAAATAGAGTATCATCTAATCATGAAAGAACAATGACAAACACCATAATAAATGGCAAAAATGTAAAGCCAATTCTATTAAAACCAGAAATTATAAGAGAATACTATATAATTCAAGATATGCTTTGAAGATTTTTGTTAATTTAATATACAAGAAGTGCAAACTGCAACTTTTGGAAAAGAAGAGAAAAAAATCTTATTTGCTGGTGATAGATTGCCTGCCAGGAAAATTCCAGAGACTCTGCTTTACAGTATAAGAATTAATAAAAAAAATTCAGTGAGGTGATTGGATAAACCATATGTAAATGCTAAGGTCTTTCTGCATGCAAAACAATAATCAGCTAGAAATGGAAATATTTAAAAATCCAATTCTCAATAACATCAAAAAGTATAAAATAGGTTCAAAAGTTACAAAAATCAAGTGAAGAAAGCCACAAAACACTGGAAATGAGACAAAAACATGATCTGAGAGATGCTATATACTTGGCTGGGAAAACACAATATCATCAAAATATTAATCTTTCATACATACAATGTAATTCTAAGAATCTCAATTTCTAATTAGTTGGTTCAAATTAGTTTACAATTCATGTGGAAGAATAGCTAAGATATTTTTCATAAAGTAAAATAATGACTGCACATTTGCTTTTTTCAGTCATTAAAATTTATCACATAAAACTTACTGACATTGAAGTACAATATGGGCATAATAGTAAATGAGTCTGTGAGGCAGAGAACAGGTTCCGTACGTGAATCCCAGGATGCCTGGGAACACATTTATTCCAAAGGTAGCATTTCAATTCAGGAGATTATGTAATGTACCCTGCTGGTTCAATTGTTCTTTATCTGAAGAATGCAATATTAGGATTCCCAGTCTTGACATACATCAAACCATATTTTGATAGATGAAAATGAATATATTTGACATGAAGTTTCATCAAGAGCCCATATTTTTTTTTCTTGCTGTTTTTTTTTTTAATATCTTGAGAGGAACCCATGGTCTTTTTGGGATTTTAAAATCCCAAATTGGAGAATATGAGAAGAATCACTGACTCTGGACACATCTGTACACAGGAATGTGTGCATCCCAAGTGTGGACATACTGAGTTTATTCCTGGTTACTTTCCTATCTTACATAAACTCTCCTCTCTCTCCAATATGTACCTGCTTCAAAAGGGAGAGAGTGGTGGAGAAAGGAAGGGAGAGAAAAGGAGGGCCAAGGGAAGGACTGTGGAGCAGTTGGTGCTCGGTCTGAAGTGAAGGACAAGGATACTCATTGTGGCCCTTCCTCTCGACTCCACTTTCTGCTTAGAACTGAATGGCAGCCGTGATGGAGCAGAAGTTCCTGAGCATCTGATGCTCACCTGTACTGGGCTACAGCGTGGAGATTGTGTTTCATGTGTTATATCTGAATAGTCACTAAACTTTGAGTTTGAAGTTCTGCAGAGTTATGGCAAACACTTTGATTTTCACCACTTTGATTTTTACCCTTTACGGACAAACATGGCTGAAATATTGCATATGGCTTCCTACTTTGTTGAGGGTTAGCCTGTGAGGCTAGTTTGATACTCATTATTATGGTATCTTGTTGAAGAGTCTATCAATTGTAAATCATTATTTTATGTGACACTAAAAACAGAAAAAAATACTGCTAATTAAACTAGGGCACATCTTTAAAAATGGTCTGGCTTAATGCACATATTGGGCACGCCAGCCTCTTGGGGCTTTGAAATGCCTTTCCTGTGCTCTGAAGGATTTGGCAGGTTCTACTGCCTTAAGCTGCATTGCATTGGGCGATAAGCCATTCTCGCACATTTATCTCAGTAACAAAATGAACCGTAACTTCTTCTTCCTCTGGGTTTATAAAATACATGGTTATTGCTTTGGAAGAAATGTGAGACTGCAATAATTCCTTCAACAATAAATATTTACTTCATTAATCTAAAATTTATACTTCACTGCTCTGTTTCCTTGTCTTTCTGCAAACACAATGACTTTTTGTTTGATTGCCACGTTGCAGTGAAATCTTTCTGACACTTTCCATATCTTGTAGCACCAACCATGCTTATAACTCAGTTGAAGTGACAACTTTGTGAGCAGCCACGGAGGAGTTTTCTCAGAACAATGACAGTGGTTCTATCTGGCTAACAGTGTTTGTGAGACACATTTTGATTTTCACAAATGTTACACCATGAAAAAAGAAAGTATGTTCTAGAATCGATGAAATACATTAAGTTGCTTTATTTCTAATGACTTTCTTTTTTCCTTCTTGAGCATTTTCTATAGCAGCTTTGCCTCCCACAAACAGTCCTCTCACCTGGCTGGCACGTACCTTGCATGCACACGTACCTTGCAAACACAAGCAGTTGCTCAGGCAGATTTTGCTTTCAGTAATTGCACCAATGATCTGACCACCATCCCCTATCGCTGCACCTTCAAGTTGGGGATAAGGAGCTGACTTGTTCAGAGTGCACAGTGCAGCAAGAAGTTGAATGTCTCTTGTGCAGGTTTAAGAAAAGCAGGGTTATTTGTGATAGGGGATACACAAGCTTCCAGGGGCTAAAAATAAATTCTAAGCAGGCTCATGAACCTGTTACACCAGAACTTGAAGTCTCTACCCTTGAATCATAAGGCCTCTCTCATTTCTGCTTCTTCAGATTTCTCTATGGAATAACCCTCAGTTACTGTTGGCATGATTTTGCTCTGGATCCCCATGGCGGTAACATGGGTCCAGCTCCTGGAGTCTATTCTTAGGATCTTGATTTTGTAATTCACATTCTTTGATAGAGACATCTATCACTCAGAGACCTGCCCATAGATTTTCTTTCCACCCTACACCACCCTACACCACCCTGACTTCAGATGTCTATTTTAGATCACTGTGGCGTACCCCAGGGTATCCCCCTAGGGAAACTGTGGATGGGATTATTCTCCTCACTCCAAAATGATGTGGGCAGAAGTAACAACCGGCCCAACTACTCCAGGTCAGGAGTAGTACAGATTTTATACCTCATTAGAGTCCCTGAAAGATTCAATATTCTGTTAAATAACTTCAAGAAAAAATTCAACTTCTGCAAAAGCGTAACCATGGAGACCAGGACATGTCTGACTGTCCAGTTATGAAAAAGGAAGAGAAGAAACATGGGTCTGATTTTGTTCCCAGTTTTGATGCCGTTACTTTTTGTTGACATCATCCCACATATGCCGGTCAAGCATGGGATCCTTTCCATATGAACCAAAACGGTAGTTAAGGAACCTAATGGGAACCTACCAAGGCCACCAAACCTCTACTTGGGATTCTCTGATCCCAGAAGTGATAAACAGAGGCAAAGTAAGAAGGAGATGATGTGGGGGAGGTGCTTCCATGTGAAGCTGTGCATTGGTGTGTGGATGGTTAGGAATACTTTATAGAGCAATACTTCTTTTTAAGAATTTATCAGAATTTCTTCAAACGAGCACATTTGCAGAGCGAGCCATTTTATGAGCTGAATGCAGCACCTGTATAGCCTTAGGGCATGTGTCTTCACTGGTTAAACAAAACCCTGAACTTATAGAAGGAAGCGACCTCTGCCATAGACCACCAATGGTATGACCTTGGTGCGCGCTCTGAATGTCTCCACACTGCAAACTTCCCCTACATCAAATATGGTGTGGTTTGTGGCTTCTTGCCCAGCTGGCAGCTCTCTGCTTATAAAGAATGCTGCATTGGGGAAACAAAGATGCACATGGTATTATCAACACTGTTCAAATTTGTCTTGGCTGAGAGCCTTGCCCATTATAAAACTTCTGCCTTGGTGCCCAAGGCATTCTCTGCCCAAAGACCATTTTGTGCTGACAGTACATTTTATTGCTGGCAGAGGCAGAAGAAGCCTAGCAGGCTGTCTTTGGTCCAAAAGACATGGGTTTTATGCACACACTTATGCTCAGTGCTCAGAGAAGCACCCGATTTATATTCTGTCTTCAGATGTTCACCAGCTGGGACAACCTGATTAGAAATATGGAGATAGTCAACTACAAATGTGCCTCCAACACGCAGCAGAGTTTCTGGGTTCACAGAGGATCACAAGGTCCCTGGTTCTAAGCAGATTCCTCCTAGCTGGGTGACTGGAAATAGATGGTTGAGCTCTTGACATGATGCAAATGGATGGGTTGATCACTGTTTCTTCTAAAGGCAGAGAATTCTAGAGGTAGGTCCTTTCTGACTCTCCAAGATGTGTCTCTGAGGCACTAGGGAAGCATGAATTTTGGGGATGTTGAGAGTCAAGGGAAACCTCTCTCATTCTTCTCATTTATTCTGCACCTCATCTTGTTCCTAAAGGGGATTTGAGGACAGGTAAAGAAATGCAGGTTATTAAATGAATACAAGACAGGTGCAGCGGTGCACAGCTGTAATCCCAGCAGCTTGGGAGGCAAAGGTAGGAGGATTGAGAGTTCAAAGCCAGCTTTAGCATAAAAAGTAAGGCGCTAAGCAACTCAGTGAGACCCTGTCTCTAAAGAAAATTCAGAATAGGGCTGGGGATTGTGGGTCAGTGGTTAAGTGCCCCTGAGTTCAATTCCCAGTAACCATTCTCCCCCCAGAATACCTAAGAAATGGATAAAAAGAAAAAAAAATTTAAAAATTAAAAGAAGAAAATCAAAGGAGACCCAGAGCAAAGGAAAATGACAGAAGAAGAAGAAGAAAAAAATGAAGGTGGACAGAGTAACACACTGTGTTTTTCATGATGACTGTGTGAAAATCACCTATGGTCCCAGGGGTCTGAATCTGCTTTTGCAGTAAGGACCCCTTCTTAATACCAGGGACTGGCAACTGTGTTGCAACTGGGGCCTGTTCTTTCCTCTCTCCTATTTTCAAGCCTCCAGATGCCCATGTTTTCCAAGGAAGTAACCAGATTGCTGCTTGTCACCTAAAGAATGCTGTCCCTAGGTAAACCTCCAGGAAAAATGGTTAGAGAGTCAGAGAGCAGACCAAGATTCAGAGCCACATTGTCTTTGGGGGGACCTTGGTGAGTAGAGAAGCCAGGGGGATTGCTGTCCTAGTTTTTCCCCACCTTCTTTCTCTGACATGGCTGTGGCCGCTGGTGAGGAGGGTGTGAGGTGGCCCTTTTATCTGGCTTCCAAGTCCACCAAGCATGCTCTGTGAAGACCAAACTCTATGAAACAGCCAGTGTGACTCTCTAGCTAGGAGATAATGAGTAAATCTGTCAGTCTTCTCACACCTACTGAAGTCAACATAAGCTGTCTGGGGAGGTAAATGTCTTTAGTTAAATGTATATTTAATAAATGTAACATATAGTAATTGATTTACTTAACATTGCAGTAAGTTATTTATAAAGGCCTAGGGAGTTAGAACCAGAACATAGAAACTTCTGATGGACAGAAAGCTTAGCATCTAGCTACTGAAAGAAGAGATTCTCTTTAGAGAAGTCTAGAAACGCTGAGCTACATGATGGTTCATGGCTACAATATGGGACTCAGGGTTCTCCTTTACTTACTTTGGAGTTTCCAAACCCCGTTTAATCTCTGTATCCTTCTTTGAAAAATCAGAATCTTCATAGTTCAATTCTTTATCATTTTTTTAGGGATTAAGTGGCATGATATACAAATGGCATTTAGATTTCCAACTGTTAGAGTTAAGTAGCTACTGATACTACTTTAACAAACGTTAATAAAGGAGTGGCATTGACTTTTAGGATATCGCTAATTCTCCATGGTGCAAGAAAACATTGTGTGTCACCCTTGTCCTAAAGAGTACTGTTCTCTTGAGCAACTCTATGGAAAACTCTGTTCTCAGAGACATGGTAACTGTTTTTGTTAGAAAGTGGTCTAAGAGTATTCATATTTCTCTGTCACTCATTAAGGAGACAGTTGTAGGTGGGGAAAAGAGTATTAAAGAAGAAAAGATTAATCTGATGAGGTTTATCCTTGTCTAGGCCAACCTTCTCACCATCTTCTTCATGTGCAACTGCTTCACTGACCTGGTGGTGATGGGATCCCAAGAAGGTTTCACAGAGCAGAATGACAGCTTATATGGAGGTGACAGATGATAAAAGCAGGGGGCTGAATATCCTTTTCTGAAGATGAACAGGATATGCAAACATAAATCTCATCAATTCTGGAGTTAGAGAAAGAAGTGGAATTAGAGAAATCCTGGGTTATTCTATATCTCTACGAAAGTGGGTAGAACTTAGGTAAAGGAATCAAGAAATCTTCAATTAGCATTATTTTTTTTTTATAAAGCACTTAGTGTAAGCATGCTTAGAGGGAGCTATTTTGTTAGTAGTCTAAAGAGCTTCCCCACAGTCTCATCTGTGCTATTATATTGCTTGATAAACTGTTTCTTTCTGCAAAGGCATTTTCTGGATGCTGGGAGGAGATATCTCACAGGAACAAGGCAGGGTCCTGCCCTCTAAGTAAACTCCAGTTTGGGCTTCACTTCAATCATCACCAGTAGGCCCCAAATCAGCACTGCTTGATTGCTCTTGTGGAAATATGATGGGGAAACAGGGTCCTTTTTCTATCTCTGGGAGTCAAACCAGGTCAATTTGAGCTTGCACAAATCAATAGGGAAAAGAAAATATTCAGACTCCGCCTGTGGGCGCAAGTTCATGCGTGTGAGCGTATGTGAGTCCATGGGAGCAAGTGATGTGAATGTGGGAGGGCCCTCAGGGAACATTTGATGAATGGTTTAATGCTGAACACAGACAGGACTTTTTCTCCCAAGGATCAAATCCACTTTCATGTGCTTTTTATCTCATGGGTGTTTCCTGTGACAGGGTCTGCAAAGAACTGCTCAGATATGGCTAGAGTTAGGGGGCATCCAAGGTCACCAGTGATTTAGGAATAAGGAATCCTGCAGCCAAGGCTTAAGTGAGATAGAGGAAGAGTTTGGGGTTCCATGGCTTTGACTTGGAATTCTGGAATTTGAATTGAATTTGTCATTTCACCAGCGGTGTGACTTGGCAACCTAACTTTTCTGATCCTTGGGTTACTCATATGATAGCTGCAGGTAATAAGGCTTGTCTCACAGAGTTGCTGGGAGAATTCAGTTAAAAAAAAAAAGAACACCTGTAGGCAAAGAGCCTCCACTAACCTTGTTCCAGATGATCCAGTGGTTCTGTGCATTCCCTCTTTATTGAGCAAAGAGTTCCAAAACAGACAACATTCTTTCCTTGCTAAGTTTTTCAATAATTATACTGGCTTTCTTTCATATGATACCAAAAAGAGCCTCCAATGAGTGCTTCCTATGGTAAAGGCACTGTTACGTGTTGTCCTACGCTTTCATCTTAGTTGATCTTCACCACAATCTGAATTTCAAGTACTTTCGCCATTTCCATTTTACAGATGGAGGTGCAAAGGGAAGTTAACTGTCACCCAGATTCACTTACTAGTCAATGACAGCATCAGGATTCAAACCAGCCAGACTGACTCTGAGGGACACCTGTGCCTTCGCTGCTTAGTATTGGCCACTTTTCACAGGTGGGCTACGAACACTAAGATGCCTGATGGTTGCGTGCATTTGACAGTCCCATCGACTCAGTTGTTCTGTAGAGCAAACCTGGGAAATAGGGTTCAGGGATTATTATGCTTATTTTGAAGATAATAAAATAAATCCTGAGAGGCCATTATTCTCTAAGTATTAACTATGACCATTTTCCACGGAGTGGCTAATGCATATGAGGGAGTGTGCTGGTCTGGCCAGGAGAATGTCTCCCGTGTACAGCAGCCAACATCACACAGCTACTCAAACCAGGAGAGGAACATGGCCAGGACTCCCCAGAGGCAGAAGAGGGGGCAGAGAGGACCTAGAGTCCACCCGAAGGCAACCTGGTAGGGCAGGAGAGAAGGAAGTAACAGAAGCTTCGTTGACTATGTTGACTGTGCAAATTCAATGCACAGTGGAACTAGCATCTCCCTAACGATCCTCATTTGTTAGGGGCAATTGTCAAACAGGGGTCTGTCCTCCTATTTACAGCCAGGGCACTCTGGGGAGCTGCTACCTGAATGTTGGGAGACTGGGATCATTGCATTGCAGCTTTGCTCTCATCCTGAGGAACCTTTACACCAGTGGCTCTCCAGGTGTTTGGTTTCAGGACCCCTTTACACTCTTATAAGTTACCCCAAAAGAGTTCTTTTAAAATTTTTAGGAGATACACACACACACACACACACACACACACACACACACATATATATATCCATATTAGAAGTTAAGAGCAGGACATTAAAATATGTATGCATTAATTAATTTAAGACAACAATAATAAATTCATTAGATGTTTACATGAATGATATATTTTTATAATAGAAAACCATATTTTAAAAATAAAAATCTTTACCAAGAAGATTGAACTTTTAAAAAATTTTTATTTTTTAGTGCATTGTAGTTATACATAATAGTATATGGGGTTCATTTTGACATATTCATAAATGCATATAACATGATTTTGGGGTTCATTTTGACATATTCATAAATGCATATAACATGATTTTCTCCATTTCAATCCCCAGTAGTATTACCCCTTTGCCTTCCCTCCTTCCCTTCACCCCCTGATACCTTCCTCTAGTCTATTGGTTTTCTTGTATTTATTCATTATTTTTAACTTCACATTATAGTTATGTATAAAATTGGAATGCATTGTGATATATTCACACATGTGCCTAACAATAATTTGGTCAACTTCATTCCTCAATTCCTCCCCTTTCGCTTTATTCCTCCCTCCCCCTTAGTCCCTCAATTCTATTCTACTGATTTCCCTTCCATTTTAGCAAGATTGAACATTTTACATTAGTAAACTATGGTCAGTGCTGGGATGCAAAATGTGGCTTCATAGATTGTGATTTTGCAGGAATGCCACCGAAAACTTCTCAGTCTTTTTGTCCAGTATTTGGATTCTACTTAGCTACATTTTTCTGGATTCCTTTGCATGCTTAGTGCATCTACTTTTCCAATGAATTGTGTCAACTCTGTAGTTCTTGCAGGATGACAGATTCATCTTCCAAAATGGGCTGTGGCCCATTATAATAATGTGACTTTTATTAATAATGTGACTTTCTGAAATGGGAGAGAGCCTCCGGAGCAGGAAAAATGTGCATAGTGCACCTGAGTGCTGAGGAGGGCTGTCAGAGCCAGGCCAGAGTCAGGGCACTTAATACAGACCTGGAGGGGCAAACACAGAGAAGGAAAAAGGGAGGGAAATAGTAAATCAGGGACAATTGTCATGTTTCAGGAAGCACGTAAACCTACTAAGCAACAGGATAAGTGTTGTGGAATTTGCTTTGAGGAAACCTGTTCTGACCATATTGCTCTATAGACCTCTCCGACTGGCCTTCTTGTCTGTCATCTGCATTTCCTGCCACTTTTTCCCTCCAAACTGAGTTTTACCTGAGTATACAGACTTTTTTTTTCCTCATCTTTTTTAAAAAATATTATTTTGTTATTTTTTTGTGATAGAATACACATAACATTTACCATCTTAACTATTTTTTATTTTATTTTCTGTTTTTATTTTAGTAGTAGCCATTCCTACGCATTTGCACTCATCTCTGTGTCCTTCTAACAGCACCTGATTGAATTCCTGGCCCAAGTATAGAATTATATCAGCATATTACTGCACCTAAAATTATAACAGTAATGGCTTTGATGAACAGGAAGATATCTTTATCTTTATCTCACGAGACTGGGAGACCATATGTCATTGGCATTGAACCTATTAAAAGAATACACACCTACCTTTTTTGCTGGGAATCAGAGGCTGCGACTGCTGGGTGTGACCCATAGGTTCAGCTCCTCTTTCTTGCTGTGGCTCAAGGTTTACTATCACAATTCCACTTGGAAGGACTACTCCCAGCCTTTGCCTTTGGGGCAATCTCGTTCCTTCAGTGTATTCACAGCTCAGCGCTCTGGTTCCAGTTCACGGTTTGTGACCTTTGTTGTTGGAAGGAAGTTTCCTTAGAGATTTCCTCTACTGCCTGAAAACAAAACAATCCAAAATGTCAATTTCCTTTAAGATTTGATGTTTTGAAGTGAGCAGTGGTGATCTTCAATCTTTCTAGTATGAAATAGTACTAAAAAAAAAAGATTTTTTTTCAGGAATTCACATAATTTTAAGTATTCTCATCATCTTTTCAGTGAAGCAAAGGTGGATGAACTTAATGGGTGAGGGGGAGAGGCAGTATCCAGACTAGGTCACAGGGGTCTAGAGTGTCCCCCTTGCAGATGCTGAGATGCCACATTGCTCTGTTTAATGGTTTGGGGGTTGGTGACACATGTTTTGTGGTTTGGGAAGACAATCAAGTCTATGGACTGACTGGAAGTCAGGAAGTCATTCCATCACTGTCCCCTCTCTCTGCCTTTTCATTGCTAGGCCAAGCAGCTCTTTTTTATCATACTTTTTTCAAGGAAGGCTCCTTCTTGGCTTCTGGAAAAGCCACAATTACCGTGTTGTGCTTGCTGAAATCCAAATATTTTCAGTGTTGGGCAATGAAGAGCAGGGACATCCAGGAGAGAGGGCGAAGACTCTGAATCATTTCCTGCCGGTGCTACTCCTCAGAGACCTGATGTCACGTACACCCTCTGTTCCTCCTCTGTTGACAGTGGGCTACTCAGGCATTGGAAAATACCAAGACCTGTTCTTCCCCTACAGTCAATTAAGACTCAGATGGAACTGGGGCTGGGATTCAGGGCACCTAATTCTGGTTCAACTCATCCTGTTAAACATCCCTTTTTAACATTTAAGGGAATCAAATCTATTCAGATTTAAAAGCACCTTCAAGGCCATCAGATAGTGATTAAAGAGAGATGTCGTGGATATTAAATGGTTACTTAAGAAATGTTACTTACATGGAAAACAGCAGCAGTAGCAGCCGCACTAAACTGTTGCTCTTATAAAAAAAACTAAGATATACGAAGTGTGGTGTTAGGTCAACAGAAATCACCGTGTAATCAGCCTTGGGGAGACTGGATTCATGCATGAAACCTAAATAACTATGCCAGGAAGTACATACATATCTAATGTGTGTCTAGGGCTACCTTTCTGAAATGTAACCCCATAGAAGAGGTCCTTCGAAATAGTTTAATGAAAAGAGGTTTTATGTTTAAATCAATTTGGAAAGTTCTGATCTACTCCTTTGGGAACTTACAATGGATATTAATTTATTAAATGTTTTCATAAATCCTGTAGCAGGTGACCCTGTAGCAGGTGAACTCCCCTCCCTCTCACACGTATATAAACACATATGTATATGCCTATGTGTATAAACATATACCCAAAAGTATAGCAGAATTATAGATGACTTCATGCTTATACTTTCCATGATTAAAATTTGTTACTTAATGAAGATATCTTTCTGTTCATCAAAGCCATTACTGTTATAATTTCAGGTGCAGTAATATGCTGATATAATTCTATCCTGTACATTTCAGAAGATATGGAAAAACTAGAGTTGAGAGTTTATCATTTGTACCAAGTATTCATTTGACGTGTGAATGAAAAGGATTACCCTGTTCCATTTTTTAAATTCTCATTTTCTTGATCAATCTCATGGTTGCCAGTATAAAATTCTGTAGTCAGATGGGATAGGAAGGCCATGGGATATATGAGGGGAAGCAATATCAGGTACTAAAATAATCTGTACCGTTGGATACCCAGGGTCATGAATAAATGTCTAAGCTGAGTGTGCCCTTGATCCAATAGATCACAGTGACTAATTCTCTGGGTTTGGTTTTGACTCAGTTATGTACTAATTTTGTCCCCCTTAACAAAATGTCTCCCCTCTTAGCTGAAGTTTTTTCACTTTCTAAAAGCCAGATGCTTGTACCTACCCAGGGAACCCCGTGAATTCTCACTAAGTTGCTAAGTGCCTCGCCATTGCTGAGGCTGGCTTTGAACTTGTGATCTTCCTACCTCAGCCTCCCAAGCTGCTGGGATTACAGGTGTGCATTACCACTGTTTCCCACTTTCACTTGACCACAGAACTTACATTCAGCTTCACCTTTTGACATGAACAGGAAGACATTTTGGGAAAGCTGATCCAGATGTTTACAGTTGGGGAGGATTGACAGAGATGTGTCATTTCTTTCGTTTTTTTTTTTTTTTTCCTTCAGACAATTACTATCTATTTTATTTTTCTCTAGATTTTAATTGGTGCATTATAGTTTACATATTGATGGGATTTGTTGTTACATGTTTGCACATGCACACAGAACTTTATAATTTGAAGTGTGCCATTTCTTGAGAAAGGTGGCAGTACACAGTAGGAGCTCAGGATGTCCCCGCAACAAAAGAGGAAAGGAACTGGAGCAGAGTGTTCTCCTTTTGGTACCAGGGATTGAATTCAGAGGCACTTACCCACTGAGCCACATTCCCAGCCCGTTTTTTTTTTTTTTTCCTTAAATTTTTATTTTTGAGACAGGGTCTCACTAAGTTGCTGAGGTTGGCTTTGAACTTTAGATCTTCCTGCCTCAGCCTCCCAAGCTGCTGGGATTATAGGTATGTGTTACCATGCCTGGAAGAGCATTCTTGTATTAAGTGCAGAGAGGAAGACTATGGAAATTTTTGAATGTATGCTAGAGAGACTGGGCTTGTACAAGGGAGCCCGGTGACACAATCCCTCAATGCACTTCCTCCTCAAAGATCTGTGAGCTCTGCAGAAGGCTGTCCATGATCCTCAGTGTGCAAACGAGGGTTCATTTACTATCTCATTTCCTCAGACAGAAGACCATCAGAAAATGGGGTCAATGCTATCTCTGGTCCTTGCTTACTCTAATGATTCTCAAAATTTTATGTGCATTAAAAAAACATCAGGGCTGACTAAACCATGGATTGCTGGGCTCTGCCAGTGTATATTGACTTAATAGTTCTGAAGGGGCTTAAAATTTGCATTCCTAACATAGAAGATGATGTCAATATTGCTAGTTGGGGACTGCCCTTGGAGTAACCCTTTAGAAATACTTTTATTACCGACCATCTTCCCATCAACAGTTTCTGAACTGGTGGACATAACGGAGGACAGGGTTGATGGGGTGGTTTAAATATAACTTGAGGATCCAGCTCCCTCACTCATCAGGGTCCCAGTTTCCCTACAGAAATGTAAGTGGCTTGGTACTTGGATAAAGTCAGGGCTTGCAAACTCAAATCCTGGAGGCATCCATGTAGCCCATGAAGATGAAAGAACCAGACCGGAAAGTCCAAGCTGAGACTCAGCTCAGGTCAACTGGTGCCAGGTAGAGTAAGGGCCAATGTTGCCAACTAGCCATCATTGTCACCTTTCTGAGGTAAGAGGCTCAGTGAGGGTAGGTAATGGATTCAAATTAATTCATGCAATGAATGAAAAAGCCCAGATGCAGATCCAAAGAATCGAATTCCACAAAGTTCTTTCTCCTATATAACATGGTCTCTGATCATGGACTATGCCTAGGTCATGGCAGGAGCTTTTATAAATGGTTTGTAAACTGGAGAGGACTGGGGAGGTATTACAGCTCTGGAAAGTCCCTCTCTGCTCTTTCTTTCTATTGCTATAAGGCAGAACCACAGACCCAGGGCAAACTCAGATGAATGACGGTGGGTTTGCTAGATGCTCTCAGATTTGCTCTGTCAGATTTAATCCTCCTGCTTCTTTATTACTGGGTTTTCACCCAAGTTCTTGCCCAGGAGCTAATCAAGCCTTAATTGGAAATAGAAATGCAGCCTCTTGCCTGCGTCGCAGGATAATAACAAACCAGGATAGATTAGAGGGAGGTGTGCGTGAGCTTGGGCTGCTTCCACTAATGAAGCCAGCACAAGCTGAAATCTGCAGCCAATTGAAAGAAACAGTCCCTGTCATGGTCCGTGGTACACAGGGTAAGGTTACCCGCATCAAGCTCCCAAGTGTATTTCTCTTCAATTCCTTGTCAAATCCTTTTAAAATTTGACTAATAGCAGCCACACCAAATATCTCCCATGTCACATCATGCAGTATACAAGGAAGCATTAGAGAGTACAGGCCCACAAGTTCAACCCACTTACAATTTAGAGACTAATAAGCTATGGCAAACAGATTAAATTTGTTCATAAATCCAAGACTCATTTTAGAACAAGTTTTGCTCCACCAACCATCAATCCTTTTCTTTTCCCCTCGGTTTTCTGCAAGGCTGGGGATTGAGATGAGGGCCTCACACATGTTCTACCACTGAGCTACATCCCCTTCTCTCTAACCATTAATCTTTTGACTTAACATGGAACATAGAGTGAATCAAACTTCATTTAATTTCTCCTCTAGGCATCGCCCCTGGATTGACCAGAGATGAAGAAGAGAAGGGAAGAACACATAGAAGAAACTATCAGCCCTCCTTCAGTCTCCTCTGCTTTAAAAAGTATTACATCTTCCAGGGAGACCCTGTTTTTTTTATTTTTCCCATTCTATGTTGCTGCCAGCTATGCTCATGTGATTAAGTTCTGGCTAATGAGGTATAAAGAGTCCTATGGCAGCTTCCAGAAATCTTCCTTAAGAAGAACCTCTCTGACCCAGTAAAAATTAGGAATACAATTGTACATCCATGCTTCTCAGAGTAGCCCTATTTATTCACAATACTCAAAAGAGGTGAAAGCAACTCAAATATCACTGTCAGATAGTGGATAATCAAAATTGGTCTAGACATATGATGGAATATTATTCAGGACATGGAGACACATATAACACCATGGATGACCCTTGAGGATATTATGCTAAGTGAAATGAGCCAGTCACAAAAAGACAAATACCGTATACGACTACACTTACACGAAGTACCTAAGGTTGTCAAATTCATGAAGACAGAAAGTAGAGTGGTGGTTGTCAGGGACTAGTGGAAGGGGAGAACCTTTTTCAAATCAATGCCTGGTGAGGTAGAATACTAAGCAGGAAGTCCACCAGGACTTGCATCCTTAGATCAGGTACTAAGGACTGAATCATAGACCTCCTTAAATAGTACAACCCTGGCAGCCTGAGCTTCATCCACCCATTCTCCTTACCAAGATGGCCAATGAGCTGAGCCATTGTGGTTCTTATGGGCAGAACCATAGCCAAACACCCTTATGATACTCATGAGAACCCTCCAAATTACTAACCAACTCCAACCCATGGAAGCAGGTTGAACCTACTCAGGTGACTCGCTGGAATGACAGGCTAAGATGCGGAGTAACTGCTTGCATCCTGGAAGGTAGAGGGAAGTTGTAAAAAAGTCTTTTTTTTTTTTTTTGCAGAGGTTGGGGGTGTTTGTGGTTCTAAATATATTATGTGAAAGCAAATCGTACGAGAGCTATCTTACAGAAACGAGCATTTACTACCATTGTTTTCCGCTCTGGGCTATTTGATGGTTAATTATAATAATAATGGTATGAACTAAATGGAATTGTTAAAATAAAAGTGGAGTGTAGCAGATTCTACTATTCCACATGTATGTTTAATTAATTACTATAGAGACTTATCCAGATTAAAATAAACACTGCCAAAATGGAAAAAAATTATCATTAAAATAACATCACTGGAGCTTTTGAGTTTAAATCATTTGAGAGGCTTCACAACAAAAATTCCACTGTCACACGGTCATATTCAGTCCTTCTTCAGTGGAATGTTTTCAGGGCTGTTCTATCTCCCCTTCCTGTAGCATCAAAGCAGACCCTCTCCCAGACCTGCCCATTACTTCTCTCCTTTTTCCTGGAATTACATCAGTTTCACTGTTATTTTCCCATCTTCCCTTCACTCTACTGACAGCCTCATGCTCAGAATTTCTTTAATGATATGAAAAACCCACCAAAGCTGTCAACCAGAAAGTGCTTGAATGTTTCCTTTCAAATTCTAAGTTGGACATGAAATTCCCAGTGTGCCTCAGCCCCACTCCTAAATGGAGAGAAATGGATCTCTGTGGCCCAACACAAAGACTTGAAGCAACTTGGATCAGGTACTAAGGACTGAATCATAGACCTCCTTAAATATTATAACCCTGGCAGCCTGAGCTTCATCCACCCATTCTCCTTACCAAGATGGCCAATGAGCTGAGCCACTGTGGTTCTTACGGGCAGAACCATAGCCAAACACCCCTGTGATACTCATGAGAATCCTCCAAACTACTAACCAGCTCCAACCCATGGAAGCAGGTTGAACCTACTCAGGTGACTCGCTGGAGTGACAGGTTAGGATGCGGAGTATTTGCTTTGAAATCAGGCAGACCTGGGTTTAAATTGAATCTTACTACTCACTAGCTATGGGAGGACGGATAAATTGCTTAACTCCTCTAAGTGTGCATTACCTCAAATGTAAAATGGGAATGCTACTTGCAAATAGGTTGTGTATAAAGTTCTTGGCATATTTTCTGAGACAAGGTGAGTGCAGAATAGACCTGACACAAGGTGGAGACTCCAGATCTGTGAGCTATTGCTGATGTTGGGTAGGGTGCAAGTGGAGACACGCTTCTGAAGCAGGTGATTAAGAAGTAGAGGGAAAGAAAATGTGGAAACAACGAAATTTTTTTTTTTTGCAGGGGATGGGGAATTTGCTTCAGTGAACATCCCTTCTTCTGGCCCCTGTTCCCTCTTCCAGAAGCATGTCATAGCTTCCTCCTCCAAGGCCTCCTTGGAATACCCTTTTGATACTGCTTAGCAGCCAACGTTGCATTTTTTTTAAATAGCCATATTGATTTTTCCTTTCCTTTACCAGCAAAATCCTCCATGCTCTGTAGACAGAGCAAAGTACTTGCTCGGCTTCTTTCAAGCTCTCTACAAATGTGGTGCACGGCATCAGCACTTCATGCCTTGGTGTGTGTGGAAAAAATCAACTCAAGAATGCTGCAGAATACCTGTCTGTCCTTCCTTGCCAACATGTGCAAGTCAGGGACAGTTGGAACTGACTCCATCAGGCCCTGGAGAGATCTGCAGGCTCTTTCTATCATGCTTGAAATGGAGAGTTCAGTGGAATTCCAGAGTTCAAGTTCATGTGCCTTTGCCCTTTAGACCTGTGTTGTTTCCCACACTCACTGTGGCTGGTGAGGGCAAGTGGCTGCTGCCAGCTCCTGCTGAGACAGTGCCCAGGAATCCCGATGCTGAGCCCTCACCTTCAGTGTTTGACTCAGCCAGGTGGTAAAGTGGCCCAGTGACAGATTGTGATTGTGCATGTGTGACTGGAATTCCTGCAGAGCCCCACTCCCAGAAGAAATCCCTGTCCCTCATAGGAGCCTTTTCCCTTTCTCCTGTATCCTCAACCCATTATCCATTCCACAGGTACAGATCACTCTCAGAAATATAAATATGATCACCTCACCTTGAGAAACCATAAATAACTATTCTTAGGGAGAGTTCTAATTGGTCCTATTATTGTGTGTGTGTGTATATGTAAATGTAGTTATTTTCCCCTTTTATATTTGTGGATAAGACAATCTTTTTAATGCAGCAGGTTCCAAAAGGTTGCATCCAATGCATTTGTACCAGCAAATGCCATCTCCCCTCTTGAACAGCCCTAATGCCCTGACTGGGCTATGACTATACTGAATGTCCCAAAGGCCTGAAAAAATGGAGCCTTATGGGAGGCCTGAGATGGAATTATATATTTTCAGGTGTAGAGTAAGCACTGCCCATGTGTAGTCCTGAGTGAGATCCTGGGCCTTGGGAAAACCTGGCTCTCCCACCTATCCAACAGTGGGTGTCTATGATCCACCAAGCCAAATTCTCTCTTGTGCTAAACATTTCTAAACCTGCTATTTACTTTGCTGGAGAGAGGTACCACTTTGGGGGCCTCAACTTCTCAGCAAGAATGAGTTATTAGCTAATTCAAGAGAAAGGATGTTTGATGGCTAGTGATTGGTCATCAAAGAACAACCAAAGAAGAATGCAGAAACACCACTGAGTCTTCCCATTCCTCATTTTCACGGGGTCACTGTGTATGGGACAACAAATGGCCTGATAACACATCAGGATACCACATTTTCGTTCTCCACCTGGTCCTGCACACCTAAGCAATGCTGCTTTTATTACGATGAGAGCGTTAGGATCCAAGCAAATACTCAGAAAGTCAACCATCACTGTGTTGCCTGACAAAGCTCCTTACCAATGTGTCTTGTCAAGGCTTCTCATGAGAAATGAGCCGGCTGCGGTTGCTTTCAGGTCCTTTAGAGCCACACTGGAAAGGAAGCATCCTGGACCTGTAATGCCAGCCCTTTAACAAAGTACTGGGGTGGTGGGGAGGATGGGTACCATGAATAGATGGAGTTAAAAAAGAGAGGCTGAGATCCTTCCACCAAACAGCTACCAGGTTCCAGGCAGTGAAGGGAGAACCAGGAAAGCCAAACTAATGTTTTTTATCCTTGTGAAGTCAAGAGACTCTTGCTGAGTCAAAAGACTTTGCTGACAAAGCAGAGGGACATCTCAAGTGAGAACACTGGGATGAGATTTATACAAGTCTCCCTTTTGTGGCCCATTTAGTTTGGATTCATGTATTCATATATTCTTCTTCTGCTTCCCCAAGTGTTTTCTCATCTAGGACCTCTCAGAACTGTGACTAGCATCTCCTATTTGAAGATCCCATAGTTTTGCTTATATTTTGCAAACTAGAAGGATGGCTCAGAGCCATGTAGGGTGAATAAAGGCAAAGGGTACATACATAAACAGTAAGTAGGCATTGGTATTCTAAAACACCAATTAGGCCAATGCAAATCTCTGGGAACAAAAAAAATATTTGCCTAAAGATTACATTAAATATCTATGGGTAAAATCAACAATTCAACAAATGTTCATTGAGGTCCAGTTTCCTTCTGGGTCCTGTACCAGGTGCTCAGGATTAAGTGGGGAATGAAATGGACAGCTTCTTTCTCCTCAATAGACTTTACATTTTAATGGGGAAGATAGAATCAAACAACGGCCATCTCTATCTAGCTCTCACTGTCTGCCTATTATCTGTATTATAGATGAATATTGCTCACTCACAGTTCATAAGAATGGTTAATATAAAGTGGGCAAATTCTAAATTGGGGCTGTCCAGTTTGGTAGTCACTAGTCATATGTGGCTATGTAAATATTTATTTAAGTTAATTAAAATTAAAAATTTAAAAATTAGTTTCTTAGTCTCCCCACCCCTTCCTGGCAGTAGGGGTATGGTGCTGAAAAGTTGTAGCTCTTGTCCTTTCGGCTGTCCAGCCCAACCCAGGTTCTCTAGGGACACTGTCCTAAATCACCTCCTTAGCATAATCTCTGGTGTGACCAGGAGGGACTCCTTGTGAACAGCAATGACACTCTTATCACTGGGATGCCTCTGTACCAAGTACCAGAGACAAAGACAAAACGTATTTCATATGATACCACAGCTTCCCAAAATGCCTTATGATGGATTATCAACCTTTGAAGTTCAAAAGGAAGAGTTTGTTCATAAACTATCTGTGTAAAAATATGAGGCTCTGAGATGATCGTCATTTTTTTTGTGTCATTCCTTTTAATGTGTCAAGAGATTAAAATCATATTTAATATCCTTTTGTTCTTTCCACACCATCCAGCCACATTTTCATTTCAATAATTCACCCACTACTGCAGTCATTACATCTCACTTAGGGGAGGACAATAATTGGTGTTTCACTCAAAAAGGACACATTGGTCTATTTTATTCCCACTAATATCACCTGTAAAATAGGTTTTTTGAGTTTTTCTTTTTTAGCTTGATATGACCTTTCCCTATAATGAATAAAAAATGTGTTCATCAACTGATCTCAGTAAATTTTCTTTCTGAAAATCAATGCCTGACTCTATAAAGAGACTTCCTCATTATATTAACAAAGAAAAAAGAGGCTGAGTCACTGGTGGCTTGTGATTCATTGACTTAGCAGGACAGTGAGTCACTTGGGGCCTGACTGGTGATGATGAGCATGCCGAGGGGGTGTAACCCTCCGCCTCTGGAGTTGCCCAGGTGGAGCCGGGCAAGGGGCAATGAACAGGAACAGAGAGGGGAGGCTCTCCTGAGGAAGGAGGCAGTAGGATCTCCACAGAGCCGCCAATGACAGCAAAGGGGCTTTCACCAGGATAGCCAAAAGGCCAAGGAGGAAAGAAACCCAAACTCTTGAAACCAAGGATCTCTGAAATAAAAGGGTTTATGGAGCCAGTGGGGTGCTATCAGAAAAGAAAGGACCAGGTCCCAAGATAAGTTTTGATAACTACTAGCAGCAGGGCTAGGTGGCAGTTGGAAAATGCCCACTAGGCCTGGAGCTAAGAGTATTTTTTTGTGTGTGAAATTGGGGAAGGAAAGCACGTGCTGTTTGCTTTGAACCTACATTGGCTGTAGGTAAGAAGGGCAGGATAATGTGAAGTGGGGGAAAGATCTGGGCCTGGAGGACAGTCCATGCTTCGGGTGAGTGGGGTTCTATGCAGCAGGGCATGGGGACTCTGGAGGTGAGCTGTGACAGGATTTAGGTCAATGTTGCACAGCACACATTTTTTTTTTGTTGTTGTTGTTGTTTATGTTTACAGTGGTTAATGGATTAACTTCCCTTATCTCTTTCCCAGTCCCTCTTCCAGCCCTTCTAATTAAATTTAGGACATCTTGGAAACTTTATTTTATCAGAGGAGATGAGAGAAGTTTTCAAGAAGCAGCCAAAGAATGAATCAGTCAGAGGTGGGCTTGTTTGTAAAAATCTTGGAAATCAAAGCAGTTCAAGTGTGGGCATGATAAAACAGTTCTTTTTAACAAAGGGCTTAGTGAAAACGGAATACTCATCCCTAAGAGACCAAAGCCAAAAAAAAAAAAAAAAATACAGATGAGTTCAAGGAAGCTAGAGAGATGGGAAGCATTTAGTAAGCACTTACTATGTGGACTAATGCACATCTCATTCTATTTAATCTTCAACACTCCTGGAAATTACAGAGCATATGTGCTGGGCAGGAAGTGATAAAATGATATTGCCCCATTTGATGATAGCACTCAAGAAAGTGCCATGTAACTGTCCAAACATGGGGCCTACTTCCAGGCAGGAGGGGACTCTTCTTGTCATCTTACACACACAGCTTAGTGGAAGTGAAAACGAGCACAGCTTTTTTGGGAGCACAATTCAGCAATATTATGCAAATTTGCCTTTGGTGTCTGCAGAATGTGGATGTGCACAAAATTGCTAAAACAAGGATATCCTTTCCAATGCTGTTAACGATATAGGAAACATAGAAACAATTGGATTATATGATTTTAAAAAATCAGATCAATAAAGTCCAGGCAGTATAATAAATATCACAAAATACCATTTGAAACCATTTCAAATGACTACGTAGAAGAACAACTAATGATAAAATAATGCTTGTAAATAATGTAATAAGTAATAATATAATAATAATAAATAGTAATAAAATAATGCTTGTAAATAAAATAATGCTGGTAAAATAATGCTTGCAATACATAGTTGAGAAAAAAATGATAAAACAGTTTGTAAAGTGTAATATAACATATCATGCACAGTCATCTAATCCTAAGGCCTATGCCTTTTGAATATCCATAAAATTTCATTACAATTCCTCAAGTCTCATCCCAAATGTCACTTCCTACATAGAGTTTTGTGGACTCCATTCCCCGGCTGTGAGTTTCTTCTCTTTCCTCTGTAACCCAAAGCACTGTGTCTTGACCTGCTTTTGAAAATGTCCATCCTCCAAATTTTATTATATCTTCTTTCATCTAATTATTAAGGCTCAAATGGCTTGAGAACTTAGAATTATCTCTCTAGGTCCCTTAAATAAAAAAATGCATGTGTTTTATATGAGTGTAAGATCTCTCCTCTCCTGACTCCCGTGCTGTTGAATGTACACTGACTTGAGACTGTCTAGCTTTCACGACAGACATAGGAAGCTTATCTGCTGCCCTTGTCCTGGCCCCATCGCCAAACTTATCCAGTTGACACCTGCTGTTCCCTTTCAAGGCACCCTTGTCCACGCACCACACCTGGCATTGATCCCCACTGATGCTGTGTCCCAGGTATTTTCATATGCTGTGCACCTACTTTTTATAACTTCGCACATCTCTCAAGGGTGAGCCTGCTTATCTTATTTTAGGAATGACAGTTCTTTTGGAGTATAGAATTCGGCTTTGACTTGTGTGTCTCAAAATTGTGTTCTTTTAAGAGATGAGTTTCAGCCCTTAGTTTTTTCAGATTGATTTATTTGGTCTGTTCTCAACTCTGTCACAGGATTTTATGTTACATTTTCTTAATGCACTATCTTATATTTCATTGTAGTCCATTGTCTACTCTTTTGTGTTTTATATTTCTTTGGGAATTTAGAGAAGTTTGAATTTTTTTTCACTCGTTTATTTATTTATTATTGATTTGTGCTTTATAGATATGCATAAAGGTGGAATACACTGTGGTATATTTATATATGTACACAGTGTAATTTTGTCAGATTCATTATTTCCAAAAGTTTGAATTTTTATTGCAGTCATTACTTTGGTACCAAGGCCTTTTAAAATGTCCTTTGCTCTAATTCTTTACATTGACTTCCACTAAATTGTTAGTTCAGCTTTAAATTCTACAGTTCTATTCCTTTCCCTCATGCAGCAATTATTAGATTATTTTATTTTCCCTTCTCTCTCTTCTCCTACTTTTAGATGTGTTAATTATAATTTTAACATGAAATTTACATGCTATTATTCTACTACTTGCTTTGCCTTTGTTTTAATCTAAGATTCATAAATAAAATACATTTAATAATTATCATGAGTCCTTTTGCAAAAAGTTCTCCATTCATTTCTTCATTGAATGAACTTTGTTCACTGAAAGAACTCCTGAGTACAGGAATCCCTGAATGTTTGAAAGTTGGATATTCAAAGGGTAACTTGGCTGGATATAAAGTTCTTGGTTCTCACTCTTTCCTTAAGTTTCTTAAAAATGTTGCTCTGTTTTCTATTTTTCTTTGATTTTTTTTACCTCTTTTTTTTTTTTTTGCTTTTGTCCTTGTAGTTATTTTAACTACTCTCTGAAATGCCTCTCATAGTTCTGTACAAATCTATTCTCTTGCATATCTTATAATTTTATTTCATTTCTGAGATGATTTTGCCTTTCTCTATCATTTCATTCTTGAGTTTGGTCAATTTCCATTTCACATTTTTTGTCTTTTGCTCATTTTTTATGATGAGTTTAAAATTTCTGATTCAAGATGATTTTCATAATTATAAATGTTTATTTTTTTTAATATTTAACTTAGCTCATGTAATTCTTTTTCTTTACTCCATGACTGGTATATATGGACAAACATTAGTAAGTGAAAGTTTTTATTCCCATTTAAATTCTCTTCTTATGAAAGGTGTGTATAGATGTTGCCTAATCAGATGTTTTCTGATCATTTAAAAAAAATGCTTACATTTCTCTGGACCAGAAGAGAACATGCAAGGCTAAGGAGTTTGGATAACTTACTGGCTTTTTAAATTCAAGACCACACTCTTTGTTGGTGTGTGGAAGTACAATTTCTTTATGGGTGGCCTCTTGGGGTAGGGAAAGGAAGGATTAGCTAGTTTACTAATTTTATGAGACTTTTGTTTCTTTAAAACTCTTAGCTTCTACCTCTGACCTCCCTCTTTCCATTTACCATGAAGATTCAGAGACAGCGTCCCACTTTCCCATCCCCCCAAAGCAGTGTCTTCTGCTTATGATCCTGATCTCTGCCTTTCAGGGTCCCCAAAGCCTCCTCAATCCCATGCATAGCCAGTGTCTGGCTCACCAGGCTTTAGAGCTGCTCTCCTTTCTCTCCAGTTGGGGTGGAACCATCTTTCTGGTGGGCTCTGGGTTTCAACACAGCCTCCTGCTGTCTTCTTTCTCACAGTCTCTGCCCAATGCTCCGTTTGCACGTGGGTTCTGGAGCTGACTCTGGCCTTCTGTTCTGAATGTTTATTCCCTGACTTACATGAGTTGGTGACATTAGTCATCTGTGTCTCCTAATTATCCTACAGCCTGGCTTAAGCATAGTTTCCCTTGTTTTCTTTGATGATCTGTACGTTTTTTGGAGGATGTATGAGTAGATGATCATTTAGACGGTTGCCATTATCCTACAAAAATCTGTAATCTCTATTCATACAATTTTTTGAGTGCTTCAATGTATTTTAGAAAAGCCTAATTATCAGATGCAAAATAGAACCGCTCGGGTGTGAAACTGGGAGGACAGTATGGTAGGGAAGGCAGAAACTTGATTTCTCAGGCTTTTTCCTATTCTTGGGACAGCTGTTGAAGGGATCAACAGATCCCCTCCAGGAGCATTAGAGAGCTCCTTGGACTTGATGTTCACCACCATTCTTTCAAGTCCTAATATTTTATAATAAAATAAATTAGGGTCTTTCTATTAATGCTTAATTAAGAAGAATAGTTGGTTAATTTTAATATTATCACAAACAATAAGGTCAGTTGGTATTTCTTGGATTTTCTTCCTTTTCTTTGTACTCTAGATTTTCTGATAAGCAATCATTAGATGCAAATGGAGGGGGGTCCAGAGGGGAATTCATTGCTGCATATTGTGTACCCCTATCAGCATGCTGAGCTAAAATCCGTAATTGGCATGGACAGTTTTCATTTGGCTAGATAATTCATTCCCTGAGACAACTTCTAAATGCTTTTTCTTCAGAATTATCATTTTCTGAAGCCTCTGTGCTAGACCTGCTAAAAACGTCTCCATAGTGTTCCCACCTGCCTCTTATTAATTGGCTTCCATAAGCTTATGTCTCTGTTAACAAATTTTACATTCCCTTCTGAGTGTTTGGTCTGATTTTTTTTTTATACAAAAATAAGAAATGTCTTCTGATCATGGTACTTCTCAATATAAACATAATGATTTCACTTTTTTTTTTCTTCTAAACCCATTCAAATAGATTTTCTCACTAGACCCTTTCTTACTGAACTAAACTGGGCTTGCATTCTCTGAGTATTTTATTTCTCACAGGATAAAACTAAAGCCAACAGAATTGAAGTGAATTGTTGAAGATCTACTTGAGAAAACTAGATTTATAATTCATGTTTCCTCATTCTCAGACAAATGCATATTGTCCACCATATTTCTCTAAATCTATAATTAATGCAGATTAAATTAATCTTTTTTATTGGTTGTTCAAAATATTACAAAGCTCATGACATATCATCTTTCATACGTTTGATTCAAGTGGGTTATGAACTCCCATTTTTACCCCAAATACAAATTGCAGAATCACATCGGTTACACATTCACATTTTTACATAATGCCATATTAGTGACTGTTGTATTCTGCTACCTTTCCTATCCCCTACTATCCCCCCTCCCCTCCCCTCCCATCTTCCCTCTCTACCTCATCTGCTGTTGTTCAATTCTCTCCCTTGTTTTTCCTCCCCTTTCCCCTCACAACCTCTTATATGTAATTTTGTGTAACATTGAGGGTCTCCTTCCATTTCCATACAATTTCCCTTCTCTCTCCCTTTCCCTCCCACCACTTGTCTCTGTTTAATGTTAATCTTTTCCTCCGGCTCTTCCTCCCTGCTCTGTTCTTAGTTACTCTTTTTATATCAAAGAAGACATTTGGCATTTGTTTTTTAGGTATTGGCTAGCTTCACTTAGCATAATCTGCTCTAATGCCATCCATTTCCCTGCAAATTCCATGATTTTGTCATTTTTTAGTGCAGAGTAATACTCCCATGGTGTATAAATGTCACATTTTTTTTCTCCATTCATCTATTGAAGGGCATCTAGGTTGGTTCCACAGTCTAGCTATTGTGAATTATGCTGCTATAATCATTGATGTGGCAGTATCCCTATAGTACGCTCTTTTAAGGTCCTCAGAGAATAGTCCGAGAAGGGCGATAGCTGGGTCAAATGGTGGTTCCATTCCCAGCTTTCCCAGGAATCTCCATACTGCTTTCCAAATTGGCCGCACCAATTTGCAGTCCCACCAGCAATGTATAAGAGTACCCTTTTCCCCACATCCTTGCCAGCATTTATTGTTGTTTGACTCCATAATGGCTGCCAATCTTACTGGAGTGAGATGGTATCTTAGGGTGGTTTTGTTTTGCATTTCTCTGACTGCTAGAGATGGTGAGCATTTTTTCATGTACTTGTTGATTGATTGTATGTCCTCCTCTGAGAAGTGTCTGTTCAGGTCCTTGGCCCATTTGTTGATTGGGTTATTTGTTATCTTATTGTTTAATTTTTTGAGTTCTTTGTATACTCTGGATATTAGGACTTTATCTGAAGTGTGAGGAGTAAAAATTTGTTCCCATGATGTAGGCTCCCTATTTACCTCTCTTATTGTTTCTTTTGCTGAGAAAAAACTTTTAGTTTAAGTAAGTCCCATTTGTTGATTCTTGTTATTAACTCTTGGGTTATGGGCGTCCTATTAAGGAATTTGGAGCCTGACCCCACAATATGTAGATCGGAGCCAACTTTTTCTTCTAGCAGACACAGAGTCTCTGATTTGATATCAAGCTCTTTGATCCATTTTGAGTTAACTTTTGTGCATGGCGAGAGAAAGGGGTTCAGCTTCATTTTGTTGCATATGGATTTCCAGTTATCCCAGCACCACTTGTTGAAGATGCTATCCTTCCTCCATTGCATGCTTTTAGCCCCTTTATCAAATATAAGAAAGTTGTAATTTTGTGGATTGGTCTCTGTGTCCTCTATTCTGTACCATTGGTCCACCTACCTGTTTTGGTACCAGTACCATGCTGTTTTTGTTACTATTGCTCTGTAGTACAGTTTGAAATCTGGTATCCCTATACCTCCTGATTCACACTTCCTGCTTAGAGTTGCTTTTGCTATTCTGGGTCTTTTGTTTTTCCATATGAATTTCATGATTGCTTTATCCATTTCTACAAGAAATGCCATTGGGATTTTGATTGGCATTGCATTAAACCTATAGAGAACTTTTGGTAATATTGCCATTTTGATGATGTTAGTTCTGCCTATCCATGAACAGGGTATATTTTTCCATCTTCTAAGATCTTCTTCTATTTCTCTCTTTAGGGTTCTGTAGTTTTCATTGTATAAATCTTTCACCTCTTTTGTTAAGTTGATTCCCAAGTATTTTATTTTTGGGGGGGATATTGTGAATGGAGTGGTTTTCCTCATTTCCATTTCAGAAGTTTTGTTGCTGATATACAGGAATGCCTTTGATTTATGCATGTTGATTTTATATCCTGCCACTTTGCTGAATTCATTTATTAGTTCTAGTAGTTTCTTTGTAGACCTTTTTGGACCTTCTAGGTATAGAATCATGTCATCCGCAAATAGTGATAATTTAAGTTCTTCTTTTCCTATTTTTATGCCTTTAATTTCTTTTGTCTGTCTAATTGCTCTAGCTAGTATTTCAAGAACTAAATTGAATAGAAGTGGTGAGAGAGGGCATCCTTGTCTTGTTCCAGATTTTAGAGGGAATGCCTTCAGTTTTTCTCCATTTAGAATGATGCTAGCCTGAGGCTTAGCATATATAGCTTTTAGAATGTTGAGGTAAGTTCCTGTTATCCCTAGTTTTTCTAGTGTTTTGAACATAAAGGGATGCTGTACTTTGTCGAATGCTTTTTCTGCATCTATTGAGATGATCATATGGTTCTTATCTTTAAGTCTATTGATGTGGTGAATAATATTTATTGATTTCCGTATATTGAACCATACTTGCATCCCAGGGATGAATCCTACTTGATCATGATGCACATTTTTTTTGATATGCTTTTGTATTCGATTGGCCAGGATTTTATTGAGAATTTTTGCATCTAAGTTCATTAGAGATATTGGTCTGTAGTTTTCTTTCTTTGAAGTGTCTTTGTCTAGTTTCGGGATCAGGGTGATGTTGGCCTCATAGAATGAATTTGGAAGAGCTCCCTCTTTTTCTATTTCTTGAAATAGCTTGAAAAGTATTGGTATTAATTCTTCTTTGAAGGTTTTGTAAAACTCTGCTGTATACCCATCCGGTCCCGGGCTTTTCTTAGTTGGTAGTCTTTTGATGGCCTCTTCAATTTCTTCCTTTGTTATTGGTCTGTTTAAATTGTGTGTGTCTTCCTGACTCAATCTGGGCAGATCATATGACTTAAGAAATTTATCGATATCTTCACTATCTTCTATTTTATTGGAATATAGGTTTCAAAATACTTTCTAATTATCTTCTGTATTTCTGTAGTGTCTGTTGTGATATTGCCTTTTTCATCCCGTATGTTAGTAATTTGAGTTCTCTCTCTTCTTCTCTTCATTAGCATGGCTAAGGGTCTGTCAAACTTATTTATTTTTTCAAAGAACCAACTTTTAGTTTTATCAATTTTTTCAATGTTTTTTTTTTTGTTTCAATTTCGTTGATTTCCGCTCTGATTTTAATAATTTCTTGTCTTCTACTACATTTGCTTTTGTTTTGCTCTTCCTTTTCTAGGGTTTTGAGGTGAAGCATGAGTTCATTTATTTGTTGTTTTTTTCTTTTTTTGAGGAATGAACTCCAGGAAATGAATTTCCCTCTTAAAACTGCTTTCATTGTATCCCACAGATTCCGGTATATTGTGTCTGTATTGTCGTTTATCTCTAAGAATTTTTTTGATTTCCTCCTTTATATCTTCTGTAACCCCTTGATCATTCAGTAACATATTGTTTTCCAGGTGATGCAGGATTTTTCCTTCCCTTTTTTATCATTGATTTCCAGTTTCATTCCATTATGATCAGATAAGGTGCATGGTATTATCTCCACACCTTTATATTTACTAAGAGTTGCCCTATGGCATAATATATGATCTATCTTTGAGTCAGATCCATGTGCTGCTGAGAAGAACGTGTATCCACTTGATGATGGTTGATATATTCTATATATGTCGGTTAAGTCTAGGTTATTGATTCTGTTATTGAATTCTATAGTTTCTTTATTCAGCTTTTGTCTGGAGGATCTGTCTAATGGCGAGAGTGGTGTTTTGAAGTCACCCATAATTATTGTGTTGTGGTCTATTTGACTCTTGAACTTGAGGAGAGTTTGTTTTATGAACGTTGCCGCACCATTGTTTGGTGCATACAAGTTGATAATTGTTATGTCTTGTTGGTGGATGGTTCCTTTTAACATTATATAATGTCCTTCTTTATCCCTTTTGATTAACTTAGGTTTGAAGTTGATTTTATTCAATATGAGTATGGCCACTCCTGCTTGCTTCTGAGGGCCATGTGAGTGGTATGATTTTTCCCAACTTTTCACCTTCAGCCTGTGTGTGTCTTTTCCTATCATATGAGTCTCCTGAAGGCAGCATATTGTTGGATTTGTTTTTTTAATCCAGGTTACTAGCCTATGTCTCTTGATTGGTGAATTTAAGCCATTAACATTTAAGGTTACGATTCAAATATGGTTTGTACTTCCAGTCATGTTTATTTATTTATTTATTTTAGTTGGGCTAGTTTTTCCTCTTTGGTTATTTTTCTCCCCCTTTACTGAGATACCTCCCACTGTTAGTTTTGGGTGCTATTTTTCAATTCCTCTTCTTGTAGTATTTTGCTCAAAATGCTTTGCAGTGCTGGTTTTCTGGCTGCAAATTCTTTTAACTTTTGTTTATCATGAAATATTTTAATTTCATTATCAAATCTGAAGCTTAATTTTGCTGGATACAGTATTCTTGGTTGGAATCCATTATTTTTCAGCGTTTGAAATATGTTGTTCCAGGATCTTCTCGCTTTCAAAGTCTGTGATGAAAAATCAGCCGTTAACCTAATTGGTTTGCCCCTGAATGTAATCTGCCTCCTTTCTCTCGAAGCTTTTAATATTCTCTCCTTGTTCTGTATGTTGGATATCTTCATAATTATGTGTCTTGGAGTTGGTCTATTATGGTTTTGAATGTTTGGGGTCCTTCCATCTTTCATATCTGGGAAGTTTTCTAGGATTATTTCATTCAATAGATTGTTCATTCCTTTGGTTTGAATCTCTATGCCTTCTTCTATCCCAATGACTCTCATGTTTGGTTTTTTTATGACATTCCATATCTCTTGGATAGATTGCTCATGAATTTTAAGCATCCTTTCTGTGTTGACTATATTCTTTTCAAGTTGATAAACTTTGTCTTCATTATCTGATGTTCTGACTTCTATTTGATCTAGAATATTTGTAATATTCTCGTTTGAGTTTTTAATTTGGTTTATGGTTTCCTGCATTTCTAGAATTACTGTTTGATTTTTTTTTAGGATCTCTATCTCCTGGTAGAGTTTTCTTCTTTGCAATTTGAATTTGCTTATGCAATTCGTTTTTAAAGTATTCTTTCATTGTTTCGACTTGCTGTCTCATGACTTCTTTAACATTCCATTCCATCTGAGTCAGGTATGCCTTGAGTTCCCTCTCTGTCCATTTTTCTGATGCCTCTAGGTTCTCCTGTAGATTTAAGTTGTCCTGCATTGTTTGTAATCCTTTTTTACCTTGTTTTTTCATGTTGTTCATGTTACTTTCCAACTCTGTTTAACTGCTGTGTTTCTGTTTTCTCCTATAAATTTGTTTTGGTTTTGTATATCTCTGTTGTCTCTCCTTTGTCGTGGGAGACTATGCTAGAAATGTTGCGCTTTATTGTACTTTAAGGCTGACTTCATTCAATTCATAAAAGGCTTCCGAATTCTGTATGCATATAGTGATCTGTTGTTTGGTCTTAGGACTTTATGTTTAGGTTAGGTTCTATGATGGTATGAGGGTTAGTATGTCTTGGCTACTTTGGAAGATTGCTCTACTGAAGGGGGATATTAACAGGCGATTGGATCAGGGTGTTTGGTAGTAGCTAGGTATTTAGGAGCCCTATAGACAGCCTCGAAACATTCACCTATTTGCATTTAGACAATTACACTTAATGGAAGATGTAATGCTAGGGATGAAAGTTGGGGGGTAGGGAAAGGAAAGTGCTCTTAAAAAGAAAGAAGGAGAGATAGATAGATTAGAGGAGAATGGAAAGAACAATAAAACTTGAAACAGGAAAGAAAGAAAGAAGGAACGGGGGAGAAAAGAAAAAAGAGAGAAAAAAAATTGAAGTCTTAGAGATCCATTTTCTTCTCTTCCAGTAGGCAGAGCTGTGCCCTCCGAGCCGAGCTTCTGCCCTCTATGTGCCGACAGCAATCCCTGTAAGGCAGCTCCTGGGAGTCTCTCAATCCTGTTAGTCCAGAGCCGTTTCACTTCTCTGGCCCCTCCCCCCTCCCCCCTCGTGGTGGAGATTCACTCATCTGGGGCAAACTGTCTCCTCCAAAAATCCTACTAAATCCCGGCTGGTCTCTCTTCAGTGGAATTTTGCTTGGAGTTTCTCAGCAGGTAGAATCTAAGCGTATCAATGCGTCTCTCTGTCCCCGTTATTGAGGAGGTACTGAAAGCGCTGCCTCCCCGCCCGCCACCATGTTGAATCTCCTAAATTAATCTTCATTGCATTTTCAATCAATAGTAATAGCAATGTGCTCGTGAGTATCAGGGATTATAGTTGCTTAAGTTTTGGGAAGGGGCCTTTGCATTAAGATAACTTCTACTTTAGTGGTTACTGACACTTCTGGGTCACTGACCACCTGAGTTATTAACTTGTAGTTAATGGGGATTCCTGAAGCATTCGGTGGGGCACATGAGATCATACAGAGGACCACAGGAGATGGGGATGGAGCCACAAGGAAGAACTAATGGAAAGTTTTGGGATGCTTCCTGCTTCTTCCAAGGCATCTGGAAAGCCAATTCTACCTTCTGGTTTCTGTCAAGGATAAGGGCAAATGGCAGTGCTGGAAGGGAGAGAGGGTGGGTGGACATGTTATTATGATTCTGTTGGGGACAAAATATGATCCCTGGTTTAAGCAATTGTCTTCTCATCTTTGGGCAGGACATGGCATCAGGAAAAGTCAACCTGTCTCTAAACATCCCCTGGATGGCCAGTCACAGTCTTTCGCCCACAGAGATGTAGCAGAATCTACTATTGGCAATAAAGGTTTCCCTGCCCTAATGGAAAACACTGGACTGAGAGTATTCTGAGTGTGTGAGCCCAAGTGGAAACAGAGAGACTGGAACCTTTTCATACTCATTATATTCTTTGAGCCTCACACGTCTCTCGGGTGGGTATAATCATACCAGCCTAAGGAAATGGAGATAAGGAAAGTTAATAAATTACCCAAGTAGGAAAGCTAGCAGGTCTTGGAACAGAAAGGACTCAGGTTTGTCTGAATTTAAAGATGTGACTTAACCAACATGCTAAACTGCCCTGGGATCTGTTGCTAGATCAAAAAGTCAGGTCTTTGACCATTTGAATAGGTGGGGTCTGTTTCAACCTCACATGACTCACCTGCGGACAGAGACAATGCTATCAGCTTTACAGCAGTGGCATGGAGATTGAACAAATAACTTATGGAAGTGTCTGGAGCACTATGGTCAATCATTTTCCATTGACTAATTTTATCTGGTCATCAGTTTTTTTTTATCATTAATTCAAAAATCACATATTGAGCTAGTGATATCAACCATCACTTATTTGCTGATCACTTTGTACATGTTTGGAACAGTGCTTGGTAATTTCTGCATATTATTTCATGTAATTCTTACCATAATCCTAAAATGTTGGCATTGTCATCATCTTTATTTTACAGGTAAGGAACAGGTTCAGAAAAAACGGAATGGTAAAGGAAGGCCAAGTCTCTGAAAATTAATTTTCCTAAATTATTTCACTCAAGGTGCAATTTGCTTAATTTTTAAGCATTTTTTGAAGTTTAATTTTTATGAGCATAATTTCTGCCCTTCTTTGCCTTGTCTTTTACATTTTCCTGTTTTTACATTTTGTGTAAGAATAGGTGGCATTCCTCTTATCCATAAAATGCAATGTTTTATAGTACTTTATGCTTCTGACTTCCTGTCCAGCCTCTTATTTGCCCCAGAGTTTACAGGGAATTGTTATTCAGTCAAAATATCATTGATTGATCAGTAGATAATTGAACAAGTTAATTAAAAACTATTCATTTATGACAAATTGAGTTTCAGCTGGTTGGTCCAGGGCTGGCTGGTGGCCAGGCCAGCTTTTTGCCATTGTTACTGTTGGTGGTGTTTTACCAGATGGTGAGGGCTGACACCGAGGGCCCTGAATGATGCAAGTACTCAGTACGTTTGGAATTTAAAACAAAACTTATTTTTGCTCTAGGGTTTCTGTGTCTAGAGAGCAGAAAGCCAGATCTGGCAACCGTTCAATGCCACACTCATAAAAAAGCCAATACGCATCTTGCTTATTTTTAGCTTGGACGAGTCTCTGACAAAATCCACCTCTTGTAACAGAAAGAATAGGGCTGACCTTATCCACCTGCCCCTACCCTGTGTCTAAACTGTATATTCCAGAATCAGTACGCTGCTTTCTTTCTCACTACTGCTGGCCACTCTCCCCTTTATGTGCATCAAATTTATGTTTCTTAAACATCCCAAAACACAGTATATTAGCTTTCTGTTACTATAACAAATACTGGAGTTAATCAACTAATAAAGAGGTTTATTTTGTCTCACAGTTTTAGAGGTTTCACTCCACCGTCAGTTGGTCTTATTGCTTTGGGCCTGTGGTGAGGCAGCACAACATGGTGGGTGTGTGTGGCAGAGCAAAACCATTCACCTCTCGGCTGGGACAAGAAAGAGTGGAAAGGATGGGCCTAGGGTTCCACTATCCCCTTGAAGGACATCCCCCAATGACCTGAAGACCTCCTTCTAGGTCTTATCTCTTAAAAGCTTCTATCACCTCCTAGTAGGACCAAGCCTTTACCTCTTGAACATTTGAGGGACACTCTAGATCCAAACTGTACTCACAGTCCACTTTGATCTAATCTTCCATCATTACCCAAGAGAATGCTGTCATAATCTCTTGCTGAATCACTAAAACAGTATTCCTGAAGCTTACTTCAGCTCCATCCATTTTCCACACCATGAACAGAATGATATAGCTAACAAATGAATGTTCTGTGGTGTTGCTCTGAAGTTCAGAAGTCACCCAGGCTCTTTGTCACCCTAAAAATAAAGTCCAAATGAAAATGTATGGCAGAATAGCACTTCATAGTTGGAACCCAGTTTCTTCTCCATTTGGACCCTTTTCTCCTGTCAGCATGAATCAACATAGTGCTCCAAACACAGAACTCTCTTCTCATCTCTAGAACATTGCAATGACGTTTCCCATTTTTGCTTGGCACCAGACGGAAATTGATGGTTTTCTTTGTTCCTTTACCATAGACTATTGACTTAAGGGCAAGCACTGAGAGCAAGCCAAATGAATATATATATATTTAAGTAATGAATGAAGATTAAATAATTAGTAATTCTGACCATGGAAGATGGAGTAATTTAAATCCTTCATTTGAGAACAACTAGAATAACCAAAAAAAAGGAAACAACTTTAAGGTACAGAAGAGCTAGTGAGATATTGAAAAATGACTGGGCCAAGATCCGGGGAGCAGTGTAGTTCTAGAAATATGAACCCAACTCATCATAACCTGATATCAAATTCTGATACAGATATTACAAAAAAGAAAATTTATAGATAAAACTTATTCTTCAATAAAGATGTAAATACCCTAAATATTTGAAAACTGAATCCAGCAATATTTCAAAATACTAATACACATTGGCTAAGTGGTTTTATTCCATGGATAAATGGTTAATTTAATGTTTGAAAATTAAACAATGGAATCCTCCAAATTAGTAAAATAAACCAGAAAAAAACCAACCTAGGAATAGAATAAAAGTTTCTTAATTATATAAAAGATATCTACAAAATACTTTGAGCAAACAAAACACTTGAGGATTAAGTAGTAAAAGCTTTGTTATTGAGATTAGAAACAGGTCAAGGATGCTCACTTCACTGATTTTATTCAACATTGTTTTGGAGGTCCTAATCAGGGCTGGAGAACATAGAAAAATTATGGAGATTGGATGTGATTAACTAAAGCTGATATTATTCACTAGTAATATAATTTATTTAAAAATATCTAGGATTTTAGGAATCCAAAATCCATGTTAATTTCCTATTAGTCTATAACAAATGAACCCAAACCTAGCAGCTTAAAACACCTACATTTATTACCCCACAATTTCCCTGGGTCCAGAGTCCAGGCACACAGCTCATATGGATCCTCTGCTTCTCATAAGGCTGCACATAGGGTGTCGGTAGGTCCTGTGGTCTCCTCCAAGGTCCTCTTCTACGTTCCTTATAGCCATAGGAGGAAAGAGCAGATTATTTCTTGTTTAAGGTAGACAGAAGAATCTCTAAACTCAGGGAGGGTCTTAGCCATCTTTTAAAGGATTCCCCTGTTCTCCTTAGACAGGATCATTTCCTTTTTGATTAACTTAAAGCCAATTAATCAAGAACTATAAACACATACACAAAATCCCTTCACATCACCAAGATTAGAGTTTGAATAACTACCCAGTTATTAGGTTAGTTCAACCTAGCCAAACTGACGTAGCCAAAAGCCATCACAGTTGGAAAACCTTATTGAACAAACATTAATAAGCAAAACTTAACTGTTTACCTGTGTTCCAGGAATCATCATAATGATACAAAAACACAAAATGCATAGCAATAAGTCTGACAAAAGATGGGCAAGGAGTCTCTGTAGAAAACAGTACATTATTGTTGAAAAAATAAGAAGAAGGGTTAAATAAATGAAAGTATAAACCATGCTCATGAACGGAGAGATTCAATGTTGTGAAATTCTCAGGTTTACTAGTCTATAAATGCAACATAATTTCAATAAAAATATTTTGTGGAAAATGACAAAGTAATCTTAAAATTTATATAAAAGTGGAAAAGACTAAAAATAGGACAGTCTGGAGAAAACAACTTGGGAAAATTTGCTTTAGAAGATATCAACATTTATTATTAAGCTGATACAAAGAGTTGTTTATACAAAAAGTAGACAAATAAAGCAATGAAGCAAAACAGGTAACTTACATGTGCATACTTGCTTTATGACAGTAGGACCACTGCAAAACAGTGGAACAAATTCTAATCTTTTCAAAAAAATGTATGGAATATATGTAAACTTGGTTGCAATTACATTAATTCTAGGAAAGCAGTATGGAGATTCCTTATAAAAATAGGAAAGGAGCCATCATATGACCCAGCAATTCCACTCGGTGATGTTTATTCAAAAAATCTAAAATCAGCATGTTATAGCAATACAGTCACTTCAATGTTTATAGTAGCACAATTCACAAAAACCAAATTATGAATCAGTTCAGATGACCATCAATAGATGAATGGGTCAAGAAAATGTAGTATATATGCATAATGGAGTTTTACTCAGCCATAAAGAATGAAATAACAGCATTTGCTGGTAAATGGATGAAAATGGAGAACATTATGCTAAGTAAAATAAACCATACTCAGAAAATCAAAGGTCAAGTGTTTTCTCTCATATATGGAAGCTGGAGCAAAATAAGGAAGAAGGTAGGAAAGATAGATATCATGCAGATATAGGGAGATCAGTGGAGTAGAAGATTGAGAGGGAGGCAGGAGGGATGGGAAGGGGAGGAAATATGGGCTGAATCTAACAAAATCAGATTATATGCATATATAAATATGTCACAGGGAATTTCAAATATGTATACTCAGAAAGTACCAATGAACTTTGTCAGAATGAATCAGAGATAACTTTTCTATGCTCATATAGGAATACACGACCAGTGTAACTCCACATCATGTTCCACCATGAGAATGGGGTCGAAACTGTAATGGGTTGCATCTCATGTATGTATAATATGCCAAGATACACTCTACTATCATCTATATCTAAAAAGAACAAATTAAAAAAAACAAAACAAAAAGAAAGTCTCAATGAAAAATAAATAAATGAAAGAAAGGAAAATCAGTAGATTAGAAGGAGGAGGATAGGGGAAGGAAAAAGAGAAGGAAAGGTGGGAGGAATAGGATTGCAATCAAATTTCATGCATGGATGATTTTGTCAAAATGAACCCACCTACTGTGTATGACTATAGTGCTCCAATAAAAAAAAGTTAATTCAAGGAGAATTATAGCTCTAACTGGGAAACATGAATCAGTAAATTTTTAGAGGCTAAGAGAAGATAATTTTATGACCTCAGAGAAAGGAAAAAACTCTGAATAAATGAATACCAAAAGAACTAATTGTAATGTGTAGACTCTTAATAAAGCATACATTAAATTTGAAAACTTCTATTCAAAAAAGATAACATTAAATAAGCAAAAATGGATTGCTTTTTGTAACATAAAAATATAAAATATAATTCATAATGACATAAGCATATAAAATCCCTTGTAATACATCTTAGGTGACAAGATATTTAAATTAAAAAATATAAAATTATTGAGATTAAGTTAAAAGTGGAGCTCAATATAAATTAAAAATAAATAAGTGCTAAATTGCAGAAGCATTAATTAAAGAAGAAATAACTTTGAAAAGTGATGATGAAATTACAGAAGATAAATCAAATGAGAATGTAAATCAGAAAAGGTTAAAAAGTCAAGACACAGAGAGGACAGAGTTTTGCAACATGTCAAATTAACAGCCTGCTTCTATCTGGCATATATATATATATATATATATATATATATATATATATATATACTCTCACAAACCATTAAAAGGCAGACAAACCAAAGAAAAAATGAGCAAGACACTTGAATAGATATTTTAGAAAAAAATAGAAGAAAATACCCAACAAAGAAGCTACTTGTTAACAAAAATTCATGTTTCAAGCTGGGTAGTGGTGCACACCTGCAATCCCAGAGGCTTGGGAGGCTAAGGTAAGAGGATCACAAGTTCAGAGCCATTCTCAGCAACTTAGCAAGACCCTGTCTCAAAATAAAATCAAAAAAGGCTGACGATTTGGCTTAGTGGTTGAGTTCCCCAGGGTTCAATCCCTTGTATAAAAAAAGAAAAATAATATACCAGAATAGCCAAAGCAGAACGAATGAAAATAGTAAAATATGTGGAATAATAAGAACTCTCATTTATTTTGTAATGTAGTTTAAAATTATCTATAAAATTTAGAGATACTCATAATTTAAGATCCAGTAATTCCATTCCTAAGTATAAACCTCCAGAGGAGTGCCATGTGAATAAAAAGACATGAATATTAATGCCCATTACAGCACTATTCTTAGTAGACAAAAACTAAAAAAAAAAAAAAACAAAACAAAACTAAAATGTCCATCAACAGTAAAATGAATAAGGACTTCATGGTCTATTCTTTTATTTAAATATGGTAGATCAATGAAACAATGAAAAACAGCTACAGGCAACACAGGATGAATCTCATAAACATTATCTTGAACCGAAGAAACTGGAGACAAGAGGATACTTACATTTTTTTTATTTTTATTTTTTAAAAATTTTTATTGTTGGTTGTTCAAAACATTACATAGTTCTTGATATATCATATTTCACATTTAGATTCAAGTGGGTTATGAACTCCCATTTTAGTTATTTAAAAACTTTCTCCCCACCAGGAGGCAGACAAACTGAACTGTGCTTTTTCAGAGAAGAATGTTTAGGTGGTCGATAAAGAGATCCAGAAATAAGTTATCACAGAGTCAGTGTAGAGAATAGCTTTGGGCAGGAGTGATGGGTAGGAGCAGGAAGAGAAACCAAGGAGGCTTCTAGTATGTATATAATGTTCTGTTGACATTTGTGATGATCACATGGGTATTTAATTTATGACAGATCATTGCCTTGCATATCTATGTTGTATTTAAAAATATCAAGACAGAAAGAATTCAGGTGAATAAAAACCTAAGGTTCTTGTGAGTCCTGAGGAACTTTCTCTTTTTCTTAATCCCCCACTTTCCTCGTTGGGGTATTTTCCACCATATACGTTTCTTTCCCGGATTGCCTTGTCTCCTTCCTCCTCTCCTGTTGAGTGGAGTTGAAGAGCCAACAAGCCAGTCTGCTCTGGAGAGAACCCTCTGGAACTGTGAGGGCACTGGAGGGCAACCTCTTTCTCTGTGTCATTCCCAGCAGGATATTATTCAATGGCCAGGTATTTCTAGCAAACATGAAGAGGAAGGAGGCATCAGGCTGGATCACCAGGTTTATTTCTCACACTGTCACTGGGTCACTTTACCACGTGGCTGAGTCATGCACTGAAGGCGAGGGCTCAGCATCTGGATTCCTGGGCACTTTCTCAGCAGGAGCTGGCAGCAGCCACCTGAACTCTGGAATTCCATTAGACTCCAGATTTCAAGCATGATAGAAAGAGCCTACAGATCTCTCCAGGGCCTGATGGAGTCGGTTCCTGATGGAGTCGGTTCCAACTGTCCTGACTTGATTAGGTTGGCCAGGAAGGGACAGGTATTCTGCAGAGATCCTGCAGCATTTTTTAGTTGATTTTTTTTTTTCCCCACACCAAGGCATGAAGTGCTGATGCTGTGCACCACATCTGCAGAGAGCCTGAAAGAAGCTGAGCAAGTGCTTTGGTCTGTCAACAGAGCCTGGAGGATTTTCCTGGTAAAGGAAAGGAAAAATCAATATGGTTAAAAAAAAAATGTAATGCTGACTTCTAAGCAATATCAGGGCATTCCTGAGAGGACTTTAGGGAAGGAAAAGGAAGAACTTCAGTAGCCTCTTTAAGCTACATGTTTTTGTCTTTACCCTCCTTCCAGGTTGCCTCTTTTCAAAACACTCCTGTTCTCTAATCTTGCCCAGCAATAGTAACAGCTGCTCTTTCTTGAGTAACTCAAATATGCTTTCAGCTCTGCACACAAAGTCCATGGTAATATTCACTCTAGTCAAAGGTTTTGCAATCAATACTGCTACTACTAAGTTATTTCTATATATATATATATATATATATATATATATATATATATATATATATTGGACAGTGTATTTTGGAAAAGATTTCTAGAAATGAGATTACTTGGTCAAATAATGACAGGATAACCAGAACAAAGGAGTGAAAACAGTGGAGAGTGCTCTTTGCAATCTCACATGCAACTGGAGAAGATTCCAATGGATGGAGGCCCATTGAGCCCTCATCCCTGGAGGGCTCTCCCCTAAGGACTTAGAGCTGCAGGTGATAAGAACAGACACAGAAAGGCAATCTCATGTAAATAGAAATCAATCTCTTCAATAACTTGGCTCCCCTGCCTCCCCCTGAAAGTCTGCTCTGCCCTTTGCTGCCTACCACAGAACCCATACCTAAACCTGGGGAAAACTTCCGCTCTTTATCACTCCAAAGTCCCCTTGTCCCATGAGATTAATAGAATAGAAGGCTAGGGAGGTGAGAGGAGACCATCTGTCTCCATCTCTCCATGGTAAGTGTAGAGGTTTCTTAGAAACACTCATGTTAGAACACTAATTTCTGGTTGGCTCAGAGACAGCCATCAATCCATATCTCCAAGCTCTGACCCTGTTTGGTTCCGATCCAGTTAAGTAGTGGGAGGATTGAGCTGAGACCCAAAAGAACTGAGAGCTGAGTTCTTTTCTGTCCTTCCCAAACCCTGGTCTCTCTTAATAACACCAACCTCTCATCATGAATAGATGGGTAGGTAGGTAGGTAGATAGATAATTAAAATATAGTTATGCATCACAATGATGTGGATACATTGTGAGAACTCTGTCATCAGGCAACATCATCATAGTGTAAACATCATAGAGTGGACTTAACACAAGCTAAGATGGCTACAATGTCACTGGGTGATATGCTCTTAAAGGGTCACTGTTGTATATATGGTCCAGCATATGTAAAGGGTTTGTCTTGAACATAAATGGGATTACACTAAAGTTAGTAGTTCTGGTTTTTAAGATGGGTTAAATGTGTGATTATTTCAAATATATCGAGTAAAATAAGACAAGCTTCTTTTATTTTTAAAAATACTTGGGATATAATAAAAAATACTTCGGATGATTGTAAAAAAACCATTGTTATGCAATGCACGACTCTAATTATGCCCACAATTTTATGTTCATCCAAGACTTCTCCCTTGACTTCTGAACCCTTATATTCCTATTCTGGATGAGGTACCTTGCATTTTGGATGAACTATAGTTGTTAAACCATACCCAGAAAACAGTAGAATGATATCTTCAAGGTGCTGGAAGAAAATAACTGTCAATCTAGAAATCAACATTCAGCTAAAATATTTTTCAAAAATGAAGAAAATCTGAGAGAATTTTTTTTCAGTAAACCTATACTAATACATAAAATGTGTTTTTTAAAGAAGAAAAGGGAAAGCTCAGAGTTTCAGAAAGAAGAGCAACAAAAATGGTCAAAAATATCAGTAAATCTAAATGAATTTTGTCTTTAAAAACAATAATAATGAGTCGGGCATGGTGGTACACACCCGTAATTCCAGCACCTTGGGAGGCTGAGGCAGGAGGATCATGAATTCAAAATCAGCTACAGCAAAAGAGAGGTGCTAAGCAACTCAGTGAGACCCTGTCTCTAAATAAAATACAAAATAGGGCTGAGGATATGGCTCAGTGGTTGAGTGCTCTTCAGTTCAATCCCTGGTACCCTTCCAAAAAAAAACCAACAATAATAATAATTTGATTTATTTTAATACAGATATAAATATGTGTCAACCATAACAATAATAATAGAGGAGAAAATGGAATTAATGGCTTCTATGGCCCTCATATTGTCTGGGAAGTAGAAAGAGTAGTCATTTACATTAAATCTTAAGTAATAGGGGCATGTGGTCATTTCTAAAAATTTTTCTTAAATAATCCAAATAGTATACTACTATAAATTAATGGAAAGAGGAAGAATTGAATTTAATAGTTACCACTCAAAAAAAAGAAGGAACAGTACATCAAAATAAATACGTCAGAAAATAGAAAGCAAATGATAAGATGCTTTATTTAAATATCCCATCAAATGTAAATACTAACTATGCCAATTAAATGGTGGTAATTGAACTTAAAAGGATCTGAAACCCAGTACATGTTGCTTTCAAAAGTCACACCTAAAATATAAAAACAGAGAAATTTTCCAAGCAATGTGATAGAAAATCAAATATATCATGAATACACTAAAGAAAGAAAGCCGGTAATATTATTAACATGCATGGGTCTTCTAAGATCAGGACTGATGTAAAAATGTTTACTATGAATGTTTCCATTCAACGATGAAACAACAAAAATAGCTAATGCACTGTGACAAGAAAAATAAAATCATTTTGGAAAATGATCCCAGGGAGCAGGAATAGGATACTTGTAAGGGTGAAGCAAGGAAAGATGGAAAACAAATACAAACATGGTATCAAGCTGACAGCTATCAAAGTCTGAGGCTCTCTGTGTTGCTATTCTGAGGAGAGTGGATCTTGCTTCTGATAGTTCCCTTAGAAAAGGGAAGAGGAAACTATCTGTGGCTTTTCATCCCCCACTGGTTTAGGGCTGATCCGTGGGGTTTTAACTTTCTTATACATCGAGGTGTGCATGTGTATTGTAATGGGTGAGCTACAGATGTTTCCCCTCAGAAATTGATAACTACTTTTAAAATCTTACATGAATATAGGGCAATGAGTATCTTAAAGAAGAACAAAGCTGGAGGGATCGTTCCTGTCAAATTTTACTAGAACACTAAGTTAATAAAGATAGTATAGTATTTCTGCAAAGATAGACAAACAGGGCATGCAACAGAATAAGTCTAGAAACAGACCCCCTGTGTTAGTCTGCTCCAGGCAGACATAACAAAATGCCATGGACTGGGCATTTATAAACAGTAGAAATCTCTCACAGTTCTGGGGAATGGGAGGTACCAGATCACAGTGTCTATAGATTAGTGTATGGTGAGGGCCCACTTGCTCATAGATGATGGTCTTTTCTCTGTAGGTTCACCTGGTGGAAAGGATGGGTGATCTCTTTGGGGTCTCTTTTCTGGTCCATTCATGAGGGCTGCTGTCTCATGATCTAATCACCTCCCAAACCCTATATACCAATACTGGGTTTTAATATGTGAATTTTAGTGGAACACAACCAAATAAGTATTGCATCTAAATGGAGAACCTTGACTTCAACACAGGTGGCACTGCAGAGCAGTGGACAATGACCATCTTCTCAGGAAACAAACAAGTAGCAACAACAAAAAAAAGCAATACTGGGTTGACTGGATACTCAAATGGAAAAAGAAAAAAGAAAAAAAACGAACCCAAGCCTGTAACTATACACAAATCTATCCACCACTCACACCACACATGAATCTTAAGTGCAAAAGAAGGAGCCACAATGTTTCCAGAAAACAACCAGTGGAATACATTCATGAGGTTGGGATAGAAACAGCTTTCACAAGCAGAAAACATACAGTATCATCCTAAGGTAAAAGGCTGATAAACACAACTAATTAAAGCCAGGAATTTCTGCTTATTAAAACCACCAATAAGAGAGTAAAAAGCAAGCCATTGTATAAAAATATATATTTAATATATGTAAGTTAACAACTCCCCTGATACAGAATATCCAGACCATAACCTCCAAAGGAAAAGACAGATAATCTAATAAAAAAAATAGTCACAATACATGAGTAGAAATTTCTTGAAAGAGAATAACCATATGTCTAACTAACAAGGAAAAAGTTCTCAATATTAGTCCTCAGGGAAATACTAATTAAAACTGCAATGAGAGAGGATCCAAGATGGCGGGCCAGAGGGAGGCAGCATTCTATGTCTCTTGGTGACATAGAATGAGAATACTGCTTGTCTGTGAGAGATATTCCTGCTCCCATGCGGGAATCATGGTCACTGTGCCAGTCCAGGGCTCCAGGCCTCAGCGTCAGAGTAGGTCTCCCAACTACTCATCCAACTACTCACCCACGCAGGACTACCAGGTGCCCGAGCAGGACCATCAGCACCCACACAGAACTTTCAGCCACCCACTTGAGAAGAAATCACGGATGCTGCTCCCACGCAGGACACCTGGCAGATTCCCACGCGCAGGAACTCTGGCCACTACTCCCATGTGGCAACGTGGGGATCCCTGGTTGCCGCCATCTTGGGACTCTCCACAGCAGTGGAGATAGCCCACTACCCGCAGGAGCCTGCCTGCATCCGGGAACTTCACACAGGCTCTGAAGACAGCTGACAGCCACACACTGCACGCCACAGAGATCGCCTCTGAACTCACCATCCAACGCCATCGCTTGGCTGCCTCCACCTGACTCGACACCCCATCGCTGAAAGCAGGCGCCTCCAACTTGGTAACCTTCATCACCACCTTCAGTGGGGGCAACTCCCAGTTTGGAACTCCCGCTGGCCAGGTACGCAGTTTCTAACGTCCCCCTTTCCTCAGCAGCCGCTAACGCCCGCACAGTATCACCCTGGTTACCTACACCATTCTGAGGGTGGAGATACCAGCTAACAACAGACGACCCCACCTATTGGACGAGAAGGGAAGCAAGAAAGATACCGATCTCCAACCCAAACTATCCCTGTTTCTTCCTTCAAGATTCCCCCCTCCCTCATTCTCCGCCCTCACATCCCCAACGTATGTGAAAACAAAGTACTTTGCGTGAATTAGGATTTTAAGGACTGGGATGACTGAATATTATATTGCAGTTGTGTTGTATATTCTCTTCCCCCTCCCCCACACCAATTTCTACTTTTATAGGTCAGGCTATATGGGCAATGGCCAAACAGACTCCATTTTACCCTAAGACTCCATATCATGTAATAAATGCTTCTCCCGTGGGAAAGCCCCACCTCTATACCCATTAATAGTTACCTAGCATAACATACTTGGCAACACAAAATAGCAATTCTTACACAATGTAAAATTGTTCTCTTTGGTTTCCATTTTTCTTGGGCAATGTTACCTTGTCAGAGATTGATTATTAACCATTCTCTAACTTGTACTCAATTAGGGTCATTTTGACCCACTTTCTTTTTGTTTGCTTGCTGCTATGCCAACCTGGAAAGTCCCATGGGAAATACCACTGTACCCATTGCATTGTCTTGCTAACTGCTCAATTCAGCTTCTGAACCTGCTTGCCTGCGGCTACGTCAACACAGAAGTTGTTTTTGCCTTTAAATATCCTAAAATGCTCAGGCTTGGGGATGTTCCTTGCAGAGGTAGTTATGGGTCCTGTGGGGAGCAGTCGCCAGCCAGCCTGCTAAATAAAGACTCTTCAATTTGGACAAAACTGGGACTTGGTGTGTTCCTGAGTGACCTGCCCCACAACACTACTATTTTAACATTTTTTATTTTTCTTAATATATATGTGTACTCTACTGTCTTCCCATTTACTTGTCTGCCCAAAATTACTTCCTCTCCCTTCTCCTGCTACTAATCTTCCTCTTTAGATTTCTCTTTCACACATCCTATCATATAATAACTCTATATCCTCACCTCCTATCTCCTCAGCATATAATCCTACTCCTCACCCTTGGTTCCTTGTCCACCATCAGAAACTGTAAACTCTTTTACAAACCTACTAAGTATATTGTAGATAATAATTGAATTCACCATTTCTATACATTGTGACCAAACTTGTAAACGTCTTAATAGTAAACATTTGTTTTTAGGGTGTATATTGTTTATATTGGGATCTGTTAACATTATCCTTCACCTCAAAGGAGAAGTATTTGATCCGTACAGGGGCACTATAAGCCTATAGGGTGAAAACAGTAATGCCTAGAATCCACAGAGCTAGAAGGGAAGACACACAAGTAATATGAAAAGACAAGGGAAGAGGTCCCCCAAACAAATCAAGATACCACATTATTAGAATCCATGGCCAGCACAGCAGAAGAAATGACAGAGAAGGAGTTCAGAATGTACACAATTAAAATGTTCTGCGAATTAAAGGATGCTATAAGAGAGCAAATACAGGAAGCAAAAGATCACTTCAACAAAGAGCTACATAAACAAATACAGGAAGCAAAAGATTACTTCAATAGGGCCATAGAGATTCTAAAAAAACAAACAAACAAACATGAGTCCTTGAAATGAAAGAAACAGTAAACCAAATTAAAAGTTCAATTGAAAGCATCACCAACAGATTAGACCACTTTGAAGACAGGACCTCAGGCAATGAAGACAAAGTATATAATCTTGAAAAGAATGTAGACCACACAGTGAAGATAAGAAACCATGAGCAGAACATTCTCAAAATATGGGATAGCATAAAAAGAGCAAATTTAAAAGTTATTGGGATAGAGGAAGGCATAGAGTTCTAAACCAAAGGAATGAGCAATCTATTCAATGAAATAATATCAGAAAAATTTCTAAACATGAAGAATAAATTGAAAAACCAAAGACTTACAGGATACCAAATGTACAAAATCACAACAGATCCACACCAAGGCACATTATAATGAAAATGCCTAACATACAGAATAAGGAGAGAATATTAAAAGCCACAAGAGAAAGGAAGCAGATTACATATAGGAGTAAACCAATTAGATTATGTGCAGATTTTTCAACCCAGATCCTGAAAGCTAGAAGATTCTGGGACAATATATATATCAAGCTCTGAAAGAACATGGATGCCAACCAAGAATCTTATATCCAGCAAAATTAAGCTTTAGATTTGATGATAAAATAAAAACCTTCCACAATTAAAAAAATAGTTAAAAGAATTTACAACTCAAAAGCCTGCATTACAGAACATCCTTGGCAAAATATTCCATGAAGAGGAATTAAAAAACAACAATGAAAATCAGCAAAGAGAGGTATTACCCAAAGGAAAAATGAATCAAAGGAGAAACCAAGTCAAGTTAAATACCAAAAATAAATAAAAATGACTGGAAATACAAATCATGTCTCAATAATAACCCTAAATGTTAATGGCCTAAACTCACCAGTCAAAAGACATAGAGAAGAGTAGAGATACTACTCTGCATTCTATCAGATCATAATGGAATGAAATTAGAAATCAATGACAAAATAAAATATAAAAGCTACTCCGAAACCTGGAGACTAAATAATATACTAGTAAATCAACAATGGGTTGCAAAAGACATCAAGGAGGAGATTAAAAAATTCTTAGAGGTGAATTAGAATAGATACAACATATTGAAATCTCTGGGACACTATGAAGGCAGTTCTAAGAGGAAAGTTCATTGCATGGAGTTCATTCCTTAAAAGAAGAAAAAGTCAATAAATGACTTAACATTACATCTCAAAGCCTTAGAAAAAGAAGAACAAATCAACACCAAAAGCAGTAGATGATAGGAAATAATTAAAATCAAAGCTGAAATTGAAACAAAAGGAACAATTTTTAAAAATTTGATAAAACAAAAAGTTGTTTCTTTGAATAAATAAATAAAACTGACAAACCCTTAGCCATGCTAACGAAGAGATGGAGAGAAAACTCAAATCACTAATGATGAAAAAGGAAATATCACGACAGACACTACAGAAATACAGAAGATAATTAGAAATTATTTTGAAAACTTGTATTCCAATAAAATTGAAAATATCAAAGACATTGACAAATTTCTAGAGTCATATGATTTGCCCAAATTGAATCAGGATGATATAACAATTTAAACAGATCAATTTCAAGTGATGAAATAGAAAATGCCATCAGACACCTACCAACCAAAAAAGCCCAGGACCAGATGGATACACAGTCAAGTTCTACAAGACCTTTAAAGAAGACCTAACACCAATACTCTTCAATTTATTTCAGGAAATAGAAAAAAAAGGTAGCATTTTCAAACTCATTCTATGAGGCTAATGTCACCCTGTTTCCAAAACCAGGCAAAAGCACATCAAAGAAAGAAAACTTCAGATTAATATATCTAATTAACATAGATGCAAAAATTCTCAATAAAATTCTGGTAAATCAAATACAAAAACATATCAAAAAGATAGTGCATCATGATCAAGTAGGGTTCATCCCAAGGATGCAAGTTTGGTTCAACATACAGAAATCAATAAATGTAATTCATCACATCAATGGACTTAAAATAAGAAAAATATGATCATCTCAGTAGACACAGAAAAAGCATTCGGCAAAATATAGCACCATTTTTATTTTCAAAACACTAGAAAAACTAGGGATGACAGGAACATATCTCAACATTGTAAAGGCTATCTATGCTAAGCCCCAGGCCAGCATCATTCTAAATGGAGAAAAATTGGAATAAGATAGGGATGCCCTCTTTCACCACTTCTATTTAACATAGTTATTTAAACGCTGGCCAGAGCAATTAGACAGATGAAAGAAATTAAAGGGATATAGATAGGAAAAGAAGAACTCAAGTTAGCACTATTTGCCGATGATATGATTCTATACTTAGAAAACCCAAAAAAAATTCCACCAGAAAACTTCTAGAACTAGTGAATGAATTCAGAAAACTAGCAGGATACAAAATCAACACCCCTAAATCAAAGATATTTCTGTATATCAGTGTATATCAGTGACAAATCCTCTGAAAGGGAAACGATTTTTTTTTGACAGAGAGAGAGAGAGAGAAAGAGAGAGAGAGAGAGAGAGAGAGAGAGAGAGAGAGAGAGAGAGAGAGAATGTTTTAATATTTATTTTTTAGTTTTCGGTGGACACAACATCTTTATTTTATTTGTATGTGGTGCTGAAGTTTGAACCCAGCGCCCCGCGAATGCCAGGCGAGTGCACTACCGCTTGAGCCACATCCCCAGCCGGGGAAATGATTTTAGAATAGCCATTTACAATAGCCTCACAAAAAATAAAATAAAAATAAAATACTTGAGGATCAACCTAACAAAAGAGATGAAAGACCTCTACAATAAAAACTACAAAATGCTAAAGAAAGAAATTAAAGAAGACTTTAGAAGTTGGAAAGATGTCCCTTGTTCTTGGATAGGCAGAATTAATATTGTCAAAATGACCATACTACCAAAAGCATTATACAGATTTAATGCAATTGCAATCAAAATTCCAAGACATTCCTCATAGAAATAGAAAAAGCAGTTGTGAAATTCATCTGGAAAAAATAAGAGACCCAGAATAGCTAAAGTAATCCTTAGCAAGAGGAGTGAAGCTGGTAGCATTACTATTCCAGATCTTAAACTATACTACAGAGAAATAGTAACAAAAACAGCATGGTATTGGCACTAAAATAGACTGGTAGACCAATGGTACAGAATAGAGAACATAAGCGACTAACCCACATAATTACAGTTATCCTATAATAGAAAAAGATGCCAAAAACATAGATTGGAGAAAAGATAGCCTCTTTAACAAATGGTGCTGGAAATCCATATGCAACAAAATGAAATTAAACCCCATGCACAAAACTCAACTCAAAGTGGATCAAGGACCTAGGAATTTAACCAGAGACCCTGTGTCTAATAGAAGAAAAGTAGGCCCAAATCTCCATCATGTCGGATTAGGCCCCAACTTCCTTAATAAGACTCCTATCACACAAGAATTAAAATCAAGAATTAATAAATGGGATGGATTCAAACTAAAAAGCTTCTTCTCAGCAAAAGAAACAATTAGTGAGGTGAATAGAGAGCTGACATCTTGGGAGCAAATTTTTACCACTTGCACATCAGATAGAGCACTAATCTCTAGGGTATATAAAGAAATCAAAAAGCTAAACACACACAAAAAATGACCCAATCAATAAATAGTGCAAGGAATTGAACAGACACTTCTCAGAAGGTGATGTACAATCAATCAACAAATATATGAAAAAATGTTCAACATCTCTAGCAATTAGAGAAATGCAAATCAAAACTAATATTTTATCTCATTCCAGTCAGAATGGCAGCTATTAAGAATACAAACAACAAGTGTTGGCGAGGATGTGGCGAAAAAGGTACATTCATACACTGCTGGTGGGACTGCAAAGTGGTGCACCAATAGGGAAAGCAGTATAGACATTCCTTGGAAAACTGGGTCTGGAACCACTATTTGACTCAGCTATCCCACTCCTGGGTTTATACCCAAAGGACTTCAAAATAGCATAGTACAGGGACACAGCCACATCAATGTTTATAGCAGCACAATTCACAATAGCTAAACTGTGCAACCAACCTAGATGCCCTTCAGTAGATGAATGGATAAAGAAAATGTGGCATAAATATACAATGGAATATCACTCAACAATAAAAGAGAATAAAATTATGACATTTGCAGGTAAATGGATGGATTTGGAGAATAATATGCTAAGTGAAGTTAACCAATCCCCCAAAACCAAATGCTGAATGTTTTCTCTGATATAAGGAGGCCAGTTCATAGAGGGGTTGGGTGGGGGTGCATGGGAAGATTAGACGAACTCTAGATAGGAAAAAGGGAAAGGAGTGGAAGGGAGGGGGCAAGGGGGTAAAAAAGATGGTGGAATGCAATGGACATCATTACCCTAAGTACATGCATGAAGACATGAATGGTGTGACTCTACTTTGTATACAACCAGAGATATGAAAAATTGCGCTCTATATGTGTAATATGACTTGTAATGCATTCTGCTGTCATATATAACAAATTAGAATTAAAAATTTTAAAAAACTGCAATGAAATACAACTACATACCTTGCAGAATGACTAAAATTAAAATATAAAATATATCAAAATGTTTATAATGTATGAAGAATCAAAATATAAATAAAAGTTAAAATGCAACACATAAAATATGTTTTCTATAAATATAAAATACATAAATGGTTGTAGCCATTCTGTGGAAACAAATTTGCTTCAAATGTTGAGACTGATGGTAACAACACATACACCCAAAGGTACAAATAGGATTAAAGTCAACATAGGTAGCAGGTCCAAAACAGCTCAAGACATCAAGGAAAAGAGGCAGGATGTGTTTTTTTGTTTGTTTGTTTTGTTTTTAATCATGGTTACAGGGTAGGGCCTGGATGAAAAGTCCCATATATGGTTTGAACTTGTCACTTTCACTGAAGGAGGAAGCTCCGGGGCTTTCTTACCAGCACACCCAGATGGGGAGCACAGGGGGAGGACAGAGAGGAGTGAGACTTGAATGTTAGCAAACAGCAAAAAAAAAAAAAAAATGAAGTCTGACCCTTCATTATACAGACAATACCAAACACTGGCAAAGATATGCAGCACCTGAAACCAGTAATAGTTTTCTAAAAACTGTAGTGTCTGTAGGTGTTTAAACCCAAACTTTCAATTGAACATCTTACTACTGTGGCATCTGGGGTTCTTGTAACCTTTGCTCTTCCAACAGCTCCAACATCATCTCTCACCATGTTCCCACCACGTGCTCTAAGCTCCAGCCTCTTTGGACGGACTGATATTCCCTAAAGATGATGCCCTCTCCTAACTTCAGAATTGCTCCTTTTCCAAGCCTTCTTCTCAGCCTTTTAATCTGGCCAGCTCCTAACTTCTTAGAAAATTTCTCTGACCTGCCAGGTATGGTAGTGTATGCTTATAATTTCCGCAACTTGGGAGGCTGAGTCAGGAGGATCACAAGTCTGAGGCCCCTGGGCAACTTATTGTGAGATTCACAATGAGAAAGGACTGGGGATGTAGCTCAGTGGTAAAGTGCCCCTGGGTTGACCCCCATTTATATCTCTAGTCTAGCCCAAATGTCTCTCTTCAACTTGACTTAGGCGTGCAGCTGTCTGCTCCACAATTCCACTCAAAGCATCTAAACAACATTAAGCTAAGTGAAAGCAGCCAGACTTGAAAAGTCACACATAAGATTCCCTTTCCATGACATTTTGGAAATAGCGAAATTGTAGAAATAGAATACAAATCAGTGGGGCTGGGGTTGTGACTCAAGCAGTAGCGCGCTCGTCTGGCATGCGTGGGGCGCTGGGTTCGATCCTCAGCACCACATACAAATAAAATAAAGATGTGTGTCCACCAAAAATTGGAAAATAAATATTAAAAAATTCTCTCTCTCTCTCTCTCTCTCTCTTAAAAAAAAAAATACAAATCAGTGGTTTCAGGGAGCTGGGAAAGTTTGGCTACAGAAGGGCACAAAGAACTTTTCTGTGTGTGATGGAACTGTTTTGACTGACGATTATGTTTGTCATGCATTTTTCAAAACTCACAGAACTGCATATTAAATAGGGTGACTTTTTTATATGTAAATCTTGTGTGTGTGTGTCTATCTCACACACACTTGGGATTGAACCCAGGGTCACTTAAGCACTGAGCCACATCCCCATCCCTTTCTCTTTTATTTTGATACAGGGTCTCATTAAGTTGCTTAGGGCCTTGCTGAGTTGTTGAGGCTGGCCTCAAACTTGTGATCCTCCTGCCTCAGCCTCCCAAGCGGCCACAAAGCTTGCCTATATAAATCTTACCTCAATAAAAAGTTTAAAAAGTTTTTTAAAACTGCTAAATATGCTAAATTAATATAAAATATCCTTCTTTTTTGTTTGCCAAGGCTGTAAAAAAAGTTGGAACATACTTAGGATTCACAGAAAAAATTCAAGTGATTATAGCTCAAATACAAATACTATATTTAAAAATGCTCACAAATTAGGGGGAAAAAAACCCAAAATATCAAAAGTAGTCAGGAGGGGCATGTTGGATTTCTCACTTTTTTCATTTAAAAAATTGTATTTAGTAAATATATATTGTTTTTCACAAAGAAAATGATATATTTACTCCACTATGAAAAGGAATATAGGGGAGTCAGAATAATCCTTCCCAAATATAAAAATTTGTTCAAAGTTTAAGTATACAGTCTAAGAAAGACATTCATTTTGTAAACAGGTCATTTTTCTTTGTGGCTTTAATTTGCTTTCCGGGAAAATGGGAGAAAACTGTTTGATATTTTAGCTACTCACCTTGAAGCAAAATAAACAAATTCTTACTCTGAAAGCAAAACAAACAGTGGCTAATTCAGAGTAGGTAGAAAAGGTAAATTAGTAAAAAGAAGAGCTTTCACTTTTAGGTTTGAACTTTGATACCGGTTCATTTTCTCCTTTCCAATAAGAACAGCGATGCGTTCCTATTCCTAAGCAACCTTTGAATGATCCACACTCTCTCATTCATCCAATCTATGACAATGCATTCTGAGAAAAAAAAAAACACCCACCAGCCCTATTTCCTGTTTCCATAGCACCAGCCAACAGAGAACTATGTGGCAATCAGGTTTACAGAGTAGCCTTTTAATTTGTTCACAGAGAACTCACTGCCAAGTCTGAAGAGTAATGAGCTCTAACTCCATTGCCCAAGCCCACAGGGCCAGCAGTACACCAAGTGCAGGGCCCATGGGATAAAAGGGTACTTTGAACTGAACAAGAAACAAGAATAACCCTAAGTGCTTCTGAAAGAGAAATTTCTTTAAGCCAGCAGGCGTTCTGTGAACCAGTGAAGGAGAGGCCCCTGTTTAATTTATTCAAACTAAACAAACTGTCAGAAGGTGTCAGGGCTTTGAAATCAGGTAAAGCCCCGGTCACATCCCACGTTTAATGTTGCTAAGAAAATTTTAGTATTTCTTTAAGTCTCAATATCTTCATAGGTAGAAAAGGCAATATTGAGTCCTAGGTTTTAAAATCAGGAGGATGAAATGGGGTAAAAGCAAAGAGCCCATTACACTGCAGACACTTCATAAACTGTTACTTCTTTTCTGCAGAGGTTTAGTACTGTGAAAAGTTATAGGGCAACCTAGCTAATGGTTCCAGAGAAAATGACAGGGGTGTGTGTGTGTGTGTGTGTGTGTGTGTGTGTGTGGGTGGGTGTGTATGCCGCAGTCCAGCTGGGCAAAATAACCAAGAGGTGACAAGCAACTTGAATGTTGAAGCGGGAACTACTTTATTGCAAGTGAACTCAGTGGGAACTGAGCAGGAACTCAAGGTAGCGGGCACCCGAGGTAGCAGGAGCCGCTTTATTGCGGGACAGCAGAGGTATATATACCTAACTGATTATACACAGCTTGACTCAATTAACATCATCCAGATACAGCAGTCAGCCAGTAAGGAATCCCCACCATCTTAATGGCAAAACTGCCAGGCGCCATCTTGACTTGATTTGCATCCCCAACATGTGTGTGTGTGTTTCTGCACACACCCGTGTACATGTGGAGTGTATTCATAATGGAAACTGGAGAGAATCACATGGGATGATGTGGCTATGTAATTAGAAGTAAAAACTGAAAGCTGGGGAAAAAAATGATTTGAGGAAGAGGTTTCTAGACATCAAGAGAAAAAGTTGTGAAGAAAGAGGAAAAGTTAGCTAACCCATTTTTAATTTAATTTAAATAACCATAGGATCTGGGAAATGTATTTCTTCCAATGCTTCATATTGCCTTTGAGGAGTTACCTGTTTCTCAGCAATATGGACTTCATTTGTTCTAGAAGTCTGGTAAAGTGAGGTTAGGTGAGAGTGGGAAATGTGGGGTGGTTTAAATTCCAATTAAAGGATATTTTCAAATTGATCATGTCCAGTTTCTCATGCATATAATTCCATAAATAACCCTTTGTTTTAGACTTGGTGAAATATAGTGGTACTACAGGAATCCTGGGAGACTTATCTCCATGCTTACATTCACATAGCTAGTGTGACACCAATACTTCATTCCAGCTCTCCTCAAGACTGGGCTACATTTTAAGTTCCATTGAGTGTAGGTCTGATGAAGGAGCGAAGGTTATTTCATCACAGAGAAGGGCACACTTGGCTCACTAACCTGCAGCTCCTTCTGCCCATTTGTGGGGACCATGGTATGTTATCCTTAGTATTTTGGATACTGACTCTCTGGATTCTGTGACTTAGGCAGGGATTAAATATTGAAATCCAGCTAAGTTAGGGATTGGAAGGGGAAAAGCTAGTAAACCTGCCAAACCACTGGTACCCCTTTTGTTCCTCCAGGAAAGGGGCGATTCGGCTTTGTAGAACCCGGCTCAATTTTGAGTCCTAGAAAAGAGGTGTTTTTGTAGAAAAGAGGTGTTTTTGCCAACAATGTTAGCATGTGTCTCTGTCAAACAGCCTTTGGATATTAGATTTGCCATCTGCACCATGATGTCTGGTTGCCAGGGTTACATTGCTCGCCTTGAACAGAAAATCAAATAGCTGCCTGAAACCTGCAGGTAAAGGTCACTCCTGGTACAACTTGTATCCTTTCTAGTATATAAAAGGAGAAGTATGGCTACAGGGAAAGCAAGGACTTTAGATTCCTCATTTGAACCCAGGCTGGTGAAGACAGTCTGGGTAGAGATTTTAGAGATGAGCTGTATGTAAGTGGGCATCTTGATGATGTTCAGAAATTCCGTAAATGGGCATCGGAAATAACTGTCTCTGAGGGGGCGAGGTCCCACATGAACCACCCTATATTCCCCACTCTCACCGAACCCTCAATTCCCCCAACTTCTAGAATGAATGAAGTCCACATTGCTGAGAAACAAATAATTCTAATAAGGCAATATGAAGCATTGGAAGAAATACATTTCCCAGGGGCCGTGGTTGATTTAAATAGTAGTTTGATCTTCTGCAGATTTCGGAGTGGTGGAATGGAAGGGAGGGAATATTTTCTGGCCAGGAAAATTTAGATCTGTGGCCCAAGCTTGAAGGAACAGAACACAGAGTATTCCTGTTAGGAGCTAAAGAAGTAACAGACTTCTTCAAATATCTTAGGGGAAGAAAGCTACTAAGGCTTTTTAATTCTTCTTCTTATGATTTTCTAGGGTTGATATTCATAATAATGTTACTGCTACCACTGCTTCTAATACTACTAGAATTTATGGCCAGTATTTCTTCTTAAATAATTTTCAGTGAATATATTATGAATGTGGTAAAAAGTATAATGGTACAAAAACACATAAAGTGAAGATTTCTCCCTCTTTCACTGGATAACCAAGAACTACTCTGGGAAGTAACCAATCTAAAGTGTTACTTAAGAAATATTCGGTGCTTGTGTGAGGATACATAAATATATTTGAACAGATGCAAGATTTAATATATATACTGCTCTGCAACATGTTTTTAATCACTTAACACTGTATCTTAAACATGCTTCCACATTAGCACCTATAGAACTAAATATCTGTGAGACACGAATTTGGCAGCATGTTGCCATGGAAGGAACATGGGCTGTAATTAAGGATATGTGAAAGGATTTGACTAAAAAAATGACAATAACTCCACTCTGTATAAGAGTGACACTTTTTTTTGGTAACAACCCAAATGTTCAAAGAAAATGCCATTACAATATAGAAACATAGAGAGCAAAACCACACTTGGTTTGATATTAGATTTACTACCTAGATGACTATTAGATTTCCTCTTCCATATGGATTGTAACTTCTGTTACAGTGCCGTTACATTAGAACTGATTCCTGCCATATATATTATTGATATGTTTTATATTTATTTATGCCAACTCAAAGGAAGATGTGTGCTTTCTCCTGCAGGGGAAGATTATTACTATTTATTCTCAGCAATCACCATCTTAGTTTCCCTTTGCTCCAAATTCTTCCCCACAGGGTGATGTGACGAGAGTCTGATATCATGCTGCACATACTGGGGTCTCTATTACAGGCAAGGACCCCCCAAAATATGAATCTTGGAGTTTATATAGGAAAGGACAGCTTTTCCTTCTTCCCTCTGAGAGAAACCTTTGTTCCCTAATGTAAAAAAAAAAAAAAGGAAATGTGAGGAAAATATGTATTCAATGGGTCTTACCTTTTGGAATGTAAAGCAAATATCTCCAGGAGGAAGATAAAACAAATATGTCTGAATTTACAACCCCCAAGATGTTTTCATTGTCCTGGTTTCCTCCCACTTCTGAGGTGCTGTGTAGCAAACCATCCCAAAACTTCATGGCTTAAAACAGCAAAAAATCACCCTTTTTTGGCACATTCATCTGAAGGTTCAAAATGTTATCAGAGTTTGAGAAATTCTTTTTTTCCATATCAAGTGAGGATAAATCACTAGTTTAATTTCATTGAAGTTCATAAGAAAATTGATTAAGCATTTTGTGGAAAATGCTAATTTTTTCCCAGAAGGAAAATTTTATTAACATTATGTAAAGCAGTTCTTAGATCAGATCTGGGACTTTATTTTTTTTTTAAATCATGGTCAATATTTCTCATTGATTTTTTTTTCTATAACAGCTTATTTGAGTTTCAGGTTTAAAAAATTCTTACTGATCATTCTGAGGATATGTACTAACAATGATCATTCTGAGGATGTGTATTAACAACATACCTTATGTCCTTAGTCTATATGGGCCTTTACTTTGGCCTCTGATGGTATAGTCCATTTGATCTGTTTTTCTTTCTTTCTTTTTTTTTTTTAGGAGTACTTATATTTTGTAAATGTTGGGTTATTTTTCTATAGGAAATAACTTGGCTTATCAGCCAATATGACTTGGGGGAATGTAGGAAGCCTAAACTTTAACTTTAGAACTCTAGCTGAGTTAAGAAGTCATTAGGAGCATATCAAGATGGAGAGAGGAATAGGTGTGGACTTTGGGGATTGATCTGCTCCTATCTTCCCCATTGCTAGCCCATTCCCTTTGAGGTGCCTTTTCTCAGGAGATTTTATTGTCTTTCTTGTAGAGCTTCAGGCACTGGATTTGGATGGGGAAGGATTGTAAAAAAGGGAAATAAATGCTCAGAGGTTTGCCAATATGCCATCCGTCACGATGATCTGCTCCTCTGCTCAGCCAGGTGGAGCAGAGCGAGCTTTGCCACGTGTAAACAAGATCATGACCTCATTGGCTCAAAACTATGCCACCAATCACTGCTATCCCACACTAAAATCCAGTCTTTCTTGTGGCCTACACAATCCTGCATGGCTTCTTTTGTCTTCTCTGTGTTACCTGTTCTTCCTCCAGAAATCCAATCTCCAGAAATTCTCATTAGCCAAACTCAACTGAGAGACAGAGGACAAGAGAATAAATTAAAATAATCTGTAGCAGTTAACCTCCTCGGGAAAGGGAGTAAAATGAAAGGGGTGAAGAGTGGATCAGGAAAGAAGTGAGGAATTCAATATGATAGTCCCCCAAAATTAAGAAACACAGGCTTAAGGTGATTAATTAAATTGAAAATACATGCTTTCTTTTGAAATTTTTAAATTTGTCTTAACTAGTTATACATGACAGTAGGATGCATTTATGCACTTTGATATATCATACATAGATAGGATATAATTTCTCATTTTTCTGAGTGTACATGTTGCAGAATCATATTGGTCATGTAGTCACATATATACATACAGTAATAATGTCTGTTTCATTCTACTATCTTTCCTATCCCCACATCCCCTCCCCTCCCATCACTTCCCTCTACCTAATCTAAGGTTATTCTTCCCTAGTGCCCCCGCCCAGTCCCCCACCCTGCCTTAGTGTGAATTAGCATCCTCATATTAGAGAAAACATTTGGCCTTTGGTTTTGTGGGCTTGGCTTATTTTGCTTAGCATGATATTCTCCAACTCCAACCATTTACTGGCAAATGCCATAATTTCACTCTTCTTTAAAGCTGAGTAATATTCCATTGAGTATATATACCATATATTTTTTTATCCATTCATCTCTTGAGGGACACCTAGGTTGGTTCCATAGTTTAACTATTGCTAATTGAGCTGCATGCTTTTTTTTTTTTTTTTTTTTTTGAGATTTGTTTCGGCTTACCTTAAAGAGTTACCATTGCTTAGTGTGAGGAGGGAATGTATGTGGAGAGAGGACAGTCCCCTCTCACCCCTGCTGCCACCAAAGACATTCTTCTGTGCAAGGGGGAATCAGAAAATACCTAAACAAAGGAGGGGGAAACTTTTATTCCCTGTAAGACAGTCACCTTGGAAAACCTTGAGTCAATGAGTTTGTTCCATCCAAGACAAATTGTGTGTGTGTGTGTGTGTGTGTGTGTGTGTGTGTGTGTGTATGAGTGTGTGTAAGAGACACAGAGACAGAGACTTTGTGCATGGTGTGTAGATGGCCATCTGGATCTTTGTCTGCTCTTCCTCCCTTTATTTATTTCAATAGCACATGAAATAGCAGACTGGAAAAGTAGTAGCAGGATCTCTAATATAGTACAAATTTGCTGCAAGTACAGGGAACTGAATCCTAAAACTTCACTCCAAGTTGATGCACAGACTAGAAATTGGAATCTTTTAATGCTCAGTCTTGGACCCTGTCAGGCACCCTGCCCTGCCTCGCACATGGTCTCTGGCATCATGACAGTGCAGCATGATTTGGCAGGTCCAGTGCACTTTAGATTTAGAAAACGTCAGCTGCAGTAGTTGGGTAGAGTAGGCAATAGAACAGATTGGGAGAAGAATGTGGTGCATGTCAAAAAGAAGAAAAAAGATATGGAGTAAATATTAAACCCAGAATGTGTTTTCTGTTGACTTTTCCAATATCAACAGGCTTATGTTTAGGCATGAGCAAGTCTTAATGCCACTATTTCTATCAACTCATTAATCAAATAGAAAGACTTCTAATCCTCACAGGTGCTAAGGATGAATTATTCTGTAACCAGGCAGGTCACAGATGACAGGTACTCCATCAGCTTGAAGTATTTTTGGAAGCAGTGGCAGTCAGTGAAAACTGACCTGGTTACTGCGGTCAGTTGGAATGCAAAACTATTTTGATGGTTACCATGGGAAGTAGCTGCTACTGAAGAAAATTATTGATTTATCTCTTTAAAAGTCTAATTAAGAATTGGCTGGATGGGCTTAGTTGAGTCTCCATATAAGCACAGATTGAAAGCCTTACCGTTATAGTTAGTATCTGGAATGTTCCTCAAAGTCTCATGTGTTGAAGGCTTTGTTCCCCAGTGCAGCAAGTTTCAATAACTCCACTTTGGAAAGTGACTGGATCATGAGAACTCTAAGCTTATCAGTGGATTAATCCATTGAAGGATTTATAGCTCAGTGGAGATGGTGGAACCCAGTTGAAAGGAATAGGTCATTGAGGGCATGTCTTGGGGAGTATATTTTTGTCTCTGGTTCACCCACTTTCCTTCCTTCTTTCCTTCCTCCCTTCCTCTCTCTGCTTTCCACCTGTCATAAGGTGAGCAGTTTTGCTGTTCCACAGCCTTCTGCCTCACCACGGGCTCAGATGCAATAGAGCCAATGCAGCATGGATGGAAACCTCTGAAACTTTGAGCCAAAATAAATCTTTCCTCCTCTAAGTTGGTTTTATCAGGTGTTTTTGTCATCATGATGGAAAGCTGACTAACCTTTATTAAAACTGTTCCGTGAATAATGCCAATCTGCCTTTGAAGCTCAAAGGATAAATCCACACAACTAACTTTTGGGACATTGTCTTCTTGTGTCTTTAAGTTTTTGAATTTGCAAGTTTGGGTTGCATACACCTTTCCTTCTGATGTGTGTGCATCTTATTTTCAAGAAAATCTCCATATGTTTACAGATATTTATTATCAAAAGACGTATTTAAAAGAAAAGAGCCATTTCCATGATGAGGCGTCAAGAGAAAACAGGAAAGGACAGGTTGAATTTCAGACTTAGGATAGGTCTCAATTCTACCTTAGTGATTGGGAGCCCTTGAGGTATGATTTATTAAAAGAGTGTCACTAAGTCTTCTTCCAAACTTAAACCATCTGTGTCTGTCAACCAGTCCCTGGTTATCTCTGTGTCTTTTTTTTTTCCTCTCAAAGAGCTAAGTGTAAGTTCTTGAGGCTGTTGTCTTCCCACTCAGACCCTATTTATCCTCTATATTTTCAGACAAATTCAACAACATGGTTTTATGTATTCCTGGCCCACTCAGAAGCACATCAGAAATAGAGGTATGGTAGTAGACAGGAATACAGGATAAATGAGATGGCATATGTGAGGATCAATAACTCCACTTGCAGACTTTCTTTTAGGTTGCTAAGACTGCTGCAACAAAGTGGTACATTGAATAACAAAAAAAAAAAAAAAAAAAAAATTCACCAACTTATGGTTCTGAAGCTTGGACCTTTGAGATCCAGGTGTTGTTGGGCCCACACCATCTGAAAGCTCTAGGGAAGGATTGGTGCTGGGCTTTCTCCTGGCTTCTGGTAGTTCCTTAGGTCATGGCAGCATAACTTCAGTCTTCGCATGGCTTTCTCCCTGTGTGCATGTCAACGCCAAATTTCCTCTTGTAAGAACGGACATTAGCCTTTGAATTGGGGGCCTGCCCTTTTCTAGTTTAACTGCATCTTAACTAATCTGCAATGACTCTTTTTCCAAATAAGGTCATCTTCTGAAGCATTGGAGGTTAGGACCTTGACATATGAATTTTCAGGGTGGTCACAATTCAGCCCATGACAGACTTAAGTAGCCTCTGTTGATGGAATCACATCACACACACACAAAAAAAAAAATCCACAAAAACTTCAGCCAGGAAGAGGTGAAGTGAAAGGAAAGATGGACCAGGCAGGCCCTGAATTAAGATTTAGATTTGTGTTCTTTCTAATCATGCAACTTCAGTCTCATGGCTTGATGGCTCTGAGTCTTTTACTTTTTAAATATTAAAAAAAGGCAATGATGAAACTTTTCTTTCCTTAAGAAGGTTAAAATAAAAATATTGGTAAAATCTTAAAAATATAAATCCTATTAATGTAGCACACAGTGTATGTTCACATACTTAGTATTACAATAACTTATGTAAAATACAAACATCTTGCATTATAGTTTCAGTTACTTCCCATGATTTTTTTACACTGTAGTTGTTAAATGTATTACATTTTTATACATTATAAGTTTACTAAGTTAACATTATAATGTTCATTTTAATCAGATACATGCATTTTAAACAACTTGAAAAATGGCTTGTACTTAAGTTTAAAAGGTTTTATTTAAAATTATTTTTAATAGTACATAAAAACATCAAAATCGTTCCTATTTATGGGGTACCATGTGATGCTTTGATGTATACATTTGATGTATACATGTATACATTTCGTATGGTTTAAGTTGAAGTAAACATATCTATCTTCTCCCATGCTTATTATTTATTGTGAAAACATTCAAACTCCTTTCTTGCTGCTTTATGTATTATACAGTTATCTATCACCCTAATGTAATTTTTTATACCTAACTGTAACTTAGTATCATAGATCAACCTTTCTCTACCCACGCCTCTTCCCTACTCTCCCCAGCCTCTGGTAACCATCATCCTATTCTCAAATTCTATGAGATCAACCTTTTTAGATTTCACGTACGAGTGAGATCATACCATACTTGTCCTTTTAATGCCTTTCCTACATTTTGACAGTCTGAGTTTTCTTCTGTTATCATTTCCCTTCATTCTGAAGAAGTTCTTTTAGCTTTTCTTAGAGAGTACATCTGTTGGTGAAACATCCTCTTAGTTTTCTTTTATTTGAAAATCTGTCTATTTTGCCAAAATTCCTGAAGAATCTTTTTGCTACATATAAAATTCTAGGTTAGCATGCCCTCTATCCTCTGTTCAGCACTTTAAAGGTGTTTGCCACAATCATCTAGCCACTATATTTTCAGATGACAAGTATGTAATACTGCAAATCATTCTCTTGTATGTAACAGGGCATTTTCCTCTGGCTTCTCCCAAGATCTTTGCTTCATCTCTGATCTTCAGCAGTTTCACCATCATGCCTACAGATGTTTTTATTTATCCTGTGCAGAGTTTGATAACGTTCCTGAGTCTTCCATTGTATATCTTTCAACCCATCTGGGGAGTTTCCAGCCATGATGGTAGGGTTTGTTTGTCAGAAACTTGTTTCACCACACCAGAAGCAGAAGCTACAGGCTGCTACAGCTCTCTGGGGAGTCATCCCACGTGGCCTACGGAAGTCAGAATCCCTTAGAGCTGAGCACAGATGTAACAAGGAGTCCTGCTTATGACTCTGTGTACCTTTGCTTTGGAGGTGTCACGATGATGGGCATCTTCAGCCAACATAAAGGTGTGCTGTGAGGACTTGGGTTTATATTAGGAATATAGACACAGGTGGGGGCATCTGCTAGAGAGCCTTTGTCACTCTTCTTTTTGGGAGTACATAGTGGCTGGGTGAACTTCAGGTATCCTGGACATATGTTGTTGGATAGCTCTGATAGTAGAGACATAAAGTATCACCTCTTCATTTTGGAAGTCATCACTAGCACAGATACAGCCTCAATATTATGGGTCTTGCCCATCTCAACTACCAGATACTGAACAGGACCTGGTATTTGCTCTTACATGCCTCTAGTTCTGCTTCCATCTCCTCTTTATCCTGAATTTAAAAAGCTGAATCAAACTGACTTTGGGGGAAGATAATAAGGCATGACTTTGCACACAAAGTTTGTTCTCTATAAGGAAAGGATGATGGCTTTCTTATGTCCAAAGAAATAGCACCCATTCCACCACCTTTGTACATGTATGAAGACATGAATGGTGTGGCTCTACTTTGTGTACAACCAGAGAAGTGAAAAATTGTGCTCTATATGTGTACTATGAATTGAAATGCATTCTGCTGTCAGGTATAACAAATTAGAATAAATGAATAAATTTAATAATCATTTTAAGGCAAACATTAAAATTACTTTAGATTACTTTTAAAAAAAGAAAAAGAAATAGCACCCACACTCAAGCTGATAAAGGAAATGAGGGCACTCACACTCCCTGAGTCATCAGTGCTTATTGAAAATCTGATAAATTAAACAAGTTTCTGATATTAAACTGGACCTGCTGTCAGAGAGTCACAGCCTTATGTCTGCAAATTATTTATGTTAATATGAAAATCGCTGGTGTGTGATCCAGACTCACTATGATTCATCAAGAATGAGCTTCAGTTAACAGTCTGCCTTTAGAAAATTAGGACATTCAACCTACATTCTACTTAGAGTTGTGTGAATTTAAATGCGTAGAAAACAACATTTCCTTCATCATCAAAGTATCTGGCAGTCTAGAAAAAAAGTATTTTGTTGTTGTTGTTCAAAAACACTGGTTTCCAAAGCAAGAATCCAAGAGCATTTTTATCTATGACTAGAGCAAATGGACCATTAGATTAGAGAATCAGAACACCAAGAACTCCAGTATAATTTTAGATTTTTGTGAGACAAAGATTCTACCCTGAGAATTTTTAGTTCTGGTAGAAGTGCCTAAATAAGTCAAACCAACTTCTTGCTCGCAATAGCCAGAGAAACAGAACAAAGCCTTCTTATAGAATCTAGAGGCATAAGAGAGAGTGGAAAATTATAGGTCCAGGATCTATGAGGAGAACACAGTGTAGAGAGGTGAACCCAGCACATGGGGTGACTTTGCCTGGGGCTGAGACCTTAGGAGGAGAGACTGTAACTAATTTTTAACCCAATCAAAAGCAATAGGAGAAAGCTGCTCAACCTGAGGCTTTCTCACTCAATCCTCTTCTAGATCCTTTGGAAGAACTCCTTATCTACGTACAACATGTAGAGATTTTCATTGTGGCTCTCAAGAGGGTATGCGTGTGAACCACGCTGGGGACAAAAAAATAAGGTGCCAACAATAGCAGTGTTAAAATTAACATAAGAACTGAAAAGTGAGATTTGAAGAAGGCTTGGAGGTAGCTAGGAGAAGGGTACCAAAAAAGGAGTCTTATCAGAGAAAGTGTGATCAGTGAGATTAGTAGTGGATGGTGTCATGGAACTCACAATAAAGGAGTATAGAATTCCATGAAAATGCAAACAGTCACCTATGCCAGATGCTACTGGATGGTCAAAGTAAGAAGCTGAAATGTGTCTGTCACATATGGCAGCATGTGGAGACTGTTGGTCATTTCTAACAAGAGAAATTTTAGGAAAGTGGTAGTGGAGAAGCCTGACTGAAGTGGGGAGGAAGGAAACCAGGTGGCGAGGGACTAGAAACACTGCTTAGGTAATTTTTGTGGTTTGGCTTTAAAAGTGGTAGAAAATGTGACCATATCTGGTGGTTGATTAGGGAGTCAGAAAGAGATATTTTTTGTTTATTTGTTTGTTTGGCTTAAGAGGAAAGAATTCAAGCAGATTTGATGATCTTTCTGAAGTCTAATTCATTTTTTTAATATTTATTTTTTAGTTTTAGGTGGACACAATATCTTTATTTTACATTTATGTGGTACTGAGATTCGAACCCAGGGCCTTATGCATGCTAGGCGAGCACTCTACCACTGAGCCACAATCCCAGCCCCCTAATTCATTTTTAAAAGTGAGTCCAGTTTTTGTTTAATTTTAAGTTCTCTTGGATGTTGTCCTCTATAACCAATTTCTTGACATCATATGTTAACATCAAATAAATTTACACATCCTGTTTTTGGATATATATTTGGAAGCTTTAGAATGCTGTGAGATGGACTATTTCTATCACAACATGCTTTGCCTAAGGTTTTATAGCTGATTAACAATAAGATGTTCTTCTAGAAGACTGGTAAAGCCAGATGTGAGCACTTCAATTTTACTGCTGAATCCAGAGATTTACAGGGCTCAGAATCACCCCCAGAGCTGCCATAATTATATGTAGAGAGAAAAAAAAAAACAAAACCCTGAGACCTCCATACCCTAGTCTCCCGAGAGTGTACAGTGAACCTGTTCTATAGACCATGATCATCTTTGGAATAGTGATAATGGATCTCTGGAATGAAAATCTGGAAGTTGGATCTTATAATTGGGCAAAATCTCAAACGCATTATGTTTCCCTTACTGACTGGACAATTGGACTCCTTAGCTAGCATTTCTATTTGGGGAAGGGGGCAACTCAACATTCAAAACTCTTACGTGTTTAGACAATTGGGTCATGAGGCTCTATTTTAGTTCTCATCATCAACTCAGAATCTAGACAAAGTTGTGGTCTAAGCAGTCACTGCATAATGCTTATTTAGGAACTCTTCTTTAGTAAGGAAATACCAATCTAGAGCAAAATGTGTGCATATATAAAAAAAATCAAAGGTGAATTAAGATGAAGTAATCAAGGCATTTGAAGCTTTTGAAAAGCTTCTCTTGAAAAAGAGCAAATGGATGAATATCTCAGGCAACAGTTAAGCCTCGGATTCTCCAGATGGTTGAATACACCATATGAAGACCTTATATAACAGAAATGAAACTTAATTACCTCCCTGAAAAATCTATTCTTTCCTTGACAATTTGAGATCCTGTCATGGTCTGGAAACTTAAACTTACTTGAAATACATTCAAGTCCACATTCTAAGCAAGTCACCTGAGTCAAGCATAGCTAAAATATTATTAAAACAAGTGGGCTTTTCAATATAGTCTTAAACATCTGGCTCAAAATTTAAAAATCTATGAAGCTAACCAGATTGCAATTTCTGAAAGTGCTAGGCTACTGACTACATTTGGCAAGCAGGCTGGGGTTTGGGTAGCAGGGATTTATTCCATATTTAAACAAGTCATCTTTTTGAAAACTTCCAACTTCTTAGAACTTCCTATTTTCTTATGAATTTTACTGGTTATATATTTTTTTTCTTAAAAAATGTCCTTCCCCAAAGAAAGTTGCAAATAAACACGTGGGCATACACACACATGCACACACATGTGCACACAGTAAGAATTTATTTCTTCACAATGAATATAAATGCAAAATTTGATTAGGGACTAATATGAAAGATCCTGAGTTCTCTAGGAAACACTAAATTTCATCTTGGAAGTGGCAGTGATCTTTTTCTCATTGGTATGGTTTTCACTTCAGGGAATGGATTTGCCTTCTCTGCCTGCACGAGCACCACCCTCTGTGATGAATGCCCTATAACCATCGAGTGTCCCTCATAACCAAGCTTCCAACCAAGGAACTATTTCACTGCATAAGAAGTATGGTATCTGATTCTTGCTCCTGTGATTCTCTGAATTCACCTCTTCTCCTATCTTTGGGAAGAGCCAAGATGCTTTAAAAATCATTGTGGTACCAGATGGGAAACAAAGGGAGTGCCCTGTGAGACCAGGGCACTCCCCTGTGAAGGTGAAATCTGTATTTTCAACCTGCAGCAGATACATAGAGCTTGAGGACAGGGGGATGAGAGGGGTGCTTCCTCTGAGATTGCACTTAACGACCCACTGAATTTTTGCTTTCCATTCCAGAGCCTTGGATGCGCTGATCTAAAGGCCTTCATTCTCAGGGATAGAATCCTTCTACCAGAGTACACACAATGGCCCTATTAAATTGGCAACAAGAGACTGTTAGGTTGGGTTCCCTGTGTTTTTTGGAAACCAGAGGCAAAAGGTTATTTATTGTCTGGAGTGTTGGAACCTCATGAGCAAGGGGAAATTGGGTTTTTGTTAAGAAATTATTTGGAAGTAGCTTCCTGCTGAAGTTAATTTTTGAGTTGCCTTAATATCTTCTACTTTGCTTCTCAGTTTCTCCATCACCCATGTAGCCAATTTCCTGCCTTAAATTCCTGCTATTTTAATTACTTGGAGTGGTTCCTTAGGACCTTGCTAGAGATAGTTTGGGGTATCAGGCAAGAGAAAAAAAATCCCTTAAGATGGGATGCTAGGATCAAGTGCTCATCAATTTAAGCACATTTTTAGGGTTGTCATACATAATAGGTACAATAGGGGGTACCTGTACCTTGACATACTTTCCCTCTTCTTCTATGGTAGAATTTCCATATATTACCCAGGATCAGGGCCATCCAGAATAACAATTAGTTCCAGCCAGCCTGACCCGAGCCAGTGCAGCCATGTGACTACATTCTGGCCAGTGGAACACAGAGGTGATGTGTGTAACTTCCTGGAGGCACCCTTAAAGGATGGTGCTTGTACTTCCCTCAACTTTCCTCTTTATTACTGCCTGAAGTGTGGATATAAAAAGACTGGAACTCAAGGACATCTTGGATTATCCTGTAGGTTAGCAGATGTGAAAGTTTTAGGGAACCTTGGCCTTTGGTGAGTTTAAAGAACCTCCTTCTTAGCCCAAAGGTTGATTGGGACCAGTGACATCATCAGCTGAGGCCAGACATTTCTGCCTAGAGACAAGGAGGATCCAACACCCCTGTCAGAGTCCACAAGGAACCTGATTTCAGGATAGAGAGCTTTACCTTTCCCTGGGAAGGTAGAGTCCTTAGCTATACCGTACACTTGCTAAGTAAGAATGAGATAGACAGGACACACTTCTACCATAGAGAGACAATTTTAAAACTCCCTGACAGTCTACCCGCAAAGACTCAGACCTCCAAAATAAATGTCTTAAACTAGAAGAGAATAAGACATCATTCACTGGGGCATGCAAAATTTGTGTTTCTTTGAAATTCAGTGGGTATGGCCTGAAAGGAGAGTAGATCAGTCATAGGAAATAAAGAAGGAACATCTTTGAATATATAAAATATAGTTGATGTGACTGTGTGATCAGCCTGATTTTTATATGGCTGGCCTGATAGAATGCTGGTATCATAGTTAGAAAAGAATTATACCTGCTAAACCAGAAACTGTACAGGTCATAGTATGGCTGGAATGGTCAAGGAGATCATGCATACCATTATTATTATTTTTAAATCTATGTTGCAAGCTAAAGTCTGAGATGATGAACTAACAAAGAATTTGTCAAGCCTTATGCATTGAAGAAGAACTCACATACCAGTAAAACCCAAGAGGCAGGCGGAGCATTGGTGATGAACCGTTGGAGGAATCCACTGGAGCTCAATTCTGTGAAGGCAGTGGCAGTGCCTGCCTTTGTTGCCCATTTTATGCCTGGTGCTCAGAACAGGGATTAGCACCTAGGAGCTCTTCAATAAACATTTAATGAATGTATGAATGAGCACATGATTTTTTTCTTCATTTAAAAATTTTTTTTTTCATTTAATGAAGACATTTCTAGCCAAAAGGAAAAAAAAACTCTAAAATTTTCATTGGAAATAGGAACTTCTGTACTTAAAGAAATCCTTATGGACATCTCTAAAAGAAAACACCAACATACCTACATAGAGTTGAGGGAGAGAGCTGTAACTCAAGCAAGGGCAGCAGCAGCAACTCAAGGGCTTCCCAGGTTGACATCAGGGCCAGGGGCCAGACCTGGGACAGAGGGGAGCTGTTAAAGCCAGTGCTAGTCTATGTATTATTAACAAAATTATTAGGACAGAGAAAAATTAAATCATTCCCTATTATTGAATTAACGGCATTAAATATGAAAAGTCTCATTGTTAAACAGACATTTGTATTAGGCTGTTTATGCTTCATAATCTAGTGAAACAGTTTACAAACTTTATAAATTCTCTTTCTCTATCAACAACTTGATTTTAGAAACATAAGATATTTGAGTTCTTATACTCATACTCACATAAATAGAATCAACTATAAACATCTTAACTTTTAATGTTTAGAAGAAACATGTTGCAAATTATTTATCTGATAAAAACTCTTATCCAGAATATATAAAAAATACTCACAACTCAACAATGACAAAGATAACTTACTTCAAAAGTGAGTAAAGCATTTAAATAGAAATTTCTCCAAAGAAGTGATACAAATGACTTGTAAGCATATGAAAAGATGTTCAACATCATTAGCCATTAGGGAACTGCAAATCAGAACCAAATGAAGTATTACTTTATGTCCATTGGGATTTTGATAGGGATGGCATTGAGCCTGTAGATCATTTTGGGTTGTACCAACATTTTAACAATATTAGTCCTTCCAATCAATGAATATGGGATATCTTTCCATTTGTGTCTTTAATTTCCTTCTTCAATGTTTTATAATTTTCATTGTACAGGTATTTTATTTCTTCAGTTAAGTTTATTCTTAAGTATTTTATTCATTTTTTTTGCTATTATAAATGTTTCAGATAAACCCATGGTCATGAGAATAAATCACCAAAGGTAGAAGGTACTGTATAGCCAATGAAAGAAGCAGGCAGATCCAGGATTGCACAAAGGTTAATTTACTGTGGGCCTTGTGGGCAGAAGCACGTGATGGGTGGCAATAAGACAATTGGACCCCATACTGAAGGCAGGAGGAAGGAGTTTATATACTACAGTGGACAGAGGTGAGCCACAGTCAATTGGAAGTTACCTGGTCTTTCTCAAAGACAATTAATATGTCCAACTTAGTTACGAAATATTTTCTTGTATCTCATTAGTCTGGGTATGATGTGTCTCTGATAATTTTAAAATTCCTTTTTGATTTCCTCTTTCACTAAATTATTCAAAGTGTGGTTAGTTTTTATATGACCAGAGTTGTTTTCCTTTATCCTCAAATTGGGGCTACCATAAAATCTTCACACTTAACCACCCAAAGTATTAACCAACGTGGAGTTAAACTTCTAGCACAAGCATATTCACAGGACTGCCTTGACTGAGGACTTGTGGGGGCACCACCATGGGCTGACCTTCTTCTCTTCTCACAATCTTCTGAGCCTCAGCAGCCACAGACCCTTCAGGAGGCTTGTTAATCCCCTCATGAGTCTTGTGCTCCCCATCCTCTTAATTTTTAAAAATTTTATCACAATTAAAATAATATGCTTATGTAGATTTAAAGGCTGGTTTCTCCAGAGAGGCTCTTTCCTGTCTCCTTTCTGAGATACTACATCTGATCACCAGTCATCCCACATCAGATAGGGAATGAGGCTCACACTGTCATCCTCCAGAATGCAGGCTTAATTTCTCTGTACAACATCTCTCCCATCCTTAGCTGTGCAAAGCTTTCCAGAAAGTAGATCCCCCTTCTCTTTCTGGGATGTCACTGGGATGCCTTGGCTCAGGGAGTTGTTCTGCTGGGTAGATTCTACCAGCTCTGCCTTCAAACTACTGATGAATCTTCTTCTTTTAGCTTCAACCACAGATACCCCCACAAAAGGCAACGACTGCCTCTAGTTCCTGTGTTTCTTGAGTTCTGTGCTCACAGTTTGTTTCTTGTTGCCTTCACCATCTGCAACACCATCTTGGAGCTTAACCCAATCAGCTAAGTCAGTTACCAGCTAAGTATTTCACTTTCAGCCTCTTGAAATGGATGGAGATTTATGTAACTTTGGGTTTTATTTGACCAGACTTGTATTCTCTTTGTTCTTGTGCAATGGTGACCTTTTTAACTTTCACTTTAGTGAGATTTGTAAAAGGGGTATTCTTAGATTCAGTCTGCTGTATTTCTGGATCAACCTTTTAAGGATTTTGTCTATTTATTAACTGACCTTCATTAATAGATTCCTTGCTCACTTACAGAACAATTATTCAGAGAGTCTGAGTTGGATTACAGAAAAAAACATATGATTTAAAAAATTTTTACCTTTGAATAAAAACCTGGAGAGAATGGAAAAGGCAAATTCTGAGATGAGAAGAGGCCAATAGGTTCCCACCACATTCTTGCCCTCTCCACCCTAGTACCTTTTTCTGGTGTGCTAAAGAGATTGCTGAGTTTGGCATTGTCCTGTCCCAATGCCAGGAATCAAACCTTATACTGACTTTCCCAAAATCCATTAGAACAGGGTCATGTGCCATTCTGGAGTTTCTTATTTTCAAACATAAACTATGAAAAACTGCTTTGTTAATTTGTGTTGTGATCATGACTGACCTTATCTTTTAAATTAACAGAGAGCTTGTTCAGGAATAGAGATCATCTTTCCCTTTCAGGTGATTATCAATTAAAAAAGAGGAAAGATAGATAGACAGACAGATAGATAGAAAGATCCCATGAGGACCAAAAAAAGAGTGCTTTTGACTGCCTGGGTCCAATGATGAGGCTAAAATTGTTCCTGAAAATATGGTCTCATTTCCAACTTGGTTAATTTCCAATTCTGAAGTATGATACCATGGATAGCCATTAGGGGGTGCAAGAATTATAATAGTGGGAGGTCTTCCTAAAGGATGCCACTCCGGACCTTTTCCATTTAAAGGGCAGAGTAAACTTTTTTCTTGTGAATTTTAGAAAAACTTTCAAACCACCCTCCACTTGAAAATTTTGCATCAATTAAAAACAAACAAATAAAAAAGGGTGGGGGAGAATTCCTTTGTAGATGCTCTTTTATGCTTGGCTTCTTTGGCTCAGTAATTTTCTCTGAGAGTCCCTCATATTACTTCATTTCACAGTGATTCATTTATTCTCATTTCTTTATATTATTCTATTACATAGATATACCACAATTTAATTATCTATCTATTGTCTTTTGGTATATGTATGCATTCATTTCTCTTAGATATGGCCCTAGTCAGGGAGTTGCTGAGTCATGCGATAGGCAGATGTTTCACTTTACTAAATAATGCTAACCATTTATCCAATGTGATTGTATTCATCATCCTGTATCAAGAAATGAGGGTTTCAGTTATTTCACATTCCTAACAATTCTGGTTATAATCAGTCTGGAATTTTAGTCACTTTGACAATTTTAATGGTATTTTATTATGGCTTTACTTTGTATTTCCCTGAACACTACTAAAGTTGTGCTTCTTTTCATATGCTTGATGGGGCTTTCTTTTTTTTGGGGGGGGGGGCGGGGGGAGGTCAAAAAGAAGATTCCTCTACTGAGATTAAAAATATGCCCCTGTTTCTTAACTGGGCTTAATGCTATATTTTTTTTTAAAAAAAAGAATTATGAGAAATCAAGGTATAAATTTCCAGTAATACTCATATGACTTTGAAAGAAATGAAATAGTAAGCAAAAAGATATAGTAAGCAAGAAAGAGCCCTCACCCTACAGTGCACAGTATTCCCACAGTAAAGTCCTATTACTTCACCATCTCAAATTACAAAACACAAGAAATAATTCACTACGCTGGAAGAGCTACATATATGATATAATAAACTGATAGAGAACATACATTATAGATGCTTAAAATGAGTAAAGAAAGCTTCCAGTTCTGGCCAGGTTGAAATGCGAGGTATTAAACTTACATTTCTGGTATAAACAGCTCTAAAACAGGATAAAATAAAACAAACAAGCAAACAAAAAAGATTTAAGGCTTTGGACCACAGAAGTGCAGATCTGTGGTCCTTGAGAAAAAGGAAAAAAAAACCTTATGAAATAAGATCCACATTCTTCCTAGTGTCTGAGGAATCTCAAGGAACTTACAAAATGGTAACATAGGGAAGGAAGCACAAGAAGAGAACAACTGTTGACCTGAGCAAAGGAATTACACATTGAAAAATCAGAGCTGGAGAAGCAAATGGAATTTTTAGAGCAGGGTTAAAGGAATCCCAGAAATCTGCATGAAGACCCCTGTATGTCTTTAGCCAAATACTAATCTGTTCATAGCAGAGTAAGACTCCCCAAGGCCTAGTAGAGAACAGATACTGGCTATAAGATGAACAGAGGTTCTCTTGATTTTTGAAATTTTTGGAGGTGACACAAGGATTGGTGATGTTGGAGTTCTGACCAGCCAGAGTGGGGTGACCTCAGTGAGCACCTGGGAATTCAGTTGAGATCTCATACAGGCTACAACCTTAGAGGAGTAATACTCTGTGCAATCCAACTAATGACTAAGACCAAGACTTGATAGGCCAAAGCTCAGTCGCCAGTAAAATAACTGTCAGCAAAAACAAAACTCAACACGTTTTAAAGGAAACCAACATAATGCAAACTCTCAACTACATAAAATCCACAATGTCCAGAATATAATAGAAAATTTCTAGGCATACAAAAAGGCAGAAAAAATATGAGCAAGAACTAGGACAAAAAAGAAAAGGTCAATGGAAATATATATCAGGGAAAAAATATATTAGAATTTGCTGATCAGGACTTTAAAAGTTTATATAAATAAATTTAGGGATAGAAAAGAAAAGACTACATAAGTGAATATACAGGTGATATCAACCAAAAAATGGAAAATATTTTTCAAAAGAACAAAATGGAAATTCAAGAAAAGCACAATATTTGAAATAAAGAAAAGATTCACTGGATGAGTTTAACAATAGAATGGATATTGGAAAAGAAAATATTAGTAAACTTGCAAATATGAAAGTAGACATTGTGTAAATGGAAGAACAGAAAGAAAAAATACTGACAAGGCAAACATATCTTCAGAGACTTGAGGGAGAATATCAAGTGGTCTGAGATATGAGTAATTAGGTTGGAGAAGACTCAACAGAGGAAACATTTGAGCAAATGACTAAAAATTTTCTAAATTTGATTTAAAAATTAACCAGAGATCCAAGAAGCTCCACAAGCTGAAACAGGATACACACAAAGAAAATCTCACCCACATGCATCATACTAAAATTGATATAAACCAAGTTAAAGAAAAAGTCTTGAAAGAGGCAAAGTAGGAAAAAAAAATACACATTATATTATAGGAAGTAATAATAAGAAGGATCATTTATTTATTTTCAAACACAATGTAGCAGAAGCGAATGCAATAATATTAAGTTCTGAAAGAACAAAATGATCAACCCAGAATTATATACCTACCACAATATCTTTTAAAAATTAAGATGAAATACACAAATTACAATAGCCAAAGTATGGAACCAGTCTAGGTGACCATCAACAGATGAATGGATAAAGCAAATTCAATTCCTTCAATAGATAACAAAGATATTCAAACTCTCAACTCCTTTTAGTATCACTATTGGTAATTGTATCTCAATGATTTTTTTTTCTTTTCATCTAAATTGCCAAATGCGTTGGTAAAAGTAATCAGTGGTATTCCCTTAACTTTTAATGACTGTTTGTTCTGTAGCAATATCTCCCCTTATACTTATAATAGTGGTGATTTGTGCTCCTCTCTCTTTCTCTCTTTTTCTCTGTGGGTATAGGTTCATGTAGATAAAAGTTTATTGATTTTATTGTATCTTTCAAATAACCCACTTAAAGTATCTTTGCATCTATCTATTTTAAACTCATTTTGATTTTAATGATTTCTGCTCTAAATCAAACACACAAGTTTTATTCAGCCATTAAAAAGAATTAAATTTTTATGTCATTTTCAGGAAAATGAATGGAACTTGAGACATTATGTTAAGTGAAGACTCACAAGGTCAAGGGTCTTGTTTTCTCTCATACGGGAAAGCTAGAGAGGAAAAAGGAGAAGAAAGGTTATGTACGGGGTGTGGGAACTCATGAAAATCAAAGGGAGCTCAGTAGAGGAAAGCTACCAAGAGATAGGAGGCAGGAGGGGAGGGGTAAATACTGGGGAGTGATATTGGCCAAATTATATTGTTATACTATGTGCATGTACAAATACGTGACAATAAATCCCATCATTATGTTCAACTATAATGAACCAAAAAAATTATTTTTAAAAAGTTATTGTTGGAAAGATTAAGTAAAAGTAATATATAGAAGATTTTCAACACTATCTACATTTATTTAAACTACTTGCTATTAAGAAGAAATTTTACCCAACAACAGTCTTTTCAAATGCACAGGAAACTCAAAGATGCACCCACATGCTTGGCCAACAAAAATCTTAATAAATTTAGGATTGAAAACGTTAAAAAAAATGTGTTCTCCAATCATAATCAAATTAAAAATCAAGTTTAAAGTTACATCTGGAAAATCTCCAATTAGTTCAAAATTAAACACATTTCTGTGTAACTCATAGGCCAAAGGAAAAACATAAAGGGAAATTACAAAAAGAGTTGGAATTAAGGATAATTAAAATACAATAAGTTAGCTGAAGTAGTCCTTAGATGCAAACTTATAGCTTAAAATGCTTGTATTAGCAAATAAGAGCATCATAAAATGAATAATTTAGAGTTTCACCTTAAAGGTAGGAAATAAGATTAAACAACAACAAAAATACCAGAAGGAAAAAAAAATAACAAAAAGCAGAAATCATTAAAATAAAAACTAATCAAAAATAGATAAGTGCAAAGATGCTCTAAGTGGGTTATTTGAAAAGATCAATAAAATCAATAAACTTTTATCTAAATGAACCTCTACCAGCAGAGAAAGAGAGAGGAACACAAATCACCACCCTTATAAATACAAGGAGAGATATTGCTACAGAACAAACAGTCATTAAAAGTTAAGGGGATACCATTAACTACTTTTACCAATAAATTTGGTAACTTAGATGAAAAGAATTAAAAAATTATTGAAAGACACAATTACCAATAGTGATACTAAAAGGAGTTGAGAGTTTGAATATCTTTGTTATCTATTGAAGGAATTGAATTAAAAATGAAAAATAAATCTCTAAGAAAATTCCAGACCTGGATGGCTTTCCCAGTGAATCCTCTCATACATTTAAGGAAGAAATGATACTAATATTACATAAACTCCTTCAGACAACAGAAGGAGAGAGAACGCTTTCAACTCAGGTTTTGCTGAAACCTCAGGTTACGTTGAGAACCACACAAAGATGTCTTAAGAAGAGAAAATAAAATTCAGGAGGCTGGAGCTAACTCAGCTAAGGGAGTGTGGTGGCTCTTTGAAATGTTAACTTTTTGAGACTATAGGCCCTGGTTAGTCAAATAAACACTAACCGAGTTGCTGCTGCCAAGGAATTCTGAAGACAGATTTAAGTCCTTGATCAGTTGGAAGTCCTTATAAGCAGGTCTGAGACTTCTGAGGGAGAACTAGAGAGAGGAGAAATTTGCCTATGGGCAACAATTCCAGCCTCTTCCTGGTCTCCCCTTGCTGACAGCTCCCTTGCTGTCAGGTTTGCTTAGCCAACCCCACAAGTATGTAAGCCACCTACTAGAAATTACTCTTCATTCGTTCATTCATTTCTGTTTCTCTATTTAAACCCTGACTGATACTGGAAACATGGCATTTAGAAGAAGTTAGAAAAGTACACATAATTAAATTATGCTGGACCTTACAGATATGTTAATAAGAAAGGATTTTTAAGTGCAATGGAATATAAACACTTATACAATCTAAGCATTTTTCTTAATAAATAATAACTTCTGCCCCTGGAACTAGAGAAATAAAATTTCAAAACATTATAATGTTGGTGGCATTAAAGAGAAACTAAAAATCATTTTAGCTTTGAGGAATGTATCCCAGGGAAATAGTTGAAATAAAAGAAAAATATATATGTGAATTGGTTAACTGCTGCTGCACAAGAGCGGCTTGAAATATAATACCCATTGACTAGCCTACATTTCTGTAGGTCGGAAGACTGGCATGCAGGGGCTAATCCTTCTGTCAGTGTATTACAAGGCTGAAATTAAGATGTCAACGATCTAAACGATTGTCCAGAGGCTCTGGTGGGAAAATCTGCTTCCAAGTTTGTGTGATTGTGGCAGAATTCAGTTTCTTATGATTCTGTGACTGAGGCCCTGTTTCCTTGTCTGTGTGCTGGTGTGTGTGTGTGTGTGTGGAGGGGAGTGTGCATCCTAAGCCCCTAGAGGCCACTCACATTCTTTGCCACATGGTCCCCCTGTCTTCAACAGAGAATCTCTTTTACATAAAATCCTTGTAATGCCTGGAATCTTTCTGATTTCTTGCACCCAGAGTCAAAGGACTCATGCGATTAGATCAGGCCTGCTCCTCTTCCCTTCTTGAAGACAACTGTGCCCCATAACATTTCATCACCATGGGCTCTAAAGCCATCCTGTTCACAGTCCTGGGTATTATAAAGGGTGTGAATGCCAGGATGAAGTCTTGGAGATGTTTCAAAATTCTGTCCACCACAATATCTATTTCTATATCTAATCTGGATAGCTGTCTGGATAGCTAGGCATTCAGAGTGTTTATACATGAACTATGTGTATATTCAAATATGTGTCTGCCGGAAATAACCAAATTCTGATTGGAGGCCAGGCAGCCTTCAGTTCATTAAATAATGGGAGGTTATCATTACACAGGCTTCTCCTTTCTATAATATCTTCATGTATGTGCCACCTCTAACTGCAATGAAAGTGGGAAAATACAACACACAACGGTGAACGGGCAGTGATCATAGGAGTTGCAAAATTGGAAAAAATATGGGCATTATGATAAGGATCAGAGTGAAAGTGGTAAGAGAACGTTCTTGTGTTGATGTCATTGTGGCAGCGAGGTGGGAGTGGGGTGGGCAGAGAATAAGCCAGCGTGTTAAGATAAGCAAATGGATTTCCACTGTTTTTACCCTTTTGGGGTTTCTGCCCACACTAGACAAAATTTTCAAAATATTTGGACAGAAGTAGAATGCATTTGGCAAACATATGCTGCCAGTTGAAGCCAGACTCCCTAATCATTATAAGGCTGTGCAAAGCTGGTTTGCAGGGGGCAGGGACGCTGGGGGAGATGAGTTAAATAAGGAGGGTGGAGGGAGGAGCAGCTCCAGCCAGCTCTCCAGGGTTGACTCAACTCTGAAGGGCTCCCTTTGCCTTGGCTCTCAGCGGCTCTTGAAGTTCCTGTTTCTGAGTCACTGATTATGAGTGACAGCTAGAGTAAGTAGAAAGTCCTTCCGTCCTCTCTTGAGACTGCTGTCCAAACTCCCTTTCCCTCAGGCTGCCAGGCCCAGATCAGAGTTGCTGACTGCTGTCTCCAGGCTTGGGGACACCTGCCTTCATGCATCTTGCTTTACCAACCAGACCTTTCCTCTCGGAGGCCTGGAGGAAGGAGGACATGTGGGGAGCGAGGCCTCGGGTTTGCCTTCATGCTTCAGAGGGTTTGGTAAATGAGATTTTCTTTTCAACAGTAAAAGCCCTGGGACAAAGAAACCGTGGTTGTTTGAAGCTTGGAATTTGCCCATCCATCTTCTTGGGGAGATTCATGTTCTAAACTTTCTCAGGAACCACAAAATACTCTTAAGCTTTTCAGGAAGTCCCCGATTTGCATTCAAATGTCACCAGTTAGGTCAGAAAGAAAGGCTCCTTTAGGATATTCTGTACGGCTGTCTTCCAGTTCCTGCTCTCCACCATTCGCTGAGACATCCTTTTTCCTGTTTTATAAGAATGTTTCAATCTCTGGGGAAAAAAAAAAAATCTCATTTTTCCTCTTCTTACACATCAGTGAGGGCCTGAAGAGCAAAACATTTTCCTGCTTCTGACATTGAAGATCCTTGAGCAGATGTGAGTGGGTGAAGAAGAGATTCGGACGCAGTTGAAAGGCAGAGGACCTGTTCGGGTTTGCTTTGGTGTGTTTGCCACTCCAGGGTTCTATCCCTGAGTTTCAGTCAGCTCAGTCCTCCTTCTGTTCACAAGTGTGGGGAGGAAAATTAAATCCACTGCAACTGAGGTGCTGAAAACTTTTTGGAATTTCCACAAATCTCCACAGCAAGGCCAATGGTACATATAACTTCTCCAGTCCTAAGAGTCCGCAGGCCAGCAAATTTTCCCATGAGACTCAGGCCAATAGAAGGACCACCATAGAATGACTGAAAATGACTCTATGAATTTGGAGACCTATGACAAATTGTTGGGTTAAACACCAATCAGTATTCAAGAAAGCTTCCAGTGAGATAAGAAGGACTCTAAAAAATGTGATAATAAAAGACATAGAAAGGAAAACCTGGCCACTTCCCTTATCTCCAATCTTTAGGTGAGGATCAAAGCAGAGTGACCTTTGTTGTAAAATTGAAAAAGGTGCTTATAAAACATCTGAAGAGTCTCTACCCAAAGGACTTAAAACCAGCATACTACAGGGACGCAGCCACATCAATGTTTACAGCAGCGCAATTCACAATAGCTAAACTGTGGAGCCAACCTAGATGCCCTTCAGTAGATGAATAGATAAAGAAAATGTGGTATATATATACAATGGAATATTATTCAGCATTAAAAGAGAATAAAATCATGGCATTTGCCGGTAAATGGATGGAATTGGAGAATATAATGCTAAGTGAGGTCAACCAATCCCCAAAAACCAAATGATGAATATTTTCTCTGATTTAAGGCTTCTGATTCATAATGGGGATTGTGGGGGGGATGGGTGGATTAGATGAGCTCTAGATAGAGCAAAGGGGAGAGAGGGGAAGGGAGGGGACATGGGGCTAGGAAAGATGGGAAAATGAGATGGACATCATTACCCTAAGTACATGTATGAAGACATGAATAGTGTGACTCTACTTTGTGTACAACCAGAGATGCGAAAAATTGTGCTCTATATGTCTAATATGAATTTTAATGCATTATGCTGTCATGTATCACAAATTAAAATTTAAAAAAGAATAATTTTAACTTGGAACTAAACAAAAAAGACATATGAAGAAATCCACTTGCACAGTAGGCATTTAACCTATTCCAGATATTCCAAGTCATAAGTGTGGTTCAGCCCTCCCTTGTATCCCAGCCTGCTGCCATCAAGAAATGCATAAACAATAAAACATCCAAAACTCTCCACTGAGTCCTTCAGGTTCTTTCTTTGGGATTGGTAAAAAGTATGGTTGGAGCCTTTGCGGCCCTCAGGTTCAACACAAATGAAGATAAATACTTCCTAGAGAAGAGGAGAGAAAAAATGCAAATAAGATTCAAAATGCAAGATTGCAAAGTCTTCTTCCATCTGTACAAGATAGAAAGATAAAACAGAGTATGTGTTTATAACAACCAGTTTGGAAAACGTTGGGCAGTTTCTTTAAATACAATTACCATATAACACAGACAATTCTGGATAAACTACCCCAAAGCAAACAAAAATATAAGACCATACAAGGACTTGTACCTGAATGTTCACAGCAGCTATATTTGGAAGAGCCCAAACTGGAAAGGGCCCAAATGTCCATTAACATGTAAATGAATAAGAAAGTTGCTGTTCCTACATACAATGGAATGCTACTCAGCAATATACAAAGAGGAAGTATTGCTAGAAAAAATAAAATAATTTTAACATGAATAAAATAATTCATATTAAAAGAAATAAGACAGTCGAAAAGACATGGTACAAACTGTATGATACCACGTATATAAAATACAAACAAGTCTGTATCAGGCATTGCTGGAGGTTGCAATATGGACTATTAAGAGGCATGAGCAAACTCCGGAGATGATTATCTTCTGATGATTGTTTTATGGATGTCATCAAATTGTGCACTTTAAATATATGCATTTGGTTGTCAATTGTACGGCAACAAAGCTGTAAAATAAACAGTAATGATATTTTCTTCTATTCAAAATAAAATGAGGACATGCTTGCATGCCTAAGACCTGAGAGATAATTTTAAAATTTGTAATAAACAATGACTCTTTTCATCTGGATGCTTAACACCAGTTAGAAAGACCAGAAGATAGGAAGAACAACTTCCACTGTTCAGGCTCTTCAAATACGTATCATCTGATTGGATGGCGTTGAACTTGAAATGTCTCATGGCTTCATTTGCAATAATTTCCCATGGATGATGTGCTTGTAGGGTAGTGTGATTTTTCCTATTCCTGTTACAAATTTCCTAATTTGGTCCTTGAATTGAATTCATCAACACTCCTGATATTCAGCAAAAGCTGGGGAGATTTTTTTACCTTTTCCCCTTCCGTGGCAGAAGTGACTTACCATTAGAATGAGGTTAAAGGAAGTAGCCCTCTCTCTGACAGATCTGCATGAAGGCAGGCCATTTTCTCCCATCCATCCCTCCTTCTAGGAGGTACGTATACTTGAGTAAGATACCTTCTTACCTGGCTGAAATGGACACTCCCAGATCCTTCATCCGTGTGACTGGGAGTTTCCTGTGGAGTCAGAAATCAGCCTGTTGAACGGCAGAAAGGCCTACGTTGGAGTAAGGAGGGAGGAAGGCAAGGCAAGCTGAGTGTGACCTCAGGTCTGAGTCACATTCTGCAGTCCAGCTAGTAATCATTGTACTATGATTCAGTTCCAACCTCTAAGTTGGTTTAGAATTCATAGAGGAAGGACATGTGACTAAATAGACAATGGATTGTGTTGGGTGGTGCTCTCACTTGCAGTAGCATGATGCGTGGAAGGGAAGGATAAGGTGTGTGTGGCCATATTCCCTAAGGAAGAGTCCCTCTAGAAATAACATGAAAAGGAAAGGAAAACAGAAGGTGGGCATTCTGTTACTTTACCAAGTTAAACAGTTTCATCCTTTTATCTGACATTTTGATAATGACAGTTACAAAACGTACTACACATTTACATCAGTGAGTTCAAGGAGAGTAATCACTCTTTAAGCTGAGAATGTCAATGCTTCTGGATGGAATTTTAATCTGTGCAAGTATGTTTTGTCACTCAGTTGCTAATTTATCTGAGAATGATATAGAAGAAGGAGTTGAAGGTTTAGGGGTAGGATTGTTATTTACTATGTAAATAAGCCATTTATTAAGTAATTTTTTCTGAATTCTTTTTTATGTTAATTTTTTTGCAATTTTGTGTTTATTTTTTTTTTCCTTTTTACTGGTGCATTATAATTATACACAACAGTGGGATTTGTTACAATATATTCATATGTGCACACAATATAAAATAGTATAATTTGATCAATTTCATTCCCCATTCTCCCCTTTCCCTCCTCTCCCTCCCTCACATCCCCTTCTTTTATTATACTGATCTTCTTTCTATTTTTTCAGTTTGTTCTAATTAGTTATACATGACAGTAGAATGCATTTTGACACATTGAACACAAAAGAAGCACAACTTCTCATTCATCTGGCTGTACCTGTTGCAGAGAAACACCAATAATATATTCATACATATACATAGGGTAATGATGTCTGTCTCATTCTACCATTCTTCCCACCTCCACAGCCCTACCCACCCCCCTCCACCAGCACTATGGGTCAGCATTCGCTTATCAGAGAAAACATTCAGCCTTTGGTTTTTTGGGACTGGCTTATTTCACTTAGCATGATGTTCTCTAATTCCATCCATTTAAGTTAAAGACCATAATTTCATTTTTCTTTAAGGCTGAGTAATATTCCATTGTGTATACGTACTTCATTTTCTTTACCCATTCATCTGTTGAAGGGCATCTAGGTTGGTTTCATAGTTTAGCTATTGTGAGTTGAGCTTCTATAAACATTGATGTGGTTATGTCACTGTAGTATGCTGATTTTACGTCTTTGGAGTATAAACCTAGGAGTGGGATAACTATGTCAAATAGTGGTTCCATTCCAAGTTTTCTGAGAATCTCCATAATGTTTTCTAAAATGGTTGCAACAATCTGCAGTCCAACCAGCAATGTATGAGTGTACCTTTTTTCAACCATATCCTCACCAACACTTCTTATTGTTTGTATTCTTTTTTTTTTTTTTAGAGAGAGACAGGGTCTCACTGAGTTGCTTAGCATCTCACTTTTGCTGAGGCTAGCTTTGAACTCATGATCCTCCTGCCTCAGTCTCCTGAGCCTCTGGGATTATAGGTATGTACCACCGTGCCTGGCTTTGTATTCTTGATAATTGCCATTGTTTGTTAATAGATTGTATTTCTTCTTCTATGAAGTGTCTGTTCAGTTCCTTTGCCCATTTATTGATTAGATTATTTGTTTTTGGTGTTAGGTTTTAAAAATTCCTTATATATCCTGGAGATTAGTGCTCTATCTGATGTGCATGTGGTAAATACATTTTCCTATTCTGTAGGCTGTCTCTTCACACTCTTGGAAGATCTAAACAGTGGTGAGAGAGGTGTGTTAAAGTCCCCCAGTATTATTGTGCTATGGTCTATTTAAATCTTGAAATTGAGGTAGTTTTGTTTGATGTACGTAGATGCCCCATTGTTTGGGGCATAAATATTTATGATTGTTATGTACTGTTGATGTATGATCCCTTAAGCAGTATGAAATGTCCTTCTTTATTCCTTTTAACTTTGGGTTGAAGTTTACTTTGTCTGATATAAGGATGAAAACCCCTGCTTGACTCCACAGTCTATGTGAGTGGTATGCTTTTTCCCAAATTTTGACCTTAGTCTGTGGATGTTCTTTCCTAGGAGGTTTCTTGAAAACAGCATGTTGTTGGGTCTTTTTAAAAATCCAATCTGCCAGTCTATGTATTTTGATTGATGAGTTTAGGCCATTAACATTCAGGGTTATTATTGAGATATGATTTGTATTCCTAGTCATTTTGGTGTATTTTTGTTTTTTAACTTGACTTAGTTACTCCTTTGATTGACCTTTCCTTTAGTGTAGCTCCTGAATTTGCTGGTTTTTAGTGTGCTTTTTTTTTTTTCTTTTCCTCCTTGTGGAATATTTTGCTGAGAATGTTCTATAGTTCAGACTTTCTAGCTGTGAATTCTTTTAACTTTTTTTATCATGGAAGGTTTTTATTTCATCTTCAAATCTGAAGCTTAATTTTGCTGGTATTAAAATTCTCAGTTGGCATCCATTTTCTTTTAGAGCTTGATATATGTTATTTCAAGACCTCCTAGAATTGGTTTCCCCCTATATGTAATTTGATATTTTTCTCTCCCAGTCTTTAAAATTCTATCCTTATTCTGTATGTTATTCATTCTCATTATTATGTGCCTTGGTGGGGGTCTGCTATAATTTTGTACATTTGGGGTTCTGTAAGCTTCTTGTAGTTGATTTTCCATTTCATTCTTTAGATTTGGGAAGTTTTCTAATATTATGTATTTGAAGATAGTGTGCATTCCTTTGGTTTGTATCTCCACACCTTCTTCTATTCTGACAAATATTAAATTTGATCTTTTCATGTTATCCCATATTTCTTGGAATTTCTGTTCATGGTTTCTTATCATCTTTTCTGTGCGGTTGACTATATTTTCAAGATTATATATTTTGTCTTCATTGCCTGAGGTTCTGTCTTCTAAGTTGTCTAGTCTATTAGTGATACTTTTCAGTGAAATTTTAATTTGGTTTATGGTTTCCTTCATTTTGAGGATTTTTGCTTTATTCCTTTTTATAGTCTCTGCCTTTTTACTGAAGTGATATTTCACCTCCTGTATTTTCTCTCTGATACGATCATTTATTTCAAAGATCAGCCTAAGTATGTCTCTTCTAAACTCCTTCTCTGAAATTTCTTCTACTGTGTTGTCTATGGATTCTATTGTTGGATCATCTTGGTTTGTTTGAGGTACTTTGTTCCCTTGTTTTTTCATGTTGTTTGTGTGTCTTCTCATCTAGTGGCTTGGATATGAGGCAGTACAGTTTCTTCCCTGTAGTGGTACAGTGTCCCTGAAGGCTCCCAGTACCTCACCTTTAAGAGGGAGACCAGTATTAACAGCACCCAATGCAAACAATATACACCTTTAAACCAAATAGCTCCTATTAAGGCATCTACAGTTTTGTCACAGAAAAATGACGGGACAACAGGTGAGAGACTGGAAGAGGGTGTGAGAGCATCTTGCTGTCACCCATGCAACCATTCTGGCAAGATGCTCTTGCCAGACATTGTCCCATCATTTTTTTGTGACTATAAACAGAAATGATGTGTTCAACTTCTATCCACAATATAAAAAGTTTGCTAAAAGGATTTACCTGAGGTCCAAAAATAAGAGATTTTAAAAACCATCCAGAGATTCTGTTGACTTTATCTTGAATCTCACCGTCAATTTCCAAACTTGTCCTGACTAAAGAAGTGTTGAAGATGTTTTTGTGTGTGCAGACAGAATCAGAGGATGGAGCTGTCCTCTATAATGTGAACACCCATGCTCTGTGATCCCTCTGGGCTTGGATCAAAGGGCAATTCCTTGCCACACACACAGCAAGTTCCCCTCAGGGTCTCCAAACTGAGGTCCAAGGAATAATCTGGGCTCCCAGTGGTTTGTGAAGCTTTTGCATTTATTGTGTATTAACTTACATTCAGGTACTAGTAATGGTAGTTGAGGTAGCTTCAATGGCTGCCTTTAATGTGACACTTACCATGGGCCAGGCCAAACCTAAGGGCTTTACATGTATTCATTTCATTAAAATCTCACATCATGTCAATATAAAAGCTGGAACAGATCTCCATTTATAAGATATCTTCTTCATTCCACATCACTCCACTTCAAAGTTTTGCAATCACTCCAAATTTATTTCCGTATTAATTTTCTTTTTCTTGTTTTTAACATGGCCTTTAAGAATGGCCCAAATTGCAGGCTGTGTGTTCAAGGCAAATCAACAGGAGAGAGAGAGAGAAAGAGGAGAAAGAACCTAAAGAAGTTATTCTGTAGTAACAAATGAGAATGTTGAGATGGGGCTCTGAGTATGAAAACAGGCAGTTGGCCCCATGGAGTATATTCCTGCTATATTACCATCACTTCTCCAAGTCATAGTACACTTAATTGACAGACTAAGACCCTCAAATATGCCAGATGTTGTGAACCGAACAGAATGTTCTTGTCTCTCATTGTCTGCCACCAAGTCCAGAAATGCCACAAGAGATCCCATCTCCCATAAGCTTCATTGATTCTCCTCTCTTTCTGTCTTCTTTCTCTTTCCATTTTTCTTATTGCCCTTTAACAATCTTTATTTTTAATCCAGCTAACCCAAAACCTATGTTACTTAATTTAAAAAATTGGGGGTGGAGTGACTTGAGAGGGTCTCTTCAGATGCAAGGAGAAGAGTTTTCAAATTCTTGGCTTGGACAGGAGGTGCCATCAAAATGATTTAGGATGCCATGGTCTTTGCCTCATTTACTTTCAGGTCATGCTGAATCAGCTGTCCAGTAAAACTGCTGTACTAAAGCAAAGAGCCTTGAGAGTTGATAAGACTTCTCAAAAACGTTCCCAGGGTTGGGATAACAGAATCTCCAGGAGGAAAATGAGGAAAAAGTGATCTGACCACGCTAGCGAAAGCTAGAGATGGCCAAAATGTGAACTCAGCTCTGAGTTGAGAAGCACACTCTTTAACTACTGCTTTATAGGGTCTTCCCTCTAAAGAAGAATTTATCATTATCAGTGCAAAATAGATCAGTATATCTAACTGTACTAGTTTCTTATAGATCGCCTTTTCATTGAGAGTATGACAGTCCACAGCAATATCTTTGATCTGTTTCTTCTAGGAGTGATTCCTAGGGACTTATAGTCTTCTAGACACTGTAATTATCTCAGGTATATTTAACAATTCAAGGTGCTGGGAACTTTTTTGTTTTTAATTCTTGGGGTGACCAACGTGCTATTCCTACTCCTCCTACCTGCCATGAGGACCCAACCTTCAGCCCCACCCAGGCCAACTCTGCAAAAGTTGTCTATAATAGTCCCAAACACAAATCCTAACCAAAAAAACATAGAGCTTGCTGAAGATTGTATAAGAGAGGCAGAGGAAGTAATTTGCTCGACCATAGTGTTCATTAGCATTATTGAATATATAAGATTTTTCTTTGACTTGTAGCCACAAGATTTCCATTCTCTCTCCACTCTAGCCATCACTTTTCAGACTTCTCATCGGCTTTTCTCAGTTCATATGTGAAACAATTTAGCTGTCCCCCTGATTCCATATCTAAGTGTACATGCCTCTAAAAAACCACTGATGGTATTGTCAAGTGGATCAAAAGTTATGGTTTCTGAGGATTTTACTTTGACCTGAGCAAGCAAATAATCCTTCATCTATGAATACCCAACTGTTTTAAAGACAGTAGGATATTGTGATTAATTAATGTAGAAGGAAGCAGAGTGGGTAATCAGGGCCAGTTAGATCCTATCTTTTTTTCAGGATGGCTGAGGAGTTGATTAGGTTTTGCAGAGAGCCACTCCTGAAATCTTTAGAATAAAGATGACTTTTTTTTTTTTTTTGGTAACAGGGATTGAATCCAGAGGTGTTTAACCACTAAGCCCCATCCCCAGCCCTTTTTATGTTTTATTTTGAGTCAGGGTCTTTCTAAGTTGCTTAGACTGCTTAAACTTGCAATCCTCTTGCCTCAGCCTCCTGAGTGAGTAGGATTACAGGCATGCACCAGCGTGCCTGGCTTGAACATGCCTTTTTGTTCTCACAGAAATGTTTGTTCCTGGAGAGGTTGCCTCACCTGCCAAATGAGGAGGGTAGAAAAGACCTTTGATAGATTATTTATCTGTACAAGGCGCCTATTGAGACAAATTGGGTTAAGATTTACTAACCCCAATCCCAGAGACCTGATGGAAGGGTCAAGACCTTTCTAGAATAGGCCTCAAACTTGAGTGTAGAAGCTAGTATGGTATTTGCTTTCAAAATACTTTTTAAGCCCCTGAGATTTTACATCTAGCAAAGATCTGTAATATATGGTACAGCAATGATAATGCAGACCAAAGAAATGTGCCATGCGGGTACATATTCAAATATTTCGAACTCTTTATCATCTTTGGCCTCTGCCATACTTATTTGGAGAAGCATAGAGCCCCTTTGGTGAGACTCTGCACAAAACTCTACAGGAGACAGCAAACTTTGAAATACCTGGCAGTCATCTTCTTCCATCTTTTTTAATCTCCCGAACCTCATCCTTTATTCTCTGTAGCCTGAGTGAATTATGAAAGAGGTTCAGTTCTGTGACTGTAATAGTTCAAGATTTGATATTGTAATGGAGAAACTGCTACAATGAAGGATCATGATGACCTCCAGTCATTCTTTGTCCAAACATTGTCCATTTTCTTCTGCTAGCTGGGGAGTATCCTTGGGTTGAGACATTAAGCAAGAACTAACTCTCCTACCTTTGACCTGGGATAAGAACTTAAAGAGTCTGAAATTCTCAAAAAGTATTGTAGCTAATTTTTATTCCAATTTAAATTTGTTCACTGATACAGAGAAAGGTTATGGGCAGAAGCCGGCACAGGAGGATGTATGGGGAAGGATGAGGGGATGGTGTTGGTGTGTGAAGACCAGGATGTTTTAGCAGGTTGGAAGGCCTCTTAGGAATTGAGAAAGTAGAGAGCTAATTTTGGTGGTTCCTCTGCACCATTCTATCCCTTCCCCTCTACTCTCAACCTTCATTCTAATTGATGTACACAATGCAAGCCTGTCGCCGTCCCACCATTTCCCTCTTCCTCCTGACACTGTGCTGCTAAAAGGAGTTGGTTTGCAGCCCTTTGAGAAGAGCAGTGATGGCATAGATGCACTGACACACCTGTCTGTCTGTCTCCAGATGCATTCTGGGTGGCCTCATTTAAGTAGATGCTGCACACTTGTGGCCTTCTAATTATCTCCCTCACCAGTGTGCAGTCTGCACCTGCTATGGACTCTCAAGGGGCTTCCACTGAGCCCTTTCAGATTCCTGTCCCATCTGTTAGCCTCTCCAACCTCATTTTTTGACAATGTGGCTCAGTTGCATCCAGAGCCCAGTGGTCAGGTTTCCAGCTGCCCTTTACCTGCTTCATAGTCACAGCCCAAGCTGGGGACCATGACTTGGAGAGTGTCCTTTTTCCTGGCTTTGCTGAGGATCACTGACACACACCCCCTGGAGACCCTGAAACCCTTTCCTTGGGAAGAAGAGAGGGGACAACACAGGTAACTGGTGGGCTCCTTTGAAGTAGAACCTGAGTCAGAAATTTAGGTGCTGGGACATGGCTCCTGGGGAGAGACTGAAAGTTCAAACCAGACTGGAGGGCAGTGGGGAAAGGAGACCGGACTCCGTTCCAAGGTCTTCTCTTGTCTTGATTTTGCATCATCTTTTTTCAGCTGAAGTGGAGGGTGGTTTTCGGTCTCTTGAGGCTTACTATATACCAGATAACATCCCACCAAAGTGTTTCTCCCCTCAAGAGAAATGATAACTATGTGCTAAACCTTTAGGGAACACGGACATACTCTGAGTATAAACATTTCCAAAGCCTTAGACTCAAGAGAGGTTTCTCTGATCCTGAATAAAAGGATTTATAAAAGACTGACAAATGTAGACAGAAGGGTAGGGAGATAATGAGCCATGAGGCTTGGTCTCTTGGTAAGTAGTGGAGTCACCGTGTTTGGAAACGGTCGTTGTCAACCGAGTGGGGCCATGTTATCCAGCACGTGCTCATCTGAGTTGAGTTGGGTTTTTAGAGCAGAGCCTGAGACAGACTCAAGGTCATGGGATCTACTGAGGAAGGCCCTTTAAAAGAAAACATGCAAGAGAGGGAAGGCAGCAGGATGAGGAAGGGGAAAGCTGAGGAAGCATGAAATCTCAGCCTGATTTGCAAAATGGAATGCCGATTTACACCCCAGGCTTCATGTTACTCTCTGATGACTCCCTGTAGGTACTTCAACCCTTAACCCACCTCAGCTTCACCTTTATGAATACTGGGGTATGGGACTGAGCACTGGAAATGGAAAGTGTCCCTGTTGCAAAGAGCTCACAGTGGCCATCAATGTAAAGAGACAAGCAGGTGTCTCCATTATGGTGCAGTGCACCATCACGGGGCTGTTTCTACCCTGTACTGGGAATGAGATCCTTGTCAATCAGCCTCCAATTTTGGGCATACTAGTTTATAAATCACTTTAAACCTAATTTTCTTTTCTTTCTTTCTTTCCTCCCTCCCTTCCTTCCTTCCATTCTGGGGATTACACCCAGGGGCGCTTAACCACTGAGTCACATACCCAGTCCTTTTTTAAAAAAAAAATTAATTAGAGACAGGGTCTCATTAAGTTACCTCACTGCCATCCTCTTGCCTTAGCCTCTGGAGTCACTGAGATTACAGGTGTGCATCGCTATGCCAGCTCAGTTTTCTAATGGTTCTGAAGTAACATTTTTTCACACATTTTTGTTCTGGCCTACAATGATAAATTGTTGTTTCCAACAGAGCTGCAAACTTTGTTTCCCTTTTAAAAATCCATTTATACTTGCAGGAGAGTTCCTTTAATTTGATGGTTTAAAAATGATTAATGAATTGAGATTTTTTCATCTCTAATGAAATAAACTGTCTGAATACTTCCAACCACAATTTTAAGCTAACAGTCCTCTTTTTCATCACCCATAACCTTCCTTTGTTCGTTGTTTTTAACGTAACTTTACACGTATGCTTAAATACGCACGCACATCAAATAAATAATTAGATGATGTCGAAACCTTCTCCTTTAATTTTAAGATAAAATTAACTTTATCCTCATATTATCAATGATGGCATGTACACAGTAATATCGTCATATATTAATAGGCTTCTTAGCTCCTCAAAGAACTTTCACTTGAGAGCCAGAAAACATGGTGTCTTTGTGATGACCTCAGCCATTTTAAGGGTTACCCTCTGCTGTATCTATTTAAACTATTTTTGCATCTTTATTGCCATTTTGGTAAAAAGGGGAGCCAAGTTTCAAAGCCCGCCGCTCCTTTATAAAAATTCTTGGTCATTCTTGATCAAGTGGCCAATCTCCTCTAATAGATCTTTTTTTCAATGTAGTGACTACCTAGCAAGAAAGATTAAAAGGCTCTGGAAATTTGTTAACATCCTCCTTCGCTATAATGTGTTCTTAGCTTCAGGATAATAATTGATGCAATTTATATGGAATAGTTATATGGTTTCTTATTCATCAAAGGATTCTACCAGCCTCCATTTAAAAAAACCTTGTCACTATAAAAAATGATGGAGTCATTTTGTTTTGTGATCAGTTGGTGGTTTTCCTGATGTCCCCCATACCTTGTCTGAGCCCTATTATAAGCTACAAGTCAGAAACTGTGCCTCCTGAAAATAACAGCAAAGGAGAGTTTGTGTACTTTGGCAGGAAAGACTATGGACTTTAAATACTGCCCTAAGTACTGCTCTAAGTACTCTAAGTACTGCTCCTGTAAGGAATACACTGATGGCTGCTGGCTTCGCAGAGAAGCTAACCTTGCCACAGGGAGTAGGCACCTGTCAGACCATACCAGGAGGTGTCTTTCAGGACTTCCAGCACTCTTGTAACCCAGCAGCAGACGACTTTATGAAAGTAGACAGCTGATCCCAGGTTTGACAGAACAAGAATTGGTGACGTGGACAGAATGAAAGAGATCAAAGAAATATCATTGTTGGCATTAACAAATGTTTGCTGGCATCGTTGTTAATATTCTATTTCTGAAGGGCATACAGGGAAGCCTTTCCTCTGTGTTCCGAGAGTAACTTCGACCTTTGATTTAGTGGGCTATCATGGTGCAAAATGTAATGAAATACTCTTCCAGTGGTGCCTTATCCAACTGAGCCCCCAGGAATTAGAGTATCTGTGGGAAATCCTAACAAAGGTAACAAGCTAATGAACCCTGGGGGATGTAAGGATGACGGCTCTAGTAACTGGGACAGATGAATAGTCTCACAATGGAGTGTCTTTACCTACAATCATAATGCCCACCTCAAAGCACTACTGTAAGGGTTAAAGTAATAATCTGTGAAAGGAATTTTATTACTTTATTTTAACTGACAGTAGGATTATGTATACTTAGTAAGGTATGATACTTTGATACATGTATCAGAATATTTTTGATACAAGTATAGGTATTCTGATACATGCATACATTCTGCGATGATTGAATCAGGACAATTAGCATCTCCATTACCTCAACTATTTATCATTTACTTGGGGTGAGAACATTTAAAATCTTCTTTTAGCTGTTTTCAAATGCACACCATTATTATTATTATTTTTTAAAGAGAGAGAGAGAGAGAGAGAGAATTTCAACGTTTATTTTTTAGTTATCAGCGGACACAACATCTTTGTTTGTATGTGGTGCTGAGGATTGAACCCAGGCTGCACGCATGCCAGGTGAGCGCGCTACCACTTGAGCCACATCCCAACACATCATTATTATTATAGTCACCATGCTGTCAAATAGATCACCAGAATTTATTCCTGCTGTCCGGCTGAAACTTTGTACCCATTGCCAATATCTCCCCTTCCCCCAACCCCTGCTCTGGTAACCACTTTCTCACTTTCTACTTCTATGAGTTTATATAGGTGAGATCTTATAATATTCGACTCTCTGTTTCTAGCTTATTTCACTTAGCATAGTGTCGTCCAGGTTTATCCAGCTTGACACAAGAGACAGAATTTCCTACTTCTTAAAGGTTGGATAGTATCTTGCTGTGTGCCTACATTGCATTTTAAAATCCATTCATAGGCACTACAATTGTTTCCATATGTTGGCTCTTGTTAAAAACTGCTGTAGTGGACATGGGAATGCAGATATCTAATCAACACCCTGATTTCATTCCTTTGGGTATAGACTAAGGATTGCTGAATCATATGGGAATTATATTTTAAGTTTTTTGAGAAGTCATCAGACCATTTTCCGAAAAAACTGTACTAAGATATCACCAGCCGTATACAGGGGCTCCCTTTTCCCCAAACCTACACAACACTTGCTCTTTCATCTTTTTGACAACAGCCAATCTCGTGGGTTTGAGGTATTAGTTCATTGGGGTTTTAACTTGCTTTTTTCTCTGTTGGTTAGAGATATTGAGCAGTTTATTGACACAACACTAAAAGATTCATCCAGGATATTGTAAGTGAAAGCAGGGAGATCAATCAGGAGGCTCTTACAAAAATCCAAGATGATCTAGATGTTGTAGGCAGTGGAGTACAACAACGAGTACAGTTAAGACCAGGACTTCATGGTGCTTACATTCCAGTTTGGAGAGGTGGTGACAAGTCTCATGAAGGTAAGCTGATGGAAAGAACCTCTACCTTCAACTGAAAGAGATGGAAAGACCTCTACCTCCAACTGAAAGAGATAAAAAGACCTCTACCTCCAACTGAAATGGAAAAGCAGCAGCAAATCAATGTGTCTATGAATGACTATTAAAACAGAACCAAAGATTAAAGAAATATTCTCAAAGGGTTCTGAATGCAATCAAAATTAAGAATAATGAGGGAAAGAATTGTAGGGAAAGATATTCTTTCTTTTCTTTTTTAGGGAGAGATATTCTGCAGCTGGTTTCTCCATTGGACATTGGCCAACGTGTCAGACAAGAGGCTTCATTTAAACTTAAATTGCACATATTGTTCTTTTAGTTAACACATGCTCAAAAATAGTCCTCTAACTTAGTGTAAAGACGATGTCTTTCAGTGACCTATGAGCTCTTCAACTGGGCCTCCTTCTCAGTTCTTCAACAATTTCTTACTTTGATTCCCCCCTGGTTATTCTGCTTTGACCACCTGAGATTTTTTCCTTGCTTCTCAATCATGCTAAGCATATGCAGTATTCAGGGTCTTCGCACTTGCTGTGCATCTGCCCAGAAAGCTCTTCTTCCATTTCTTAGCATGATTGCCTCCCTATTCTTCCTTAAGCAATGAGATCTTTTTAATTTTCTCTTTCCTGACATGCTATTTAACATCATAATGCCACTTCTAGAATTTCTTATCCCTCTTCCTTAATTTAGTTTTTTTTCTCTTTAGGATTAATCATCATATTCTTTATTACATACGTCCTTACTTGTTTTGATTACTTTCTATTTACTTTCCTCAGAAAATAAATATTATTTAGAATTTTTTGATGTTTTACTCACATTGTCTAAATCAGAGAGTGGTCCGTTCAGGTCCATGATAAACACTGGTTGAATAAATGACTTATATAGGACCAACACTGATACATTTCAACCAGATAGAGTTGAATTTATTCCAATTTGAGGGACATGACAAAAGATGACATGAGTTCTCTTCTGTAGGCAGTATAACATTTTGGGAAATAAGTGGAGGAGACTTTTGCAAACCCAACCAATTATTCCCCTAAAGTCTGGAGAAATGAGTGAACAGTAGAAAATTCAGCAATACCATGTCTGCCATAGATGAACCCTGAAAAGGTGAGAGGGAAAAGGAGGTGGTCAGGCTCTTTTTCTGAACTGTTTTCCAAGAAGCATCTTGATTTTTCTTCATTGTGAGGGAAAAGATCCTACCAAGGAGTGACAGAATCTAGTGGGAAAAAATCTGGATGAATAATACCAGAATCCCTTTGTACAGTTGTAGAAAAAACAGAAACGTGAGGACAAATATCAAGTGGGAAAAAATCTGGATGAATAATACCAGAATCCCTTTGTACAGTTGTAGAAAAAACAGAAACGTGAGGACAAATATCAAATTTTATTCAGTCTCACCAAATAGCCCCCAAACCTTTTGTATTTCTTTGTCATTTATCTTTTCTCCATGGGACATATTCACCTAAAAGTGGGCCCATAAATTACATAAATTACAACTGCCTGTTGGACATGACATTTCACTAACATGTATTAAGGGATGGATAGACCTTAGCTGAATAAATAAATGAGGCTAAATGCACAGTACACGGAACCTATGCTTATTCCCAGTGGCAATATTAAAATATTTAGTAATAGATTTGTCTCTGACGCAAGCCATCCAGAAAGAATACACCCATGAAGAACCAGTACGGCTCTACCAGTATTTACGACTTGAAAGTCACCTGTGTATTTATCACTTTTTTCCTTAATCACCCCAACTTAGATTCTAACAATAGCATATATTAGACACTCTACTCACTTTGACAATGTCCTTGAAACTTCAGTATTTTCAAATTTCCTAATGCAGTCATTCACTTAGAAAAAGATAATGGAATCACAGTTTGGGTATGACATATCCCCCCCGAAAAGCTCATGTAATAGACAATGTAGGAATATTCAGAGGTTAACTTATTAGATTATAAGAGCTATAACCTAATCAGTGGATTAACCCATTTGATGGATTGATAATTTGAATGGATTACTGGGTGATGACTATAGGCAGGTGAAATGTGACTGGAGGAAGTAGGTCACTGAGAGCACATCCTTTGGGATTATACTTTGTTCCTGGCACTTCTCTCTTCCTCTCTCGCTCTCTCTTTTTTCACATACTCCTTTCCAGGTTGCCATGAGCTGTATAACTTTCCCACACAACATCCTTCCACCATGATGTTCTGCCTTACTCAGGTCGAGTTTTGAAGTTGGTCAACTAGCACCTCTGAAACTATTGAGCCCAAATAGATTTTTTCCTCCTTTAAATTGTTCTTTTCAGGTATTTTGGGTACAGTGATGAAAAACTGATTAACACAAAAATTGAGAAGTGGGGTCATTTCTATGATTATCCCTGATGATGTGGTTCAGAAGACTCTGAGACTGGTTTGTGAAAGGAGTTTGGAAACATTTGGAGATGCAGACTGGAGAAGCCTTAGGATGTTGTAAGTGGAACTTTCAGAGATTCTGGGAGCTCAGAAGACCAGAATGCAAATAGAAATGTGGACAATAAGCTGCGCTCATGAGGTTTCAGAGGGGAATGAGGACTCTATTTGTAAGGACTGGAGGCCACACATGTTACGTTCTGACAAAGAACTTCCTGCATTTTGCCTGTGTCCTGAGACTTTGTGTGAGGCTGAATTTAAAGGTGAAGTAATTAATCTGGTAGAGGAAATTTCAAGGCAGCAAAACATTCAGGTGATGGTATGGGTGACTGTTGGCAGCTTTTAGCTCAGTTTACTGTGGTAACCAGGAGAAGAAAGCAGAGAAGAAAGTTTTTTAAAATTTGCTGTTTGACCAGAAAAGCTTGAGTAAAACTGGGGCCAAGAAAGATGTGCTTGCTTAAGAGATTACCCCCACTAAAGAAACAATTGGAAACATGCTTTATAGGCATCTCAATAATTAGCAAGACCACACCCATCACAGGCTTAAGGATGTAAAGGTGGAAACTACTTAAAGAAATCATGAGGGGCCCCTGCTCCTACAGGAGTGCCTTATGCTGTTTCCCTAGGGTTTAATTCACCATGCTTAACCAATTGGATATTCAGAAGCTACTTCAGCCATAGTATAAGGAGGACTGGCTACTGTTTGAGATGGTGGCAGACACTGGTGTCATCCACATGGTGCTGGTTCTGCAGGAATGCAGGTGCTGGAGTTAGGGGGTTGTGGAAGCCTCCACTGAATTTCAAAGAAAAACCTGGGAGGCCAGGCAAAGCATAGCAGAACCCCTGCAGGCAGCCCATGATAGGACAATGTCTGAAGCTATGAGACAAAAGCTGAAGCTGAAATGCAGACCCCAGAGATTAAGAGATGCCAATAATGTGAAATTTCTGCCAAGGAAAGCAGCTGGCTGTGGACAGAGCCAGTCTAAGAGGAAAGACATGTATGCTGCAAGTGACAAGCTATAGGGGGCTGCCCTAGTTCTTTAGTGCCCACATCTCACTACCATGCACCTTAGAGGCTGGATGTGGAATTACAGACCTTATTTAGCCAGGTGGGCTTCGGTCTTGTTTTGGTTCGGTCTCTTCTTTCTGTGCCCCTGTTTTCCCTTTGGAATGGAAGTGTTGACTCTGTGCCATTGTATATTGGATATATGTAACTGGGTCTTATAACCAAGAGTTTTAAGTCTCAGGGGAGACTTCAGACTTGGACTTTTGAACAATGCTGGAACTGTTCAGACTAAGGAAACTCATTCTGCATTGTAAGATGGACATGTGCTTTTGGGGGCCAGGGGTAGAATGTTATGGTTGGATATGAGGTGTCCCCCCAAAAGTGCATGTAATAGACACTGCAGGAATGATCAGAGTGAAACAATTAGATTTTAAGAGTTGTAACTTAATCAGTGGATTAATCCATTTGATGGACTGATCTCTGAATGCATTACCGGGTGATAATTGTAAGCAGGTAAGGTGTGGTTGAAGGAAGTACCGTCATTGGGAGTATGCTGTCTAGGATTATATTTTATGTTTGGTTCCCCTCTCTTCCTCTCTCTCTCTTTCTCTGTTTCCTGGCTACTATGAGCAGAGAAGACTTCCTTCACCATGCCTTTCCTTCATAATGTTCTGCCTCCCTTTAGACTCAGAGTGATGGAGTCAGCCAACTGTGAACTGAGACCTCTGAAACCATGAGTCCAAAATATACTTTTCTTCCTCTAAGTTGTTTTTGTCTGGTATTATGGTCACAGAAAACAAAAATCTGCCCAATTTGTACACTATAGGCTTCTTAATGTTTCACTGGCCTTTAAGGAGAAGTTTTTTGTGATCAGATATTAACTTTTTAGGTTTAGCCCAAATAAAACTATGTTCTAAGCCAATAAGCCAATGCTAATTTGCGTGCCAATAGTGTTTGGTATTTTTATTATCTGGACAAAAATAATTTCTCAGAAAAATCATTTGCTGGTAAGTTCTTTTTCATTATTATTATTCAAAGAACTCTTATAAGATCAAACATCTCTTCAATGATATAAAACTTCCTTTTCTTCAAGATTAAATATAAAAGTTTAATTAAAATATGCAAGACAATAAAGTCAAATTCTAATCTCTTTATGTAGTCAATGAAATGGAATTAAAAAAAAGAAGCACAGTGGAGTTTTTAAATTATCAAATCTTTTTTTTAAAACATCCATTATCTTCCAAAAAATATATTAGCTGAGATAAGATTTCTTTTTTATAGGAGGTAGACTTTTCCAATGAAGTTGTTATTATCCACTCAGTGAATATTAAAATAATATAATCAAACTAAAGAAAATGTGTCTGCAAAGTTAATGTCTGGTCTGTTAATGAACACATATTGCCCCTTTGTAGACCACAATATATATTTATTTCTGTATCATTTAATTTAATACATGTCTGTCTCATTTCAGCATCCATTATGGAAGTAGAGAAAATGTTCTAATTTTATAGAGGGTAATCATGCCAGCAGCAAATAAATGACATTTCAGCTATATGATCTCATAATTTTTAGCATCTGTTCTACAGTATTCTATTACATATCATCCATACCTTCGATATCCAATCCCACTTACATTGTTTTATCCCAGTTGGCAAAAAAAGGTTGAAGTCCATTTGAATGTAAATTGGATGTAAATGCACATACACACACACATACACTCACACACATACACACCCAGTGGAGGTGTTCTCTCACCCAGCACACACTATTACATGCCTTGTGCACTGTGAATGATAAATCTTTCTTAAATAACTCTTTTTGTAGCAAATTGCCAGCTCTCTTCTTTTCAAAGACAAATAAATTTTTTAAAATAACTATGTGACTTTGGAAAATTAACAGGGAAATCATCTTCTTGGTGTTTGGAAGTAAGAGCAGCCTTTGGAAAAAGGACTTGTGATGGGCATAAAAGTAAAACTTAAGACTGTCATGTTTTTATGAAATAAGAAAAAAAACAAAAGGGTAATTACTGTTGTATTGTGAGCACAGATTATTTTCTACTGACCACTTACTAAATCAATACTTATCAATTAGGTAGTTTACAAAAGTTTTTAAACTAAAAGTAACATCTGGGTGTGCGTATCAATCCTGAAACACATCCTGGGCAAATTTTCTATTTAAATAATAAAATATATGATAAATAGATTATTAGTAAATAGGTAGATAGGTAAATTGATAGATGTTAGATAGATAGATAGATAGATAGATAGATAGGTAGATAGAAAGCCTGCTGGTTTTGCTTTTCAAACTTTTATGTAACAATACCCCTTCCTAATTGACACAGAAAATTTATTATATATTTATTACATTTAGTGTAAAAAAATCTCTGGAATAATTCAGAATAATAATATCAGGATTGTGAAAGCAAGTGATCATAAAACTTTAATGGGAAAAACACTTTTGCAGATTAAAGAGGTGGAATTTGTTGCTTTAAATAAAAGAACGAAAAGTGCTGGGGCATTAAAATGCTTGACACTGGTAAATGTATGATTTTTGGCTTATACACAAATCTAAAGAATTGAGTGACATTATATAGAAAAAATACTTTCTATTTCTATCCAGTTAAACATCAATTTACCTTTCTGAAAATGTTATATAAGTGTATTCTTTCTAGTTTGATTTTTTCACACAGCATAATGCCTCTGAAATTTAACTATGTTATTGCTTGCATCAGTTGTTCATTGCTTTTTATTAAAGAATGATTTCAATTGTACAGCTATACCACAGTTTATCAATGCATCTGTTAATATGCACTTATGTTAATTTTAGCTATTGCAAATAAAGATGCTATGAACATTTACATATGTTTTCCTTTCTCTTGTGTAGGCATATAGGAGTGAACATGGTAGATGATATTGTAGGTATATGTTTCAAGAAACTCCAAACTGTTTTGCAAAGCGTTTGTACCATTTTACATTCTCCACCAGCATTGTATTAGAGTTTCTGCCTCAGCCTCAACACCATTTAGTATTAATCATCTTTTTAATTTTATCCCTTCTAATAAAAGTATAATTATTTTAGTGAAACTCTTATAACATGTTCTATAATAACAAAGGGTGTTGAGCATTGTTTTCATGGATTTATTTGCCTTTCCTATATTTTCTTGGGTGAAATGTTTATTCAAATATTTTGGGAGTTATCTATTCATTACTGAATTTTTTGAGTTCTTAATATATTCTGGATATATATTTTATTAACTATATGATAAGAAGGGGTATTTTCTCCAAGTCTTCCTATTCCTATAATAGAATCTTCTGAAAAGCAGATATTGTTTTGATTTGATGAAATTCAATTTATTGATTATGCATTTGATGTCATATCCAAGAAACAATTGCTTAGCCCAAGGTCAAAAGATCTTCTCTATGTTTTGTAGCTTGAAGTTTTAAATTTGTCTATAATCCACATTGAGTTAATTTTTGAATATGGTGCAAATTAAGAATTGAATTAAAGTTAATCTTTTAATACACATTGGATATTCAATTGTTCAGCTTGACTTGTCAAAAAGACATTCTTCTCACCATTAAATTGCCTTTGCACTTTGATCAAAATAAGTTGTTTGCATTGGTCTATTCCTGGACTATTCTCTACTCTGCTCCATTGGTCTATTGGTCTATCTTTATGTCAACAGCACAGTGTTGACTACTATACGGGGTGTACTCTTTCTGTAAACTCTAAGGGAAATTCCATTTTTGTCTCTTCCAGTTTCTAGTTGTTACTAGTATTCCTTAGCTTTGGGTTGCATAACTCTAATCTTGAAGAACAGCCTCCTTACATCCCTTTCTGCTCTGTCTCCACTTCACCCTCTCTTCTCTGTGTCTAAAATTTCCTTCTGTTTCACTCATGAGGATACATGAGATGGCATTTAGGGCTCATCTGTATAATTTGGGACAACCTCTCCCCATCTCAAAACTCTTAATCACATCTGTAAAGGTGATGATTATGATGATGATAATGATGATGATGATTGCCAAATAATTGAACATTCATAAGTTCTATGGATTAAGAGATGAATATCCTTTGGTGACCACTTTTTAGCCTATCACAATTTGCCCTTTAGCCCCCAAAGATTCATATCCATTCCACATGTAAAATACATTCACCATATCCTAACATCCCCAAGTCTCAACCCATTACAGTTTGACTCAAGTAAAAAAAAATCTCTAAATATCAATAACTCAATAATCCTGAATCTTATCATCTAAGTCATTTAATAAGGTATTCATGAGACTCTGGGTATGATCCATCGTGTGGAAAAACTCATCTCTATGAACCTGTGAAACTAAAAAATAAGTTATCTGCTTCCAAAATATAATAGTGGACAGGCATAAAGTAAGAGTGATAGACATTCCCATTTAAAAAGAAGAAAATAAGGTGGGTGCAGTAGCACGTGCTTATAGACCCAGGTATTCATGAGGCTGAGGCAGGAAGATGGCTTGAGCCCTCAAGTTTTAGATGCGACTAGACAACATAGTGAGGCCCTATCTTTAAAAATTCCAAAAAAGGAATAAAATAATCACTAGTCCAAACCAGTTTTGAAATTGAGCAAGGACAATTCCCTAAATGTTACAAGGCCTGGAATAATCCTCTGTGGCTCTAGGCTCCACCCTCTGTATCAGTGGCTCCAGCCTTGGAGTAATTCTTTTTCTTGAGAGTAGCATATATTTCTGGATGTATAGCTTTATCCCCTATTTCCTGCTGTAAGATCCCTTTTTATTTTCACCCTATCTCTATCCCTTTCAGATCAAACTGTCAATGTTACTGTTGGCATGACATCCTCAAAAACCTTGAGGCTCTCCTGTGTATGTCATGGAGATTTATGCCATCAGACAAAAGAATCATTCACAGATTTTTCCTGGACAATCCTGTCTCTATTCTTGAACTTTGCTGAGATTTTTAAGGGTATCCACAAGCCATAATCTTGTTGGCACTAGAAAAAGCTTATTCAATCAAAATATTGGTCTTTTCTTCAGAACTTTTGCCCTCGTAATGAATTTCCTAATTTTAGTATTCTTTGCAATCTGAATAAGCTTAAAATTTCCCAAATTATTAAAATGTGGTTGCTTTTTTGTTTTGATAAGTTTTTTCCCTCACCTTGTCTCTTTCATTTTGCACTGTATTGTAAGTAGCAAGAATAAAAAAGGCTATACCTTCAACGCTTGGTTTGAAAATGTTCTTAGTTAAATATTCAATTCATTGTTTCCAAATTCTAATTTCCACACAACTGTAATACACAATTCAGTTAATTTTTTTGGCCACTAACCAATATTGACTTTCATCTAGTTTTCAACACTAAGTTCCTAATTTTCTTTTGAGTCTAATACTAAAAACTAAAAATCAGAAAATACAGGAAATTACAAAAATTATCTCTCACAGACATAGATATATGAGCAAATCAAATGCATCTATATGTGAAAAAGAACATCACATCACAAACAAGTGGAGTTAATCACAAGAATTCAAGGTTGGCTCAATGTTCAAAGGAAAATCAATATAATTCACCAATAATAAGCTAAAGATGAAAAGCCATATGATTAGCTCAATGGTACAGAATTTTTTTTTCAGTTTAAAAAAATCTTGTTTGTATATGTTTGGGTTCTGATTTAACAAAAAAGGTATCATGGAAGAAACCAATGCTACATTTGAAGGTGAGAGTGTCCAGGATTCATTCTGTTTTCTCTTCTCTCTCTTTTTTTTTAAAATTGGTGCATGATAGCTGTATATAGTTAGACTAATTTTAATCATACATGCATAAAATTTAATTTCCCTCATCAGAAAAATAATTTGTTGTTTTCATTTTAATAATACATAGGAATATGTTAATATAGTTCTCAGGACAAAAGGATCCTGTAATCAGGCCCATATTTACTTGAGCAGAAGTGAGCTAACTTATGAGTTCTTAGGGGGAAAAGTGAAAGGATCTCCCTTGGGGAATGACCTTTGCAATCTAAATTCCATGAGCCCTTTGTCATGAACAGGGGAGGCAGAGAAGTAAGAAGGGAGACATCCTTTTCAACAAATTGTTTCAGTCCTTGTCATTAACACTTTACAAAGATTTGAGTCTTAGAAGAAATGAATAGGAAAGATTAGGGGCTCAGGAGCCTTCAAATGTCTTTTGATGTTTTAATGAGATTAGTGAATCTCATCATGTACTTACAAGAAGTCTTTCTGCTGGGAATTGAACAATGCTTCTTTTGTCTAATTCTAAGAAAACAGAGGGTACTGATGAATGCCAAACATTTTCCTTTGTGAAATCCCTTCTCTTTAAGTTGAGTTTTCCCCCTGTAGTCTCAGGAACATGTACTTTTACATTAGCCTTTGAGACAAGAGCAGCACAATATCTTTTATCAATGGCTTGGAGAAGGATGTATGAGTAAGTTTGTTCTAATAATAGTAAGAACTATTATTCCACCCCTTTGGCCATTGCTTACAATGAAATCTTAACATGGAGCACAAGGCTCTACAATGTCAGCACTTTTTTTTTTTCACTCCTTTCCTTGTTCTCCAAGCTTCAGTCACAATTTGTTTTTCAAAATCATAAATCTAGTGAACAGCCACATCAATGTTTACGACAGCTCAATTCACAGTAGCCAAACTGTGAAACCAACTTAGATGCCCTTCAACAGATGAAGAGATAAAGAAAATGTGATATATATATATACACACACACACACACACACACACACACACACACACACACATACACACACAGTGGAATATTACTCAGCCTTAAAGCAGAATGAAATTATGGCATTTAAAGATAAATGGATGGAGCTGGAGAATATCATGCTAAGCAAAATAAGCCAAACCCCCAAAACAAAGGCTGGATGTTTTCTCTGATAAGTGGATGCTGATCCATATGGGGGTGGGTAGGGAAGAATAGAAGTACTTTGAATTGGGAAGAGGGGAGTGAAGGGAGGCGGGGAAGGATAGTAGAATGAATGAATCAGACATTATTACCCTGTGTACATATATGCTTACACAACTGGTGTGATTCTACATCATGTACAACCAGCAGAATGAGAAGTTATACTCCATTTATGTATGCTGTGTCAAAATGCATTCTGCTGTCGTGTATAAGTAATCAAAACAAATAAAAAAAATAAAGCTCTCTTAAATTGCATGTCTTCAGCTGTGTCATTCCACTTTTTTGAGATGTTCTTCCACTCACTCCCCATTTGGTTAGATTCCGTTCATCCCACAAGTCTCAACTTGCTTCTCTTTCTCAGAGAAAACCTCCCCAACACACACCTTGCTTACCTAGGAAATGTTTTCCATTACACTTACTCTTATCAGTCCATAGTATTTCCTCATTGCACTTATCACAACCTGCTGCTTTATATCCATCTGTGATCTTCTACTTGACATCTTTCTCCCCATTAGGTTATAAATTTCATATAGGCAAGTATAAAACAATGCCTCTTTTATAAACCATTGTTTCCACTCTGCATAAACAATTGCTACTAGATAGTAAGTACTAAACAAACACTTGCTGAATAAATATTGGATGGATTACTACCTTTTTACTTTAAGACTTTATCTAAAGTAAGTACTTAGTGTAAAGTTCCCCCTAAATGTTGTTATGATCCTCTTTTAATAGCCTAGCATACCTATTAAATTACATGCACTACTAGAATGCTAATAAAATTATTGTAGCCTAAAAGAATAAGGCACACATTTTGCCTGTGATGATAGATTAGCCTGTTAAAGACTCAAGCAGCTTTACCACCTGTTTTATCCAGGATTATCACCATGGGTTGCAACCACACATGATCAAATAGCTTAGAATAAAAACAGTTTTGCAACAACTTCCAATAAATTCTTATACTTTTCTATAACTTTCCCAAGTATTTTTTAATAAAACAGTCATGCAACAGGAAACAGTTAAAATTTTTGAGTTTTTCAGTGCTATCATACTGTGTGTTTGGCTCAGGGAGGACAATCGGTGTAGGAGATTCAAGAAATTTGTGACGGGGATTGTCTACTCCATTGCCAAATATAGGATTATGTAATTGTGTTCATTTGTTATCTTCTAATTCCTTGGAAATTGCATCTCAAAGTTCGAGTAACAAGGATGAAATGTCCAGTCTATCATTGCACTGAAAGTTCAGCCATAGAACTGCACATTTTATTTTTTTGGTAGCTAGATAACTACTGTGTCTAGCTTCAGGGTGACACTGATAAGAGAATTAATAATGTTGACCATGTTGCTCTTAGCCTGATGGTTTGTTTAATTAATTGGTTCCCAGGTGCACCAAATACTATTTGGATGTCCTAAGATATCCATAATAGGGACAGTAAATATCTATAGCCTCAGAATCCAAGAGCTAAATGGGGCTGTCTCTGGATGTCAACATCATAACTTCAACATTAAGATACATGTTTTTTGCTTACTTATTATTATTATTATTATTGCAGTGCTGGGGTTTAAACCAAGGGTTTCACACATGTTAGGCAAATGCTCAACCACTGAGCCACAGTCCCAGCCCAAGAAACATGTTTTGACTAATAATTGGGGTGATGGTGTTTTGGAATTTCAAGAAGAATGAAATTATGGCATTTAAAGGTAAATGGGCAATTTACCTAGAATGGCTCTAAGAATCATATGAACAGAAGAAGAGGTTGTTTTCTGTTCTTTTAAGAAACTGGTGGCATGATGAGTATTTCTAGATTTGAGGCATCTTCCTGACCAATAAAGAATGGAAAAAGAATGGATTTAACCTTCTTGAGAAATCAGGAAGCAGTTGTCAGAATTGGACCCCAATTCTGGGAGGAAAAGAAGAAGCTTGCATGATATCAGGACCCATATAATGGGGACATTAACAATCATGCTAAGAGTTAAACAGACATAGGGAGAAAAGATAGTGGCAAATAGACATCTAGTCTCAGAGAGGATCAAAATGAGTGATATGGGGGGTTCTGTGACCATGGGCAGGTCAGGGTCCAATCAGCTTCCCACATAGGTGAGATGACTTTTCTTTCTTTCTCTCTTTTTTTTTTTGTGTGTGTGTGGTCTGGGCATTGCATCCAGGGCCTCAAGCCTGCTAAGCAAGTGTTCTACCACTGAGCCATGCCCCTAGCCCCTATTATCAAACTACATACACAATGTTCAATATATGCATAATGTAGTATTTTCTCTTATTTAACCTGTGTAGCGCGATGTTTCAAATAAGTGTTAGGAAAGAGGATTATGGTATTTGACAAAATTCTATGAAAATTATTAACAGTTTTATCTCTTTCATCCTCTTCTTTTCTCAAGTAATATCAAATTGATCCTCTTTTTAATATAGAACACACCAAGATCCCTGAGTTGCCCCTCTTTTTTGAGACAAATGTAGTTTCCTAAGTAGCATTGAAGAGATCACTGTTTTTTTTAAAAAGAAAAGTTGAGTTAGATTGCTTCCAACAAGTTACATTTATGAATATTCAGATTTCTCTTTTATGTTCATTCTTGGGGGGAAGATGTCATATATCAGGCTGAATGGATATGACTTGATTGCAGCCATCTAGAATGGTAATTGTCAAGATTGCCCCTTAGTAACCTTTGATGGGGTTTCCTGCAAAATTCTCCAACCAGCCAGAAATAGATGAAACCATTGGCATCACATATGGGACTTTACCATCAGACCCTGGATCCAGTGATGCTCCTGAGTCTTCCATATAAAGATCCCCCAGATACATTTCATCCACGATGAGGTTATGTTTGTCCTAACCTATGAATATACTCCCATTTCTGACTCAAATTTCAAAAAAACCAACTGGTCTTGCTGCTGGTCAAGACCCCCAATAATTGCACTTTGAAATCCTGGATCTGTCCACCTCTTTCTTCTGCCTCACAGCATCTTGCAGCTGGTCCTCATACACTAGGACTGAGTTGTTTTGGAGCCCAGGCTGGTGGACATGTTAGGACTGTCTATCCCACCTTCCATTTATGAAGTGCTGGCTGTAAATTGGTCTCAGCTGTTCCTTTCTTGGAAGAATTGCTTGTGGCCAAGGGACCTTTCTCTGGAAATTCTTGGGAGGTTATATCTTCTGTCCTGGATTAGCTCCTAGTCACTGACTCACAGATGTTTAAATTACTAAGCTGAAGCTAGTTGAAGCTGTTGAAGCTAGAGGAAAAGGCTGAGCAGAAGGATAAAGGAAATAGTAAAAGGACTTTGTTTCTTTCCAAGGGACCATCCTTTATAGCTCAGCTGAATGACCCACCTGTGATCATTCTCCTGCGCTCAGGAGTGAAGTACAACATCACTACCAAGCCCCATCTCCACAAGGGGTGGAAGGCAAGGCAGCCAGCTGAGCATCAGCCATAGCTTTTAAAAACTACAAACCTCTGAGAGAGAAGTCATTGGGGTGGGGGGGACTGGTAACAAGAAATTTGGAGAAAGTAATTAGAGGAAAAAAATCTTCCTTGGGGAAAGCAAGAGTGGAGATGGTACTTAAAAATCCATTTGGAACAAGTACAGAAGCAGAACTAAAATTAGCTGCAATTGGTAATAAAAACCTTCAGATTCAAATAATAATTAAAAATAACAATAGCTACTGTTGATTGAACACCTGCCAAGTGTGAGGCTGTGGTGCCAGAGTCGTTACATTTATTCATCATAATCCCTGCGACAAATCTCTATGGCTGGTCTGAGGCCAATGCTCAATGCTTTTCATGACGTCATGGCTACCTCTTGTTGCATTACAAACTCCCATAGGAAAGAGTCGTGTGGAACAGGCAGTAAAAAAGCAATGGCTCCTACAGTGTCATTTCCTTCTCCTTAGCATACAGTACGGTGCCTGGCATGTAGGAGTCACTCAATAAATATTGGGAGAAAGAATGAAAGGCTAGAAGTATAAATACCAGACTTTGATAATGATTAACTTTAGAGGGTGGGTCTAAGAATTACAATCTCCTTTGTATTTTCCCACATTTTTCTGCATTAAATTGATACTTTTTGTAAACTGGAAAATTATGAGCACATATATCTGCCAATGTTTAAATATTTGAAGATTACTTATTTATTATTTATTCTTTTTGTACATATAGCCTATCCTGCATATCACTTGGGGCTTAACTTATTCATACAGACAAATCCTAGGTTGCATAAATGCTTCTTAGAAATCTAGTTTTGGCACCAACTACACAAGTGCAGAGCAACATTGTGAAGGTCACTCTGAACCCCAAATGAGAGCCACAGCCACTTTCTTTAGTGGATGAAGCTGCAGCTTCAGTACCTCTTCTGCTCTCTGCAGGGGGGTTTCTACCGTCATTTATAGGCATGCATGTCATGAAGAGAGAGAGTCTTAAACATGTCCCTTAAATCACAGTTCTGTGTTTTCATAATTGCCAGTAATGAACAAAAGAATTCCTGGCAAATTCAATAGCAACCAAATCCAAAAATTAGAGAGCTAAGATGACTAAAATATATTTGAGTGTCAAGGTTCAGTTTTCTGGAATTATCCCCTCAAATTCTATCCTAAGGGTGGATAAATGAAAATGCTTGGCAATGTCACTTTCTGTTTCCCCAGGGAACCACTCTTTGACAAGCACCTGGTCCTCTGCCAGGTATCCTTGACCCAGAAACTGAATTGTTCTCCTTTTGTATAGATGAAGGGAATCGAGGATAGGAGAATTTTTGCCAAGGAGCACAGCTGGTGACTATCTCCAGTCACAAACACCCTGTATGGCCCTGAATCCTCTTGTATGTGTGAGTGTGTGGGTCAACACATTTAGATGCCTTTTATTTTATTTTATCTTCAGTGACTAACCTTTAAAATGGAGGTGACTATAAAGATGAAGCCAAGGCCATAGTTCCTTCACTCTCAATAGACACAGAAGACCCCTTGTCACAGCTGTGCCCTTGAAGGGCAGGTTCCAGCCAGGACTGCAGACTTTGAGGCCCCGAAGTGGACACAGCAATGTCATTCTGCAGTAGCCTTGGTTTCCTGCCAAGGGAACAGCCGAGCTCCGGAACAGAGGAGCCAGCACTTCTGTCCGTTTAGGAGGAAGTTTTGGTTCAGTCGCCACAGGAGGTCTCCAACTGGGGCTAGAGCAATTTGCAATTAGACATTCTCATTTGCATTTTTCTTACTAACAGCTATTTAGAGAAGGACTTTAGATATACTGGCTGATGATTCTGGGAACAGGGTCTGCTTCTATCCACAGACCTGCAGGCAGAAGGGGTTTCAACAGAGCCCTCATTTGGGAAAACACTCCCAAAGCAGATACTCCATTCTATCTCTGCTTCTTTCATAGTAGGAATTTTTTTATCTGACTGCTTACGGTAGCAGATATCAGATTTCTCCCAGTGGTAATTTTGGGTGATCTGAAACAAAGCATTCAACGTTAAGTCTCAGTTCTCTCATCTATAAGATGGAGTAAGACTGTGTTCCTCATAGGATTGTTGTACAGATAGTGTTTATAACCCAGTGAAGTGGGCAGAAGGGAGACAAAAGGTTCTAGTAAGTATTGGTTGTTATTATGTCAAATAATGAGAGGGGAAATTCTGGGTACCCTGAGAGTGACTAATGGGGATCTGGTTTGGTTTGGGGTACCAGAGGAGGCTTTCCATTTTAGGGGAGATGAATTAAAGATGTATTAAAGAGTTATGTCATTGTGTCCAGTTAGAAAATGACAAAGTGAGTGTCTTGAGATTGTTGCAAAATTTTAGATTTGGAAGTTTCTTTTTTCTTTTGGTAAAGAAAGTATATAAGAACCTGTGATTATTAATAGATGCTTTCTTATTCTCTTTTACTGTTTCTAATTGTGTTTGATTAAGCAAAATAAAGGAATGGAATAGATTAGTAGTAGGTGCCTACTTCTAGTGCCCAATCTCCATGGTGGAAATATTCATATTTTAGATCAGATAATTCTTCATTATGGGGACATTTCCTATGCAATGCAGGGTGTTTGGCAGCATTACTGGTCTCTTTCCAACCCCAGTTGTGTTGATCACAAATGTCTCTGGACATTGATAAAAGGTGGGTGAAATCAGTCCCCATAGAGAATCACTGTTCTAGTGAATTTATCTTAGAATCCTATAGCACTTACAGTAGATAAACCAGTTAGAACTAGTACCCATGTTTGATGACAGGAGAGAACACACCAAAACTAAGCAATAAAAACAAAGTTAAAGATTGTTAGACCAATGGTACAGAATAGAGGACACAGAGACTAACCCACAAAATTACAATTATCTTATAACAGACAAAAGTGCCAAAAACATACATTGGAGAAAAGACAGCCTCTTCAACAAATGGTGCTAGGAAAACTGGAAATCCATATGCAACAAAATGAAATTAAACCCCTATCTCTCACCATGCACAAAACTTAACTCAAAGTGGATCAAGGACCTAGGAATTAAACCAGAGACACTGGGTCTAATTAGAAGAAAAAGTAGGCACTAATCTTCATCATGTCGGATAAGGCCCCAGCTTCCTTAATAAGACTCCTATAGCACAAGAATTAAAACCAAGAATCAATAAATGGGATGGATTCAAACTAAAAAGTTTCTTCTCAGCAAAAGAAACAATCTGTGAGATGAACAGAGAGCCTGTATCTTGGGAGAAAATTTTTACCTCTCACACACCAGATAGAGCACTAATCAAAAAGCTAAACTAACCAAAAAGCTAAACTCCAAAAAAAAAAAAAAAATAACCCAATCAATAAATGGGCCAAGGACCTGAACAGGCAGTTTTCAGAAAAGGATATATAATCAATCAACAAATATAAGAAAAAAATGTTCATGAGAAATTAGAGAAATGCAAATCAAAACTACTCTGATTTCATTTCACTCCTATCAGAAGGGCAGCTATTGTGAAGACAAACAACAATAGTGTTGGCGAGGATGTGGGGAAAAAGGTATATTGCTGGTGGGACTGCAAATTGGTGCAGCCAATATGGAAAGCAGTATGGAGATTCCTTGGAAAACTGGGAATGGAACCACCATTTGACCCAGATATCCCTCTCCTTGGTCCGTACTCAAAGGACTTAAAAACAGTCTACTACAGGGACACAGCCACATCACTGTTTATTGTAGCACAATTCACAGTAGCTAAACTGTGCAACCAACCTAGATGCCCTTCAGTATATATGAATGTGGCATATATACACAATAGAATATTACTCAGCAATAAAAGAGATCATGGCATTTGCAGGTAAATGGATGGCATTGGAGAAGATAATGCTAAGTGAAGTCATCCAATCCCAAAAAAATAAATGCCAAATGTTTTCTCTGATATAAGGTGACTGATTCCTAGTGGAGTATGAAGGGGGAGTATGGGAGGAATATTCAAACTCTATATAGGGCAGAGTGAGAGGGGAAGGGAGGGGGCAGGGGTTAGAAATGATGATGGAATGTGATGAACGTCATTATCCAGAGTACATGTATGTACAACCAGAGATATGAAAAAAAATGTGCTCTCCATGTGTAATATGAATTGTAATGCATTCCACTGTCATATATATATATACAAAATCAATAATAAAAATATTCACATAGCACGATTGTTAAAAAGTTCAAAAATAACTTTCTTAAATTTTGCTTTTAAGTTTTAGATATTTTAAAGACCTAACTATACTGCCTATAACATATCCAATGAATAATATAAACTAATATTTATTAATCTTGACAAAATGATAAACTTTATTTTTGACATCATATTTCAAAAAATAAGCCCATCCTTTAGTGTTTTGGTTTTCATCCTGGTGGCTGCTAGCTTGACAAAGAATTATTATTAGCCTATTAACTAGTATTTCAGGTGACCAAAGACAAAACAAAATTACAATATTTCTTTAAAAAAAAACAAAAAAAAAAAACAAAGTTAACCTGAGTCTTGGTCAGAGTCTGAGGTGAGTCACTGAGCATGACAAATTCTTCCCTCTGTCAGTATGACAGTGGTCTACCTCATGCTTTGCTGCTCTGTCACTGACGCTTATTTTTTAAATGGACATCTTTCTCTTTTCCTCTTCTCTCTCTCTAACCTGGAGCTGGGGGATGGATTACCTGTTCCCCATCTTAGGCCAAGAGGGTCATCTGTCTTTGAGCACACACCCACCATAGGGACCAAGTAGTTCAGACTTCAGGGATGGCACCAGAAGATCTCAGGAACGGCTGTCTCCCACAGCCCCTCACAGGGAACATCTGGGATGAACCACTTCTTTAAAAATCCTCTGGGTAGAATCACAGCGTTTGGGAAGGATTTTCCCTGTGTTTCTCCTTTATTGGCAAAAATGTAAATTTCTTTTTCCTTTTTCTCAAAACCATATCCTCACTATTGAATTCCCATCGTGGACAAGGACCGAGCTCTGGTTACATCAGCTTTGGTAACTGGAGCTCGGTTTCCCAGAACAGGGCTGGTGGAGCAGATACCTGTACTTATTTGGATGCAGAAGTAACAGTCATTGCTCTCTGTAGGGTTTGGGGGTCTGATAAAGAGATGACAGATGAGGAGGTGCCTGGTCAGCTCCAACTGGCCCTCACGCTCCTCCACTCCTTGTCCAGTTCTTCTTCTCAACTGACCTCATGACTGGCCACAACCCTAGCTCATCAACTAGACTGTGGAAGGACTGATGGAATGTGATAAACGTCATTATCCAGAGTACATGTATGAAGACACGAACTGGTGTGAATATACTTTATATACAACCAGAGATATGAAAAAAAAATGTGCTCTCCATGTGTAATATGAATTGTAATGCATTCCACTGTCATATATAAGAAAGCAGCAGTGACAGCCTTCTTTACAAGACTGTCCCACTTGGGTAACTGAACGTGCTCTGCTTGTCTTATCAGACCTCCCTGCAAGCTCTGGCTTGTCCACTACACAGTGCTTCAGGAGGTCTAGTTAGGATTTATTATCCAACCTAATGACTCCTTCTACCAGAGCCTCACTGCTCAAGCTCCTCCCACAATTGGGCAATGTGAAATTTCCACAATAATTCAAATCCCTTATTCCATAGCATTCATGGTAGCCGAGTGACTGAACTTTGATGACATTACTCTATGCCTTAGACTCCCCCAGAACTAGAATTTCAGAAGCCAATGCTGTATGTAAGACATTGTTAATCACACCCATCCCAAGGGAGGACACTGGGCCATGAACCGTTAATCAGAACAGAGGCCGAGAGAAACAGGGCCATGAGTTAACTTCCTTCCTAATTCAATAGGTCGTAATAAATTTATCTCGGCCATAAAAGCATGCCTGTTTGAAGAACTCAGATCGTTTTGCGTGCACTGGAGGATTAGAGACGAGGAGAAAATGAATTTTTTTCTAAGGTTCCAAAGAGGAAGAGTTTCTCTTGAGCAGCCCCGGGTTTACGATTTCGCTGGGATAGCAAACAGGAGTGATCACACATCAGCCTTAACATTCCCTACGTCTTAGTTCAGGCTCTCTGAAGGGGATAAGAATAAAAGGATTCAGAGCAAGTTGTTCATTCAAGAGAGGATTGAAGGAGACCCTGAGTGAGAGGAGGGGAAGAGAGGCATGACAGGGACTGTCATTAAACAAGGGAGGATCATGGGTGATGAATTGGAGCTTGATTTCACTGGGAACCCTTGGAATCAGTGTAGGAGACATTGCATTGTCGCACTTGGCATTGCTGATTTGTGGGGAAGATAATATTATGTTAATTCTTGTCATAAACTTTAAACCTGCTCTGTGTGGAAGCTCCCAGCTACCAGAGACAAAGACGCTGAAAGCTGGCATTAAGCCAGCATGCATTAAAATGGTATGGCCCCCAGTGGTATAGACTGTGCAGAGAGGCACTAACAGTACTCTCTGAAGCCCCAGGTTTTGTGCATGTGGCTCAATATTCAGACAAAAACTAGTCCTTAGAAAAAGATCATGAAAAAAATAAAGTGCATGTTCTGTGTCTTGTCTCTAGTCTCTCAAAAAGTAGTGGTTACCATTGTCTTTGAACTTTTTATCCTTCACCCTGAAATATTTCTCACACATTGTCCTCCCATTAAGTCAGAGCAATGAACGTATATTTATTTGTTCTGTTTGCTTAGTTCCTATCCTTCTTTTCCTTCTTTTATCTTCAGGCTCAATAGTCATGCTCTGTTTCCTCTTCTCTTGATTGAAAAAATCTACCTTTGGGCCAGAGGAAACAGATAGGAAGGAAGCTGCTCTTGAAAACTTCACAAAGTGAAGATGTCTTAGTCCATTTTGAATTGCTATAACAGAATACCTGAGGGTGGATGAAGTATAAAGAACAGAGGTTTATTTGGCTCATGATTCTGGGGGCTGCAAAATCCAAACAGCATGGCACCAACTTCTGGTGATGGCTTCCTGACTATACTACAATATAGCAAAGACGTAGAGGGGAAGAAGTTATAGGTAAAGAGACCAAGCACACGGGTGACCTCACTTTATAACAACCTGCTCTTGTGGTGATTGATTTGGTCCCACAAGACTTAATGTATTCCCAAGAATTCCAAGAATTCCCTTCAAAGTGGTCAAAAACCCAATCACCTCCCACTAAGCCCCACTTCTTTAAAGTTCCATCACCTTTCAGTACTATTACATTGGAGACCAAATTTCCAGCACGTGGACCTCTTGGGGACAAACTATATAGAAAGCATAGAATGAAATTTGATCAACAGTGTCCTTTAGGTATGAATTTTAGCCTGTTAGGAAAACTGGTCCCACATCCTGATCTACAGGATGGCATGTGTCTACCTGAGGGAGCAATGTAGAAAAAAAGCTTTTCCATTCTCTTCCTCATGCTGTGAGTTGGCTGGTAAAACAAACGAAGAGAATTCAGGAATCTCACTGCACATTCTTCTCCTGAAGGAAGTGGCTTGTGCTTGTGAGGGTCTTTTGTGCTCAAAGGATGAGATAGGCTAGGAGAAGTCTCAGGGGGTTTGATAGTCTGGGTCCTGAGGGCTGGTTTAGGTGAAGGATTTGTTTGTTTGTTTGTTTTTTATCTTTTAAATGTTTTTATTTATATTTTTTTTCTTTCACTTTTCCTTAAAGCAGATGTTTTTAAATTTTTTAAAATTTGTTTTAATTGATTATACACGACAGTAGAATGCATTTATGCACTTTGATATATCACACATAGATGGGATATGACTTCTCATTATTCTGAGTGTACATGCTGCAGAATCATATTGGTCATGCAGTCACACATATACATACAGTAATAATGTCTGTTTCATTCTACTACCTTTCCTATCCCCACATCCCCTCCCCTCCCCAACCATCACTTCCCTCTGCCTAATCTAAGGTAATGCTATTCTTCCCTAGTGCCCTCTGCCTTATTGTGAATTAGCATCCGCATAGTAGAGAAAACATTCAGCCTTCGGTTTTGGGGGATTGGCTTATTTCACTTAGCATGGTATTCTCCAACTCCAACCATTTACTGGCAAATGCCATAATTTTACCCTTGTTTAAAGCTGAGTAGTATTCCATTGAGTATATATGCCACATTTTCTTTATCCATTCATCTCTTGAGGGACACCTAGGTTGGTTCCATAGTCTAGCTATTGTGAATTGAGCTGCTATAAATACTGATATGGCTGTGTCATTGTAGCATGCTGATTTTAAGTCCTTTAAGTATAAACCAAGGAATGGGATAGCTGGGTCAAAGGGGTGGTTCCGTTACCAATTTTCTGAGGAATCTCCATACTGCTGTCCATATTGGCTGCACCAATTTGCAGTCCCACCAGCAATGTATGAGGGTACCTTTTTCACTACATATTTATCAACATTTATTGTTGCCTGTATTTCGATGATTGCCATTCTGAAAGAAATGAGATGAAATCTTAGAGTAGTTTTGATTTGCCTTTATCTAATTGCTAGAGATGTTGAACACTTTTTCATATATTTGTTAGTCAATTATATTTCTTCTTCTGTGAAAAGTCTGTGTCAGTTCCTTAGCCCATTTTACTCATTGGGTTATTCTTTTTTTTTTTTTTTTTTTTTTGGTGTTAAGTTTTTTGAGTTCTTTATATATCCTAGAGATTAATGCTTTATTGGAGGTGCATGCAGTAAAGATTTTCTCCCAAATTGTAGGCTCTCTCCTCATGTTTTTAATTGTTTCCTTTGCTGAGCAGAAGCTTTTTAATTCGACTCCATCCCATTTATGTATTGACTCTTGATTTCACTTCTTGTGCTTGAAGAATCTTGTTAAGGAAGTCAGATCCTAGGCTGAAGTGATGAAGATTTGGGCCTATTTTTTTTTCTTTTATTAGGCACAGAGTCTCTGTTCTAGTGCATAAGTCTTTGATCCATTTTAAGTTGATTTAGGTGAAGTTTTTAGCAAAGAAGGGCCAAGGGTCTTGGAGGTTCTTGAGTGTTCTGTTTTGTTCTCTGGTATAGAAACATCCTTAAGAATCTAGGGGGAAAATTACTTGAAGACAGAAATGCACTACGGCTACCTTTTGTTCCAGAACTCAGGGGAGAGAGAGGGGGGCATGGGAGGAGGAAAAAGGGAGAAAACAAGAATCGAGAGATGGATCAGAATGTTTCCTATGCCCAGCCCTGTGAATTGGTGTCATCTTAATTTCGAGATGACATCCCTGAAGTTTAGAGAAGTTAGGTTAAACCACCTTTCTTAAGGTGACTTAGCTGGTCAGTGATAAAACTCAAATTCAAACCCATTTCTGACCTACTCCAAAACACTTGCGTAACTCAAGATTCACACATAGCATGTGACTGGGTGAGATGCACTCCCTACAGAGGTGAAATGAACCCAATAAATGCAGCTACTCAAGTGACACTCTATTCATCCACATTATTAATTGTGGTGAGCCGCTTCTGCAGATTATGGTCGCCATTGCAGGATGGCGCTGGCTCCACTGTGGTCTGTGACAAACAACTCCTTGTTTGGGAGAGTTGGTGCATGGTTTTTCAGCACCCTGTGAGAAAGTTCCACGTGGCAGCTTCGCATTGGGGCTTGGGATGCTTTATTAAGGCTGGGAGGGGCATCCGACCAGGAATTAGAAGAAATATCAAGGGCCTGAATAAACTGCTGAAAGAAGATTCCTGAGTTGCGTCTTCCTTGCGGGTAAGGGGTCGCGACAATTAATGACAGCTAAATAATACATAACATTTGAGAAATTGCTATATGCTACATACTATGCATGCCCCTTAATCTTTAAGATAAAGACTTTCAACCCTGGTAGCACATTAGAATTACTTGGGGAGTTTTCAAACATATGAACTCTCCACTTTTGATCAAGTATATTAGGGTCTTTTAGGGTTGGAATACAAGCATTGGTATATTTTTAAAAATCCCCAGGTGATTGTAATGAATAACCAGGGTTAAGAACAATTGCTTAAAACAATGGCTCATAACATGGGCATGTTTGGAACACCCCAGAGAGTTGGTAAAAACAGATTTCTGGGATTCATTCTCAAAAAAATAATGATTCTGTAGACCCAGAATGAGGACCACAATTTTGTGTTTCTAACAAATCACCAAGTGATGCTGATGCTATTTGTCTGGTGACTTCACTTTGAGAAACATTGGTTAGAATAACCTTGAGGAATATGGATAGTCATTCCTATTTTACAAATGAGTAAATGGAGGCTTGGCCATAACCCAGTCCAAACTTGCACATGGACTCTCATCCATGCCCTTAAAAACTATGCTCTGTTTGCTTCATCTTGTACAAAAGTTGATCACGTCTGACTTTGCCAAACGTTTCACCTAAAAGCAGATGCAACCAGTTTCTAGCATTGTGTGAAAGTCTGCCTGGTGGGCTGCGTAAAGTCAGTGCCAAATTCTTGCCTGCTGGCAAGGAAGATGAATTTAGAGAGGACAAAGCCAATTTAGCTAATTTAGTTTTGTTAATCAAAATAAAATTAACTTTCCAATCTTCTTAAGAAAGGACTACTAATGCATACAAAAACACCTCAACCAAGACAACTGCAAAGTACCCTCCTCCCCCATCTGTGCTCAGAGTGGACGCTCTTCTACAATGGACTCAGTCCTCCACATTGCCTGCCTAGGGAGCAAGCGTGTTCTTGAGAAGGTATAATTTTTGTTTCCAGGAGATTACAAGGGTAGACCTTAGGTGTCATGATGAAGGAGGGATTTGGGTAATGAGAGACTCAGGGATGATTATGTTGGCCGAGAAGTGAGGCAGACACCTTAAGGACCCAAATCCTACACTTAGGATGAGAAAATTGCTGCCCCTTTAAAAGATTGTTAACCCACTTTCAAAGTTGTTCTTTCTTTTCTGTTTAGGCTAAAACTTTTTGGATAAAATTATAAGAAATCAGCCAAGGTCATCCAGTCACTCTGCTTCATCTTTTAGGTAACCTAGAGTAATTTGGCTCAAAATACTGAACTGAGCATGCTCAGAAGCATTTGTGTCCACCATCTTTCCTTTTTAAGCATTTTGTCTATAACCTTAGACTGAGAATGCTCAGAGATGTGCCTACCCCTACATTTCCTTTATGACTGTGTATAGGCTCCCTGAATAAAATCCCCCACCCCTACTTTCTTTATTCCAGGGGAATGTTGCTTTGCAAAGAATCCTGGTGCTCTCCATACCTGCTATAGACAATAGATATTTCTCTACTCTTTCATCTCCTTTTGGCTTTGAACTCACCAAGATGTGAATCCATTAAGTTCAGTTATCGCCTGCCAGGGTTGGTTTAAGTCGTTTGTAAAAGTCAGAAGTTAAAGCCAAATAACACTAGAAGTATTTATAATTTCTGTTTACTCACTAAAAAGTTAAATGTTTAAAAATAATTGAAACCTAAGGACACCATAAACAAATAGATCACTAGTGTGATTTCTTCTAGCATTTTATTTTTATCATGGATATGAATTTCAAGATCTCACACACCCAAGTGATTGCACTTTCAACTTCAATTGATTTTTCATTTAACTTCCAAAATGGTTCGAGGGCTTGCCAGATTGTTGGAGGAGGCAGGTCTTCTGATTATGCTTATGTTTGTATCTTACTTCTTCTACTAAGAAGAGTGATCTTTTTCATTTAGAAGAGAGGGATGGAACTGACACCTGCCACAATAAAATTATTCCCTGACTCTACTCTCTAACTTCCATCTTTTCCCTGCTTCAGTGATTTGTTAAACAACCAAGAATCTGAGTGTAAACACAAGAAACAGATGCACATTCCCCAAGGACAGGGCCTGAGATGGACTGTCCTATAAGTGCCTGAGGGAGTGAGGGCAGTAGGCAGGACGGAGAAAGAACTGCAAAGATGTGAGCTTGGCTGTAGTCCAGGCTCCACCTGATCCCATGGGGGCTTAGGAATGTGAATTATGTCACCAAGCTGTTCCCGTCTTGAGGCATGGGGGCTGGCCTTTAATACCCTGTGTAAGGCAGTGATTGACAGTTTGTATTGATATGGCCATTGATGGGAAGGGCATAAAATCCTAGGCATTTCCAAAAGTGACATCCAGCAGATCAAGCGAGGAAATCTTAGGACAAATGGGAGCTGTCCAACACTGAGAACAGCTGGGTGATGCAGATCAGATAAAAGGAATCTAAGGCCAACAGCATCTACTAGAGGAACTTGGCAGTCAAGAAGCCTCTTCTCAATATATAAATATATATATATATAGCAAGTGCAATTGCAAGTCACTGATGTTTTTCTTCTGTGGCCTTTTCTTGGGGCTGCCCAGGGCCTTTGGTGGGCTTTCCCACCTCTCTGTATTCATGCCTCTGCTGAGCCCTTAAGAATGTTATCATTTTGTTTTATTGTGTCTGTCTGTACATTGAGATCAAGAGCTCCTTGAGAGTTGGTACCCTGACCCAGCCACCTTTGTGTCCTTAAACCCAGGGTAGCACTAGGCACAAGCAGCAGACCCTGAGTTTGTATTGATGTGACCCAAAGCTTTCCTGTCCCCTTATTTTCATTAATGTCTCTCAATCTAGTCCCATCTGGGCTACTTTCAATGAAAAGAACACCTTCAAGACCTTACAATTGTAATTTCTGGGGCTGAAGAGATATCTTAATGTAATTACAGTTGTGCAGAAATGAAATAAAGACAGATGGTTCTCTCCAAATAGATGAAAAAGCACAGAAGGTTTAGTTATTCTTGAACTCTTTTTGGTCCAAAGAAAGACCCACTTAGTGACTCTAAAGCAAGAGGCAATAACCTGCCCAGAAATAAGAAAGAGGACATAAATCATTCTTCAAGGTACTAACTGGCACATTCAGAGATAGGATTTCGCATAGTAGAGGTTATTTTTTTTTATAAGGAATAAGAGCAAAACAACTGGGAATAGAAGTTTATTTCACAAAGCTGGTAACCTCTAAGTAGACGTCGCTATGGCATTATTATGGCATGCAGAAATTGAATTTTTCAAATATGTCCCCAAAACATCATCCTCCAGTTAGACTAACATTCTTTGCTTTCCATTTATAACCATGGAAAGTTAGCATTATAATACAATATTCATAATCAAAAAAAATAACTTGCATGAAAATGGTGGGACTATTATTTTAACAGGAGCAAAGATTGAAGCAAGATGGTAGACTGAATACATGCTTTTACCTAAAAATACCTGAAAGTGGCAAAAACGAACACAACCACATTATTGATCTTGAGTGAAAACAGCTCCGTTTATACAACATTTTTAGAAAGATGTGAATGTTAGAGGGAGTTCTCTTGGATCACTGCCTAGCCCTTGTGACTTTTCTATCTAAGGTACATGACTGGGGGAAGTTGGGTGATGTGCCTAATCCTAGCACCCTTTTCAGAGTCAAGCAGATCTTCCTCCAAAGACGGTTTCCTTTGGCTCTTGCCCTCAGCAGGCACCCTTGATAGCTGGATCATTATACCAAAAAGAAAACTCTCCCTAGCCCTGAGGGGTCTTCGGGTCAATCTCCCCCCTTCCTGGACTTCATTGTCTTTTTGGGTGTGGATGGTGGGTAGAGAGGAGAGAGCTATATGTTAGAGGGATTTATAGAGAGAATGTCTAAGGGATTTGATGGAGACACAGCAACACAATAGGACATAGGGAGAGAATTTCTGAGATTTCTATCATTAGGGCTTCTGAGGCTGTGACCCCAGGATTGGCCATGAGGAGAAAGCATATGCTTCCCTTTCTTCCTTTGAAATGACCAGTGTGTCCATCCAGGTCCTGAAATGGGCAGCCCAAAACGATTCTAGATTCTGTCCCAGAGCTTTAAAATTGGTGACCACGATAATCTGTCTGGTTTGGGGCATTGATGGGAAGGTGCTATGGTCCGGGGAGTCTGAAAAGCTGAGTCAGCAACTGCACACTACATGTCATCTGACACCTGAAACCCTGGCTGACTTCTTCTAATGGAATGTAGTTCATGCAACTGCCTCAGCCTCCAGCTTTCTATGACTTGAGTCACTTGCCAGCTGAACTACCTGATGTCTTTCCAGAGACATCTCCCTTCCATACATTTAGAATCTACCAACAAGGCTCACCGATGTATTTTTGGTATTTAAAAAAAATCTGTCAATCTCTTTTATATTATTTTTCTATTTATGGATGCATTATAATCATACATAATAGTGAGGTTCGTTGTACATCTTCACAAAGGCACATAACAGAATTTGCTCCATAGTTTTCAGAAGGTAACACATTATCATATGAGAAAAATCTAAGTCATTTAGAAAACATTTCTAATATTTTTCTAGTTAATTTTTAATTATTTACACAAATTTATTATTTGTAGATGGACAGAATACGTTTATTTTGTGTTTTTATTTTTATATGGTGCTGGGGATTGAACCCAGTGCTTCACCCGTGCAAGGCAAGCACTCTACCACTGAGCCCCAGCCCCGGCCCCACAAATTTATTTTCAATTGAGATATAGCTCACACATAATAAAATGCACAAATATTACATGTACAATTTTATTAATTTTTATGTTTACATCCCATCAGTCCAGTGAGTTCCCTCATGCCCCATCTTACCTAATCCCTATAATCCCACCACCAGAGCAACCACTGTTCTGACTTCTGTCACTGTAGCCTAGTACTTGGACTTCTCATAAATGGATGCTGTTGTGTGTGTGCTTTTCTTTTCATTCAACATAATGTTGGTGAGGTTTATTCTTATTTCTGCATGCATTGCAGATTACTTTTTATTCCTGAATGGTATTCCATTGCATGAAAATTGTCACCTTCCTGGGCATGCACACTTTTACTTTTTGAGTAAATATCTGGACATGTGATTATTGGATCATGGAGTAGGTGTTGAAAAATCTCATACCACAAGAAAAGCGGATGTCAAGGACAATAATTTAATAGTTACAGACACTAAAATCCACACATTACAGAAATGTTGACCCCTTCTCAGGATCTGTTTTAACCAATGGACATAGGCTGCATTGAACAGTGGCCAGCACTTTCTTGTTCAATGGAAATATCAGCCATATGAGGAGGCCAAGCAGAGACATCTATCTATCAGTGCTAGAGAGAAGTTCCCTGGCTCTAGTGTGTCTTTAGAATGTGAGAAATTAGGAAAGAGGATTTGAGAGAAAGAGGCTTATCCTAAAGGTTATTAAATATGGAACTCTGGCTAAAATGGTTTCATGTACAAGCGCCCCCAGCGGCCCTGCTCGTCGAGAAGGGTCCCTGCCCGGCCGGCAGACAGCTCCCACCATCCCGGCACTCCTGGCGGCCCGCCCGCTCTGCGAAGGGTCACCCCGCCCGGCTCTTAGCCACGCGGGCGCCATCTGCCTGGCTCTGTGGGCGCCCCCGGCGGCCCAGTGCAGCCAGAAGGGTCCCCGCCTGGCCCGACAGAAGGCCCGTGCCCTTCCGGCTCTGCTAACGGCCCTGCCCGCCCGGGAAAGGGCTCCCCCCCTTGAGAGGATGGGAAGGAAATCTAACCAAGCCTCTATGAATTAGCGAACTGGGATCTAAAACCAGAGATTGTGTCAGACCAGAGACAAGCCAGTTCCACCTCTCCCTTCGGTCACTCCTGCAAGGAGTCAGGGGCCCGCCATAGCAGAGAGGGGAAGTCACCAAAGATCGGCCAAAGAGATTCCTTCCCAGCGGATTCTAAATTAGCAGGAGCGGCGAGGGAGCCGGCCGGAGCTGGCGGGAACCGCAGCAGCGGCACGGGAACCGGCGGGAGCTGAGGTGGCGCTGACGCAGGAGCCGGCGGGAGCCGCGCGGCGCGGGTCTCCCAGCTACCGCTCCCACCAGTGCTGACAACTGAGGTCTCTTGCACCAGATACGGGGGCGTGGCTACCAGAAGGTAAGCAAATTTGCTGGGGGTTCTCAGCCCCAAGCTCTACAAACTTAGGGCCTGAGGGAGGCAAACAAGGAGAGTGTGCCCAGGCACTAATGAAACAGCTGCTCCACGCGTGTGCAAGGTAGGCGGAACCGTGACCACCGACAAAACAGGCCCAGTGGCCCGCCAGATACATCGCCCCGGTCGGGGGAGGGGCAGAGCCGCCACCAGCGCCTTTTAGGTAGACAGACCTGCAACCAACAGACAGAACAGGCCTAGTGGCCAGCGGAGGGGCAAAGCCGCTGCTCACGCCTGCAAGGTAGGCGGACCTGTGACCACCGAAAGAACAGGCCCATCAAAAGTACAGGTACAGTGGCCTCCTGGCGTGGTAGGCACATTGCCTCAATTGGAGGAGGGGCAGAGCCACCGCCAAAGCCTGCGAGGGAGACTTTGCAGCTATACAAGAGCAATATAAATATATAGGGGGAAAAATCAATAACACAACAGTTTCACCAAGCAGAAAGAAACGCGATCAGTATGAAAAGACAAGGAAAGAAAGGACCACAAGCAATGCAGGTCAACTCAACTTTAGAAGAGGTAATATCTGCAGCAGATGGAATGTCAGATAAAGAATTCAGGATATACATGCTTCAGATGATCTGGAGTCTCAAGGAAGACATTAGACAGCAAAATCAGACAATGAAAGACCACTTCAACCACTTTGACAATCAATTACATAAACAAATCCAAGAAGCTAAAGATCAATTATACAGGGAGATAGAGGTTATAAAAAACAAACAAACAGAAATCCTGGAAATGCAGGAAACAATAAACCAACTTAAAAACTCAATTGAGAATACTACCAGCAGAGTAGAACACTTAGAAGATAGAACATCAGACAATGAAGACAAAGTATTTCAACTGGAGAAGAACATAGACAGCTCAGCAAAGCTGTTAAGAAACCATGAGCAGAACATTCAAGAAATATGGGATAACATAAAGAGACCCAACTTAAGAGTCATGGGGATACAGGAAGGTATTGAGGTCCAAACCAAAGGAATGAGCAATCTATTTAACGAAATAATACGAGAAAACTTCCCAGACTTGAAGAATGAGACAGAATCCCAAATCCTAGAAGCCTACAGGACGCCGAATGTGCAAAATCATAAGAGATCCACACCTAGACACATTATAATGAAGATGCCCAACATACAGAATAAGGAGAGAATTTTAAAAGCTACAAGAGAAAGGAAGCAGATTACATTTAGGGGTAAACCAATCAGGGTAACAGCTGATCTTTCAACACAGACTCTGAAAGCTAGAAGATCCTGGAATAACATATTTCAAACACTGAAAGAAAAGGGGTTCCAACCAAGAATTGTGTATCCCGCGAAATTAAGCTTCAGGATGGAAGATGAAATTAAAACCTTCCATGATAAACAAAAGTTAAAAGAATTTGCAGCTAGAAAACCATCTCTTCAAAACATCCTCGGCAAAATATTACAGGAAGAGGAAATGGAAAATATCAATGAAAACCAACAGCGGGAGGTAGTACAGTAAAGGTGGGGGGGAATAATCAAAGAGGAAAACAAACCATGTTTAGTAACATAAATAAACAAATATGGCTGGAAGAACAACCCATATCTCAATAATAACTCTGAATGTTAATGGCTTAAACTCACCAATTAAGAGACACAGGCTAGCAAAATGGATCACTAAACAAGACCCAACAATATGCTGCCTTCAGGAGACGCATTTGATAGGAAAAGACATACATAGACTGAAGGTGAAAGGTTGGGAAAAATCATATCACTCATATGGACTTCGGAAACAAGCAGGAGTGTCCATACTCATATCAAATAAAATAGATTTCAAGCCAAAGTTAATCAAAAGGGATGAAGAGGGACACTACATACTTCTCAAGGGAACCATACACCAACAAGACATAACAATCATAAATATATATGCCCCAAACAATGGTGCAGCTATGTTCATCAAACAAACTCTTCTCAAGTTCAAGAGTCTAATAGACCACCATACAATAATCATGGGAGACTTCAACACACCTCTCTCACCGCTGGACAGATCTTCCAAACAAAAGTTGAATAAGGAAACTATAGAGCTCAATAACACAATTAATAACCTAGACTTAATTGACATATATAGAATATACCACCCAACATCAAGCAGTTACACTTTTTTCTCAGCAGCACATGGATCCTTCTCAAAAATAGATCATATATTATGTCACAGGGCAACTCTTAGACAATATAAAGGAGTAGAGATAATACCATGCATCTTATCTGATCATAATGGAATGAAATTGAAAATTAACGATAAAAGAAGTAAGGAAAAATCATGCATCACTTGGAGAATGAACAATAGGTTACTGAATGATCAATGGGTTATAGAAGACATCAAGGAGGAAATTAAAAAATTCTTAGAGATAAATGAAAACACAGACACAACATATCGGAATCTATGGGACACATTGAAAGCAGTTCTAAGAGGAAAATTTATTGCTTGGAGTTCATTCCTTAAAAAAAGAAAAAACCAACAAATAAATGATCTAATACTTCAACTCAAAATCCTAGAAAAAGAAGAGCAAAACAACAGCAAAAGAAGTAGAAGACAAGAAATAATTAAAATCAGAGCTGAAATTAATGAAATCGAAACGAAAGAAACAATTGAAAAAATTGACAAAACTAAAAGTTGGTTCTTTGAAAAAATAAATAAAATCGACAGACCCTTAGCCACGCTAACAAAGAGAAGAAGAGAGAGAACTCAAATTACCAGCATACGGGATGAAAAAGGCAATATCACAACAGACACTTCAGAAATACAGAAGATTATCAGAAATTATTTTGAATCCTTATACTCCAATAAAATAGAAGATAGTGAAGGCATCGATAAATTTCTTAAGTCATATGATTGGCCCAGATTGAGTCAGGAAGATATTGACAACCTAAACAGACCAATATCAATTGAGGAAATAGAAGATACCATCAAAAGACTACCAACTAAGAAAAGCCCAGGACCGGATGGGTATACAGCAGAGTTTTTCAAAACCTTTAAAGAGGAACTAATACCAATACTTTTCAAGCTATTTCAGGAAATAGAAAAAGAGGGAGAACTTCCAAATTCATTCTATGAGGCCAACATCACCCTGATTCCTAAACCAGACAAAGACACTTCAAAGAAAGAAAACTACAGACCAATATCTCTAATGAACCTAGATGCAAAAATCCTCAATAAACTTCTGGCGAACCGGATACAAAAACATATCAAAAAAATTGTGCACCATGATCAGGTAGGATTTATCCCTGGGATGCAAGGTTGGTTCAATATACGGAAATCAATAAATGTTATTCACCACATCAACAGGCTTAAAAATAAGAACCATATGGTCATCTCGATAGACGCGGAAAAAGCATTTGACAAAGTACAGCATCCCTTTATGTTCAAAACTCTAGAAAAACTAGGGATAACAGGAACATACCTCAACATTGTAAAAGCAATCTATGCTAAGCCTCAGGCTAGCATCATTCTGAATGGAGAAAAACTGAAGGCATTCCCTCTAAAATCTGGAACAAGACAGGGATGCCCTCTCTCACCACTTCTGTTCAACATAGTTCTCGAATCACTGGCCAGAGCAATTAGACAGACGAAAGAAATTCAAGGCATAAAAATAGGAAAAGAAGAACTCAAATTATCACTATTTGCAGATGACATGATTCTATACCTAGCAGACCCAAAAAGGTCTACAAAGAAACTATTAGAGCTAATAAATGAATTCAGCAAAGTGGCAGGCTATAAAATCAACACGCATAAATCAAAGGCATTCCTGTATATCAGCCACAAATCCTCTGAAATGGAAATGAGGACAACCACCCCATTCACAATATCCTCAAAGAAAATAAAATACTTGGGAATCAACCTAACAAAAGAGGTGAAAGACTTATACAATGAAAACTACAGAACCCTAAAGAGAGAAATAGAAGAAGATCTTAGAAGATGGAAAAATATACCCTGTTCATGGATAGGTAGAAGTAACATCATCAAAATGGCGATATTACCAAAAGTTCTCTATAGGTTTAATGCAATGCCAATCAAAATCCCAACGGCATTTCTTGTAGAAATAGAGAAAGCAATCATGAAATTCATATGGAAAAATAAAAGACCCAGAATAGCAAAAACAATTCTAAGCAGGAAATGTGAATCAGGCGGTATAGCTATACCAGACTTCAAACTATACTACAGAGCAATAGTAACAAAAACAGCATGGTACTGGTACCAAAACAGGCAGGTGGACCAATGGTACAGAATAGAGGACACAGAAACCAATCCACAAAACTACAACTATCTTATATTTGATAAAGGGGCTAAAAGCATGCAATGGAAGAAGGATAGCATCTTCAACAAATGGTGTTGGGAAAACTGGAAATCCATATGCAACAAAATGAAACTGAATCCCTTTCTCTCGCCATGCACAAAAGTTAACTCAAAGTGGATCAAGGAACTTGATATCAAATCAGAGACATGGCGTCTGATAGAAGAAAAAGTTGGCTATGATCTACATACTGTGGGGTCGGGCTCCAAATTCCTCAATAGGACACCCATAGCACAACAGTTAATAACTAGAATCAACAAATGGGACTTACTCAAACTAAAAAGTTTTTTCTCAACAAAAGAAACAATAAGAGAGGTAAATAGGGAGCCTACGTCCTGGGAACAAATCTTTACTCCTCACACTTCAGACAGAGCCCTAATATCCAGAATATACAAAGAACTAAAAAAATTAGACAATGAGATAACGAATAACCCAATCAACAAATGGGCCAAGGACCTGAACAGAAATTTCTCAGAGGAGGACATACAATCAATCAACAAGTATATGAAAAAATGCTCACCATCTCTAGCAGTCAGAGAAATGCAAATCAAAACCACCCTAAGATACCATCTCACTCCAGTAAGATTGGCAGCCATTAGGAAGTCAAACAGCAACAAGTGCTGGCGAGGATGTGGGGAAAAGGGTACTCTTGTACATTGCTGGTGGGACTGCAAATTGGTGCGGCCAATTTGGAAAGCAGTATGGAGATTTCTTGGAAAGCTCGGAATGGAACCACCATTTGATCCAGCTATTCCACTACTCGGTCTATTCCCCAAAGACCTAAAAAGAGCACACTATAGGGACACTGCTACATCCATGTTCATAGCAGCACAATTCACAATAGCAAGACTGTGGAACCAACCTAGATGCCCTTCAATAGACGAATGGATAAAAAATATGTGGCATTTATACACAATGGAGTATTACTCTGCATTAAGAAATGACAAAATCATAGAATTTGGAGGGAAATGGATGGCATTAGAGCAGATTATGCTAAGTGAAGCTAGCCAATCCCTTAAAAACAAATGCCAAATGTCTTCTTTGATATAAGGAGAGTAACTAAGAACAGAGTAGGGACGAAGAGCATGAGAAGAAGATTAACATTAAACAGGGATGAGGGGTGGGAGGGAAAGGGAGAGAGAAGGGAAATTGCATGTAAATGGAAGGAGACCCTCAGGGGTATACAAAATTACATACAAGAGGAAGTGAGGGGAAAGGAGGGAAAATATAAGGGGGAGAAATGAATTACAGTAGAGGGGGTAGAGAGAGAAGAGGGGAGGGGAGGGGGGAGGGGGGATAGTAGAGGATAGGAAAGGCACAGAATACAACAGACTCCAGAATGGCAATATGTAAACCAATGGTTGTGCAACTGAAGTGATTCTGCAATCTGTATATGGGGTAAAAATGGGAGCTCATATCCCACTTGAATCAAAGTGTGAAATATGATATATCAAGAACTATGTAATGTTTTGAACAACCTACAATAAAAATTAATTAAAAAAAATATAAAAAAATAAAATGGTTTCATGTGGCTATGCAGCACTCTGCTGAAAGGGTAGGAAATTTCCTGTGATCCAGTACACTTGAGCCATGGACAAGCAGTGGTGGCAGAGCATGAGGACCCTTATCAGTCAAGTTAGAGAATTTGCATTTCATATTAAAGGCAATAGAACACTATTGGATGTTCATAACCTGGAAAGTCACAGGAACAATTTAAGGCTAGAGAAGGATCCTCCTTTTTCTGGTATGGCAAATAGATTAGCATGGAGAAGACCTAGAAGCAGATTAGTTTAGAGGGTGCTGGGGTCACCTACAGGGGTCAGTGGTATCCAAAACCAGGGTAATAAGGATGGGGAAGGAACTGAATCACAAAGAACAGAGGAGGTAGAGTCATCCTTAAGGGGCTCCAGAGGACGAGAAAGACAAGGAGGTTGAGAATGACATCTTGATTTCTGACTTGGATACTTAAGGAAATGCAATGCCATTTGCTGCTTCAGGAAGCACTGATGAAGGAGGGATTTTGGAGTGAGAACTCAGCACATTTTAAATGAATATATCTGTCTCATATCTCTGTCACACAAAGCACCATAAACACAGGGACTCCATCTTTTTTATTTGCTGTGTTATCTCAGTGTGCAGAGCAGAGTGAAACCAGGTGCTTAGTTGATATTTCTTAAAAATGAACGCATGAAAATGACTGTGTTTTACTCTATTATTTGGGAGTATTTGAAAATTTCTGTAACTTCGCATCCAGAGGGGCATTTGGTCTGCTCCCAGTATTTGTTGAAATAATCAATGAATGAGTGAATGATATGTGATAATGAATGGTAGACCATGGGAACACAGGTGGCTGGCATATGGGACCCTAACCTTGCCTCTTTCTTTCTTTTCTCTCCTTCTCAAAAACATGTGAACTTGTACCAAGCAATAGGGAACACAGAGAACTGTGGTCCTCTGTGTTTTCTAACTTTATCCCCAACTCCTGTGGCAAACCCTGCAGGCTCCCCCTTAAAGTAGTCACATGGAGTCCTTTCTCACCAAAGATATTCTGATGTGAAAGCCAGTTTTTTTTTTTTTTTTTTTTTTTTGCCACTACTTTAATGTCTATGAAAATGAAACTAACTGGTAAAAATTAAAGATAAATTAACTGGTAAAGGATAAAACTGAGACAAGATTTATAAAGATATAAGCAGGGGGCAAATTAAAGTACAGGTAGGAGGAAGAAACTACTTAACTGATTATTTTTGTACTATAGTATGTGTGCCACAAAAATATATTTTCCACAGTATTTGATGATTAATTCTGCATACTAATGCTAGAGATACATCACAGAAAATATGCACAGGGCCAGAGCAAAATGTTAGAGACTTCCAGCTCAGATGAATGGTGCATGTGAAAAGCCAGGGTTATCCCTGCTGAGATCTTTCAGAAAGGGACAATATGATGCATGCACAACCTGAATCAATAGGGGAGGAGTTTTTGTTTGCAAGAGCAAGGTTAAAATCCAGGAAAATGGGAGAATATGTATTCTTTCTTAGAGGTATGTGATGTCTTTGGAAGAAAATTAGTCTTTAAAGAGGAGAAAATTGGAGGTTGCCAAATCTTGCAAAGAGAAGCAGAACTCCAGTAAGAAGAGTTGCCATCTTCCTACCTTGACCACAGGTTGCACCTCTTTCCCTTCCTGGCCAGTGGAGGTTCATATGGAGAAAACTGTCCACCAACATCCAACTGGGTGCCAGTTGAGGTGAACCTTGCTGTCTTGGAGTGAGGATGCTGTTGGAGAAGGTCTGGAAAGGAAGCAGAGAGGAAGCTTACATGGGGCATCAAAGCAGAGCAGGGAAAGTGGGGACACAGAGTATGAGGAAGGACAGACCATCTGCACTTTCACAAAACCTGAAAGGAATGTCCTGTTTCTTCCTTTGCCTTCTCATGATGGAAGGGGTTGCATTAAGGTCAGGCTCGCTTTTTGCACAATTCTTGGAGGCACCACAGTCGATGTAAACACATCCCTAAAGTGACACAGTGCACCCCTGTGCTGTAGTGTCTGCTAGCTTTGGATGAAGCCACATCTGATCTCCCACAGTGATGGGATGCTTCCCAGACATCTTCAGGAACAAGAACTGTGTAAACCTCCAAGTTCGCAGTGGGCTTGGTCCTGGAAAAATGCAAGTAGTGCTACTCAGGAAACAGGCTGCAGCTCTCATACCCCACCTACTCACTCCACAGCCACCTTTCCTCATTTCCTGGGAGGGTACTCACTGGATCTTAAGGATTACAGGCCTGACCTACAGCCAGGCTCATTCGTTGAATCCCTAGATCCTATAGGACAAAAAGGAGAGACCCTGTCATACAGGCTCCACACTGTCCAAGACCACGTGTGGCTAAGCTCTGCCAGTTCACTATATGAAATGTCTGGCCTGTCTCTCTGTCCCTGACTCTCACCAAGCTTCTCATCTGCTGATCTTATTTACACTGAATTTTAGTGACAGACCATTAAAGATCCTTCCTTTATAGATTAAAATTCTACCCAACTATGGGAACCTTATTCTGCCAACTTGGAAATCAAACATAACATCCTAGAAGAGCCAGTGGCTTGCACTTGCACAGTAAGGGATTTATTTGCATGTCAAAGTTTTCATTATGCTTTCAAGGATCTGTATTGGAGAATTTCCTAGTTCCAGAAAGGTATCCATAATGACCTAAATATGAACTGTTCAATGACAGACATGCAGAAGTTACAATGGTAAGGCCCTAGGACATTTATATCAGCACTGTTTTAGTCAGCTTTTTTGCTCCCATGACCAGAAGACCCAACAAGAACAATTTTAAAAGATGAGAAGTTTATCTGGGACTTGTGGTTTAAAGTCTCAGTCCATAGATGCCTGTCTCCATAGCTCTGGGCTCCAAGATGAGACAGAACATCATGGCAGAAGATTGTCATGGAAGAAAGCAGCTCAGAATGTGCAATCAGGAAGCAGAGAGAGTTCTGCTCACCAGGGACAAAATATATACTCCAAAGGTATACCCCCAGAGATCTACCTCCTCCAGCTATACCCTAACTACCTATAATCATCACCCTGTTAATCCATTCAAGTGGATCCATAAGGACCTTAATATGAACCGTTCAATGACATACATGCAGAAGTTACAATGGTAAGGTCCATTACAATGATAATCCATTCAAGTGGATTAACACATCTTTTAGGTTAAGGCTCTCACAACCCAATCACTTCATCTCTAAACTTTCTTGCATTATCTCACACATTAGCTTTTTGGGTATATATCATATCTAAATCACAACATTTAGTCTTTGCATATTCTCATCATAATTACCAAGTTTAGCAAGTTGTAGAATGACAGCAGATGTTGAAATTTTAGGTTTTGACATAATTACCTGGAGAATTTGACACAACTAAATACACAATTGTCAGAACATTTAAATGTTCCTGAATTAGGATTTTGGTTTCCCAAAAGTAAACAGAATGTTAGGTATAGAAACACATTCAACTGTTTTGCACAAAATATAAATTACATACGTGTGAGTTTGATCTTCCTGGACAGAAGCCCCTAATTAGCAGTCTTGTTGAAAAGTTAGTTTTGTTTAAAGATCATATAGGTAATGAACTAATCCAGCTCAAGGTCATTGCCAAGCATATCTTGTTGACACTAAAGGTACAGAATTAGGTTAATAAATTTGATCAGCAAGGAACACAAATATTAACAATAGCTCAATGGTTGCTGTGAATCCAGGCTCCTCAGGGTGCCCAACTCTTTGTTTGCCTGGGAATGAGGGAGATCCCAGGATTGTAGAACTTTCCATTTTAAAACCTAAGTTAAATAGAATGAATTGGTCACCCTATCCCTCACATTCTAGGCTCTGAAGGAATATCTGTCACAGAGGGATTTGCAGAGGAGACCGCCACCAGGTACTCAGGCTGCTCAGCACCCTTTTCCCATACCAAGGGCCACCTGAGCCCTACAGTGCCCCACTCCCTGGCAATTGCTTTCCCTCTGCTTCCATTGAGTGTGGAAGGTGCTGCTCTCAGAATAAAATGTAATGATCAAGGAAGGAAGTCTAAGGATTTTTCTTTTGTCTTTCTCACTCTTGCTCTCTGATTTTTTCCCCTGTGTTTGTCTGTCTTCCCAGTTCCCATGTAAATCTGGAACAGCAGAATGCCTGGTGTGTCTGTTTAGACATTCACCAACACTTCTCTTGTCAATAGGACTTTGGGCCCCCCAGTCACTAAGTACACTTGTCTAACAGTGCTATTTGCATCTCACATGTCTTTAAAAAAAAAAAAAAAAAAAAAACTTTAAGAATGATCCTAGGAAGAAAAATCCAATAATTCCATTTTGTTGATAAATTTATCTAATTTTCCATTTTGAATACATTTAAATGGAAATTTCAGGTTTACTTCAATTAATGTTTTTAAGTCATCAGCTGTTGCAGGAGGTTGTGTTGACCTGCCTATATGCTCTTGCCTTCCACCCCACCACCCATGCATACCCATCTAACTTCCAACTGACAGTATCTACCTGTCTTTGCTGAGAACTTTTTCTGGTGTCCAGAATCTACTTTGTCAGTCCACAGAAGAACTGGAGAATTATCACCAGGAATAATCTTCAACCTATGATTGACAGGAACTATTATATCAACACTTTATATCCCTTTGCTTTTTAGAAGAACAATTCTAAGTTCTGCATTTTACATCAGTTCAGGAATTTCCTCATGGGAGCAGTCACCAGGTACCCATAGTGGTTGCACATCCTGACTTGTCTGCTTTCCCTTCCCTGGCTCACCTTCTCACTGCCCTACGCATATTTTCTCCACCTCCCAGTTAAACCAACGGCTCATTAAGCTCTGGGTCAGGTTTTCTTCTGCAGAAACCCAAACTAAAATTCCCACCTACAAATCCAAAGCAGTTCATTGTCTTTCAGGTCACCTTGTTAGTTTCTTCCAGAGTATTTTTTACAACACAGGTTTTTATGTGTGTTTACTTGCTTATTTATCTCCCTGACAAAGTTAAACTGAGTTTACTCTGTGTCCATGTTTCTCAGGGCTTGCTATCTCCTCAGTACTGCTCACAAAGCTTTGCATACTCTTGTAACTCAAAAAAATGCTTATCAAATTGGTGAATTCTAAGGCAGTTGATTCAAAACTTAAAATTGTACAGCCAGTTTACCAAATTTGGTTTCAAGGAGCATAATGCCACCCCAGGTGTATGTTCGAAAACTTATCTGATATGCAAGAACATTCTCTAGTCAAACCTGGGACCTGAAGCTGTCTGACTCTAGAGCCTGTGTTCCAAACTACAATGACTTTTTCTCCATTTGAAAAGCATTATTATTTTCCTATATTATCGCTACCAAAGAGTTTTGTTGGGAACATTACATTACTGTGTGTGACAGAGCTTTGAAAAGCATAAAACATCCCCACTTATGGCAGATACTGTTCACATTTACACGTGTGAAAATAGAAGAGCATGGCCCATGTCCCTGCCAAAGATCTTCCAAAGATCTGACACCTATAATCACAATCAGAGTGCCTGCAGAGATTCCCTTATTTATATTAGTAAAACACAGTGTTGCTGCATGTGTACTTTCCTATAGACAGAGCCAAAAATATAATTTTTCTGTCTGCTAGAAGATAGATTATTTTTTAAAGGAGGAAACCATATAACAGCTTTAGTAGCTGTGATTTCTGCAAGAAAAAAAAAATTCAGTGGAATGTTTTCAAAATGCTGGTGAGATGGTTGGTTTTAAAAGTCATGCCAATTAAAGACAAAGAGGTCTCTTGGTGCAGTGGAAGTAAATATGGGACAAGCCAAAGTGTGTAGTGATGGGCGTGAATGGATGAAACCCGCAGAAGTATCAAAAGCAGAAACCTAGCCCAGGCCAGTGGCTGGTCAGCTCTCAGCTTGGCTGGGGCTAACTTTCTCCTTTTCTTTCAGAATCTTGACAGCAAATTTCCTTCCTTCCTTCCTTCCTTCCTTCCTTCCTTCCTTCCTTCCTTCCTTCCTCCCTCCCTCCCTCCCTCCCTCTCTCCTTCCCTCCCTTCCTTCTTTCCTTCCATAGTGGGGACTGAACCCAGGAGCTCTTTAACCACTGGGCTACAACCCCAGCACCTCCGCTCCACCCCCGCTTTATTTCTTATTTTGAGACAGGCTCTCACTAAGTTGCTTAGGCTTCAGTAAGTTGTTGAGTCTGACCTCAAGCTTGCAATTCTCCTGTCGCAGACTCCAGAGTCTCTGAGATTATAGGCGTGCATCACTGTGCTGGGCTATTCTTTATTTCTTATTTCCTGCCAACATCCATGCCCACAGGATCACCTCCCACCTCTCTTTTAGTTTCACTGTGAGCAGAGTCCAAGACTGGAGTTTGTGTGCACAGAATTTATCAAGGCTGTACTCTCAGGAGAAACTTGAAGGGGAAAGAGAAAAGTAAAGGAAGATAGACAAGGTGCTAAGCAAGAATGTGATCCCAGCTGCATCAAGCATTGATCTGGTCCCACAAGCATAGATTTGGTCCCACATTGAGGCAAGGAGCCATTTGCATCTGTGTCAGTCAGTCATTACATTTGGACCGCTGTGGGCAGGAATGATAACCTCCTGACAGGGCAACTTCTCTCTAGCTGAGAGTATCATTTGAAGAAGAGGCAGCTGTGAACCAACTGAGCCACAGTGTCTGAGTGAATACCAAGAGCAGCCATAGCAGTGGGTTACTGAGTCACTTTATGAGCTGAAGGCACTACAGAGGACTTAGGTCTTGGTACTGCCAGTGCTCTCATTTAGAATCACACCTCCATTTTTGCAAATCTTTTGTGATCCGATTAAAAGCAATGAATATTTTACTTTTCTTCCTAGCCAAGAATTTTGGGCCATCTTTTTTCCTACATGAACGTCTATAATCATGTATTTAACACATGTCAAAATCAAACAAAAACCTGGAGCTTATATCTTAGCATGTACCATCTTAGTAGAGTGCTCACCATATGTGAGCCACTGATCTAAGGTCTTTATAAGCATTATCCCCTTTAGCTGTCATACCGAGGAGGTACGTTAGTCCCAATACTCTTAAACATAAAAAATGTAAGTAAGACTGCAGAGGCCACCATTACTCAGGTGCCAAAACCTGGCAGAAAATGCATCATCTAAAGGAAGGAAGGCAGGAAGTCAAGAAAGAAGGAAGGAGGGACGGAGAGGAAGGGAGGGAGAAAGGGATGAAAGGAAGGAATGAAAAAAGGAGGACAGAGGGAAGAACAGGAAGACAGTCTTTAACCAATTCACTTATAAATACTGACAAAAATGATAGTCAAGAACAATTTAAGAACTCTTATTATCACTAGGACTATGTAACTAATATAAGTAATATAAATAATACCCAATACAATTAGATAAGAGGAAGAAAAACAGGTGTAAATATTAAACTATTTGAAACACATAGACAAAAGTATTAATGTGTATAGATGCTATGATATTATCATGAAAGAGTCTAAGAGATTCATTATGTTCTAGAACTCAGTGATCATAGTATTTCCTCCAGTGCAATTTTTTTCAGACCTAGATTTTCTTAACACTTGCATGGAGGCCCATCTTGAATATCACTGAGTGCATGAAGTAGAGATGCATCGTAGAGAAAGTCAAACTCATAAGGGACCTTTGTTCTGCAGACTAGGATTGGTCTTCTGACATTTAAAATTGCTAACACTTTTCACATGTGGGTTTTCTCAGTTGATTCACAGAAGGTGAATGATGTGGGTGTGTCTAATATTGAGAGCCGAGGACATTCTGTCAGAATTAGAGAGGGATCACGTTAATTCTAGAGAGAAACTTTGTATTTTATGTTGTCATATTAGAGTCTTTGGGGCTAAACAGTGAAAAAAAGGATGTTATTAGCTAATCAGTGTGCTGAGAGATGGGTACACACTGTCCACTCACGAGTGGACTGGGTTACTCCCCCCTCCCAAACTATTTCTGTGGTTGAAAGGTATTTTAAATGAATTTGTATATTCATAATATACAAGATTGTGCATGCATACCTTTCTGTAGATAGAGCCAAAATATAATTTGTCTAACTATTCTTTTTTTTTTTTTTTTTTTTTTAAAAAAGAAGACCATATAAGTTGCTTCAGTTGCTATGATTTTGGTGGAAATGTTAACTCTCTAATATAAATTGTAAAGATTTTGTGGGCATTATGCATTTCAGCTGGGAAGCCTAAAGTAGGAATAAACAGAAGGAGTGTGGGATGGTATGGAAGCAAATAATCTTGCAGAGTATTTTCAACTCTGAAAAAAAATAAATCTGAAGAAGTAAGTTTTGCCATAACAGGAAGTATTAAAGCTATTCCAAATTCTCATTAAACATATTATTTATGTCTCTAAACAAAGGTGGGATATACTTCCTGGGAGCAATAATATTTCTAGAAAATAAAAATGTAAATATTATTTTTGCCTATTAACTCTGAATTGAAAATTATAATCATAAACAAGATAGAAAAGGTGAGTTATTCTTAGGAACTTCACTTGGCTTTGTGACACAAGAAAAGCTACTTAACTTTTCTAGGCCCACATTGTTTCATTTTAAAATGGAAATATTGACAATAACATCATGATAGACTGTTGTTAAAGTGAATAAATCAAACAAAACAAAGTACATATACTATGATACCTTTTTTGTAAGAGAAATATAAAATAAAATATCATATATATATATCTGTTTATTTTTGTTCTGAGATACTCAGCAGAATCAAATAAAAATTATTTAACCAACAAAAGAATTCAATAAGGTAGTTAGGAGCATAATTGACATAAATGTAATTATATTTCATATACCAAAAATGGAAAAGAAAAAAAGATATATTTACAAAGGAAACAAAAGCTATAGCAACAACAAACAACTCTTAAAATATATGCAAAACTTGAGTGAAGGAAGCTATTCAATTATCCAGAAAGAAACAGACCATTTTTATTCAATAGGACAATTCAGTAGCATAAATTTAACAATTCTTTTAGGTTTTAAACTTATGGTTTAATACAATATAGTGTTAATTAAAATACCCTCAAAATTTCTCTTTGTTTTCCAGGTTTGTTTTAATTCTAATGATCAAATTAACAAAAATTGCCTTCATTGATGAAAATACTTACAAACATAAATTTCACCTGTTTAAATTGTATATTTTGATGGTTTGTAGTATATTTCCAGAGTTATGCAGCCATTATCAAAACTTAATTTTAGAACATTTTCATCATCTCAAAAAGAAACCTTGGGTTCAGTATTTGATCTCACTTCTTAACAATACAATTTTATATATAATTCATGTACCATAAAGTTTACCTTTTAAAGTATATCATTCAGTGATTTTTAGTATATGGACAAAGTATGGCTAGTATGGCTATTTTAACAATATTAATTCTGCCTATCCATGAACATGGGTGCTCTTTCCATCTTGTAGTGTCTTCTTAGATATTTTTATTCCACATTTTATATTTAAAAACTCATCCTGATATAATTTTGGATTTAGAGCAAAGTTACAAAGTTAGCTCAGAGGCTTCTTGTGTGCTTTTCACCCAGTTTCTCCAAACTTAGCATCTTACATCATCATTAAACATATGTTAAGAGTATAGAATTAACCTTGATACAATACTATAAACAGAACAACTACCTAATTCCAGAATATTTCCATCACCCCAGAAATAAAACCCATAGTCACAGAAGTTACTGTTAGTTTGTCTCTTCCATAGCTGGTGGTAAGCACTAAATCTACTTTTTGTCTCTATGGATTTTTTCAATTTAAACATTTCATATAAACAGATTCATAGGATATATGATATTTTTTTGTCTGTCTTCTTTTGAGAAAAGAAAAAAAATGAAGGAGTTTTGCCTGATATTGAAACACACTGCAAAATAGCAATGTAGACTATTAAGTAGAAATAGACAAGTATACAATGGATCACACACACCACCACCACCACCACCACCACCACCATTTAATCATGACAGCAGTGTCAGTTTAAGTGAATAAGAAAGAATGTTAACAAATGATGTCAGGACAATAGCTTTAATACTTCCTGTTAAAATTTATATAAGAAATAAAGTTAGAGCCTTCCCTTATGTCATACACAGAACTGAATTATTTTTAGATTAAATACTTAATTATCAAAGAGAGAACTTCAGGAAAGTACCATCCTTATCAGGGTAGGATAAATCTTCCCAAACAAGATGTAAAGCACTAAAACCAAACAAAACCCAGAAGGTAAAAAGTTGATAAATTTGAAGGCATCAAAATTAAAATTTGTCTAATAAACTGGATCGTATAGCCCAACAAATAAAATGTTCATGAAGCCACACTACACCAATGAACCATTAAATAAAAATATATAAGTAAATTCAGAAGAGAAAAAAACTTCTTTACAGAAGAATTTCAAATAATAAATGTATATTTTTCACCCTTCTATGAGGTAGAGCTTAATTTCCTTCCTCAAGTGTGGGCTGGCTTTAATGACTTGTGTCTAACACATGAACAATGGAAAGAGAATTTACAATGGAGCCATCTGGCAGACGTTATCTTAACCAAGTGATCAAGGTCAGCATCCCTTGCAGGAAGCCATGCTGAAACCACATGTGCTCCGGTGATGTGACGAGAAGCCACTTAACTTCTGTGGTATTCTTTCCAAAAGTCTGTAATCTTAGTTCAGTTATGAGGAAATATGAGACAAACCCAAATTAATGAACTTTCTATAAAAAGTCTGACAAGTGCTCTTCAGAACTGTCAAAATCATGAAAAACAAGGAAAGACTGAAACTTTGTCACAGATTGAGGGAGGCAAGTGAGACATGATGAGCGTATCTTGAATGAAACCTTGAAATACAGCAAGATCACTGGTGGGAAAACTGAAGAAATTTGAATAGACTCTATAATTTGGTTTATAGTATTGTATCAAGGTTAATTCTATACTCTCAACAAAGGTTTAATGATGATGTAAGATGCTGAGTTTGGAGAAACTGGGTGAAAAGCACACAAGAAGCCTATGAGCTAACTTTGTAACTTTGCTCTAAATCCAAAATTATTTCAGGATGAGTTTTTAAATATAAAACATGGAATAAAAATATCTAAGAAGATATACAAGATGGAAAAAGTGCCCATGTTCATGGATAGGCAGAATTAATATTGTTAAAATACCATACTAGTGAAAGCGATACATAGATTCAGTTCAAGTCCCATCAAAATATCAAAGACATTCTTCACAGAACTAGAAAAAAAAAAAGAATCCTAAAACTCATTTGGAAGAATATGAGATCCAGAATAGCCAAAGCCATTTTAAGCAAGAAAAGCAATGCCGGAGGCATCACCATACCTGACTTTAAATTATACTGCACAGCTATAGTAACAAAAACTGGCATTAAAATAAACATATTCTGGCATTAAAATGACAAACTGGAAAGAACAGAAGACACAGAGACAGACCCACACAGTCACAGTGGGGTTGATCCTTGACAAAGGAGCCCAAAACATATATTGGAGAAAAGACAACCAGCCTGTTTAACAAATGATGCTGAGAAAACTGTTTATCAATATCCCCATCTCTCACCCTGCACAAAAATCAACTCAAAATAGATTAAAGACCTAAGAATTAGACCAGAGACTTTGCAACTCCTAGAAGAAAATATAGAGTCAACACTCCAACACAGAAAAAAGGATTTCCTTAGTAGGACTCCTAAAGCTCAGGAAATAATATCAAGAGTTAATAAATGTTGACCTGGGACAAATTTTCATGTTATATATAATTAAAATTTGAGGGAGAGTAATTAAACATTTTATATCTGAAAAAAAGAGTTAATAAATGGAATGGCATCAAATTAAAAAGCTTCAGTTCAGCACACAAATCAGTTAAAGGATGTGAAGAGAGAACCTACAAAATGGGAGAAAATCTTTGCTAGCACTCCTTTGCAAGAGAATTAATATCTAGAGTATATTAAAAACTAAAAAAAAACTCAACACAAAAATCACAAATAAACCAATTAATCAATAAACAAATAAACTAAATAGACACTTCTAAAAAAAAAAAGAAACACAAATGACCAACAAATATATGAAAAAAAAATGTTAATATCATTAGCAATTAGGAAAATCCAAATCCAAACCATACTGAGATTTTATCTCACACCAGTCAGAATGGCAGTCATCAAAAATAAAAATGATAATAAATGCTAAAGAGGGTGTGGAGAAAAAGGAACATTTCAATGCTTTTCATGGGATTGTAAATTAGTACAACCACTAGAAAAATTATCGTGGAGGTTCTTCAAAAGACTAGGCATGGAACCACCATGTGACCCAGCTATACCACTCCTTGGTATTTATCCTAAAGAATTAAAGTCATTATACTACAGTGACACGTGCAGACCCATGTTTATAGCAGCACAATTCACAATAGCCAAACTATGGAACCAATCTAGGTATCTGTCAATGGATTAAACAGATAAAGAAAATGTACATGCACGCACGCACAATGGAGTTTTATTCAATTACAAAGAAGGATGAAATTTTATTATTTGCAGGAAAATGGCTGGAACTTGAGAACATTATGTTAACTCAGAAGGTCAAGGGTCATTTGTTATTTCTCACATGTGGAAGCTTAAGAGAAAAGAGGGGGGAAAAGATGAGAGGGGAAATCTCATGAAAATAAAAGACCAGAAAAATAAAGGAAAGGGACCAGGGGGGCTGAAGGAGGGGAGGGCAAGGGGAAATACTGGGGAGCTACGTTGAAAACATTATATTGTTATATGTGTGTTTGTATTAATAAGTAACAACAAATTGCACTATTATGTACCAAGAGTGTACCAATAAAAATATGGAAAAAAGATGAAAGTTTTCCTTTAAACTTGATAATGATGAAAATTACTTTGAAAATAATTTATACTAAAATAATTCTCACCACAACAATCATACAGTGACAGATTGGAAGAAAATTATTTGTAATATGTATATTAATCCAAATATTTAAGAGCTTCTGCTAATCAATTGAGGAAAGACAAGCTATTAGTATAAGACTGGACAAAGTATATGAAGTTGAAAACAAAAATCAAGGGGAAAATATTTATGGCCAGCATTTCTATAAGGAGATTCTGAAAAATTGAAAAAAAATGCAAATGAAAAAGAACATAAAATCAGCAATGAATTAAGAGAAATGTAAATAATGGTGATTGGTGACATGAGCTCACTTAGATAGCTGGTGGAGTCGTAAATTGGTGCAAACTTTTAAGAAGGCAATTTAAACCTCTATGAAGATATTAACTTTTCTGAGTCACTGTTCATCATTTACCCATTAGGTAATATAGTTTAGAGAAATATTCTCTCTCTCTCTCTCTTAAAAAAAAAAAAAGGAAAAAAATAGTTAATACACAAGAAAGCTAATAAAAGTTTGGTTCATTGCACATTCTGCCACGCAACCAGCACGCTAGCTTCATACTAGAGGTTCTAAGCATAGAAGTTAACTAGTGAGATCAAAAGAAACACACATAAACTCAATTTACCTTTTTCTTTGACCAGGTCAGAGACGGCCCCACCTCGAGCCACCTGGTGGGGTAGCGAGGTTTACACAAGAGACTAGCAGGAGAGAGAGGCAGGGCACGCCAGAGAGTGGCCTTTTATTGGGGAACAAGAAATTCAGGGGAAAATTCCATTCAAATGAAGGTCGAGGGGGACAGCCTTCCAAGGTCAGGGTCAGTGATTGGTCTCAGGGTCAATGGTCAGTCACACCCCCACACAGATGGGCTCTCGCACCTAAAAAGGGTGGGGATTAGATCTGACACAGCTTGGCCAGAGTGCCTCACACCCAGTCAGGGAGGTACCCAATCACGTGAGAGAACGGCTACCCACAGCACGTGATCTAAATATCTACAAAAAAGGAAATATTCAGAAAATTAAAAACAATCTAAATAACAATCTAAATTTAAGGGGAATGTAAAATAAATAAGTGCATGAGCATATTAAATACCGTGAATCTCTTTTTTGTTTTTATTAGTGCATTATAGTTTACAGCAAAGTGGGATGCATTGTGACTTCACATGTGCACACGACATCATTTGCTCCCGTGAATTCCCCAGTTCTTCTTTCCCTCCTTTCCTCCTTCCCCCCTATCCTCCTACTGTTCTGGTCTTCTGTCTATTTATTTACATGTCTGTATTTTTTGATTAGAGCATAATAATTACACATTAAAATGGAATTTGTTGTGGTATATCATACGTGCATATAACATAATTTGGTTGATTTTATTTCACATTTCTTCCCCTTTTCTTTTTTCCTTCCTCTCTTTTGATCCCCTACCTCTCATCAACTGGTCTCCTTTCTACTCTCATAATATCCCCCCGTTTTTTCTCTCTCTCTAACTTTCCACATATGAGAGAAAAAACGTGACCCTTGACTTTCTGAGTCTCATTTCACTTAGTATGATGTTTTCTAGTTTCATTACCCACAAATGACATAATTACATTTTTCTTTATGGCTTAGTAGAATTCCAGTATGTGAGTGTGTGTGAGAGAGTGGGGGGAGGATTGGTTTTCTTTACCCACTCATTTGTTAATGGACACCTAGGCTGGTTTCATAACTTGGCTATTGTGAATTGTGCTGCTGTAAATTTTGATATGCATGTATCACTATAGTGATAGCTGATTTCAGTTCCTTTGGATAAATACTGAGGAGTTGAATAGCTGGGTCATATGGCAACACACAACTCTTAAAAGTAGAGTAGAGATGATCATAACAGACAGATGATAGACAGAGAGATAGATGGATGGATTGAGCTAGCTTGCTTCTATTATCTTCTTTTTCTTTAATATAATTAGTGTTAGAAATATGGGCAATAAACAAGGGGGATAAATGATACAAATAGTGCACTTGTTTTCTGATAACTTGTTTAGCTAAGATTTATACATTTAAGACCTTGCTACACAGAATTTTTTAAAAAAATATTTTATTCTAATTTCTTATATATGACAGCAGAATGTATTACAATTCATATTACACACATAGAGCACAATTTTTCATATCTCTGGTTGTATACCAAGTATATTTATATAATTTGTGTCTTCATACATGTACTTGGGGTAATTATGTCCATCTTAATTTACCATCTTTTTTTAACCCCCTTGCCTCCCCTTTGCCCTGAGTTTATCTAATCATCCCATACTCCCCCTCCCAACACCACTATGAATCAGCCTCCTTATATCAAGCAGAATAGGAAACTGGGAATGGAACTACCTTTTGACCCTCAGTCTAAACCCAAAGGATTTAAAAATAGCATACTACAGGGACACAGCCACATCAATGTTTATTGCAGCACAATTTCCAATAGCTAAACTGTGGAGCCAACCTAGATGACCTTCAATAGATGAATGGATAAAAAAAAATGTGGCATATACACATAATGGAATATTACTCAGCAATAAAAGAGAATAAAATCATGGCATTTGCAGGTAAATGGATGGAGTTGGAGAATATAATGCTAAGTAAAGGTAGCTAATCCCAGAACCTATTTTTATGAGTATCTAATACTTGTTCATTCTAAAAAGAGCAATGTCTTGTATTTGACAATCTTTTGAAATGAAAAGATTATAATTTTTAGTGTAAGTGAAATCAAGATACTCTGCATTTTGAGTGACTAATGCTAGAAGAAAGCTACTGTTTGTGTTTTTGGAGTTGTGTGTATACAAGTTTGTTGTTTTGCTTGTGTCTACCTAGTGTGTGTGTTTGTGTCTCTGTATGTTTTAAGGAGGTTCTGGTACTTAACAGTTCAAGAATTATACAAACCCCTCCCATCCTAATTTCATGATCCCCTGTCTCTACCCACATCAGCTACATAGGCATGGGAATGTATTTTGAACTAGCCAAGTGACTTTGGCTAAATGGTGACATTAATATTTTTGAGCAGCTGTATGTCAAACTCTATTAGGGGGTAAAGGAGGAAGAGTGTTTTTATACCATACGTATAGCCACTGCCCAAGCTAGTTTCAGCTTGAAATATTCTAATCTCTTGAAAAATCATAAAAACAATTTTTGTCAGATCATGTATCTCACTTAGGAGTTTAGAGAGTATGGCCATTAAAAGCATACCAGAGAACAGTGTTCAGCAGTTAAATAGACCCAACTTCTGACATGACTCAACTTCAAAACATTATGTTCAGCAAAAGGAGCCAAATGCAAGAGAGCCCACGGTCTATGATTCCATTTACATGAAATATCCAGAAACAAAAAAATCTAGAGGCAGATTGGGCTAGTGGTTGCTTGAGCCTGGGGCTAGGGAAAAAGATAGTTTTCAAGAGACAGGTAAGCATCTTTCAGGATGACAGAAATAGCTTAAGAATGGATTGTGGTGGCGATCCAGCAACTCCGTAAATTTCTAAAAATTGCCACACACTTATGGAATGTAATTATACCTCAATACAGCCATTAAAAGCATTGATACAATCTTGTGAGGACAGAATTGTGAGGCTCTGCTAGATTTATACTGCTGGCCTGGGGTTGGGTATTCAGTGTTTCACTGAGGCTACAGAGAATTCAAGATCAAAGGTCCATATTGGCAATAAGATAGCTAAGGCAGCCTGATGAGAAAATAACTTAGGTGTTTCCTAGCACCCAGGATGAGATACTGCCCTTCCAGCATCAAAGAACTGGGGCAACTTGGAGGCAGCTTGCCTGAATACCTACTATTTAGTTGCTGGGTCCCACTCATAACTCACCTGTCAGTAATCTACTGTTAGACCACATAACTCCCTTTCATAATTCTTTGCTATATACTTAGAATCTCTATACCCAGAGGAGAGAAAAGCTTACTGAGTTTTATTACAAGTGTTGGAGGCTCAAGTATTGGGCTCATCTTCATTCCCAGCCCTTTTTATTTTAAAAACAGCATCTTGATTAGTTGCTTAGGGCCTCACTAATTTGCTGAGGCTTGCTTTGAACTTGTGGTCCTCCTGCCTCAGCCTTCTGAGTTGCTGGGATTACAGGTATATGTCACTGCATCAAGTTTAGAAAGAGCCTTAAAGGAAGATTTCGTGTACCCGGGCTGCAAGAAATTTTACTGTAGCTGGTATATCAGATGTAAGTTAAACCAAAAAGAAGATTCCAGGAAAGATATAATGAGAAAGATACTTGGGTCCTCCTACTCCTCTGTCTCCCACAATCACCCTCATGTTTAATGCCTGGCACCTAACAAGATTGTCTGTTTGCTTAGTTCTCTACTGGATCAAGAACTGCCCGACTCTTATTAGATCTCCATGTTTATAGCTTCCATGGGCACGGAAGACAATGCAAGACCCACAACTGTAGCAAGTCAGGCTTTGTCCTCACTCTGATGTGCATGGGATATGAAAATATCTGTTAGTGTTGTAGCTGCCATGAAACCTGGAGGGGTGATTCCTTTGCTGCTAATGTCTGTCCAAGGGGAAGAAGAACTAGCAAGTGTCTTCTACAAATGGGCAATCTTTGAACTATTGCACAGCAGGAGCACTGGACACAGTGGGGCTGATCTTCAGGAGGCTGTTAACAGCACTGGGTTGTCCAAGATTTTTGAGAGGATTAGCTCTTAGAAGATAATCCCATTATGCCTTGTAGCATCAGACAAAGGAACTCAGTGGAAACATTATTAAAGGGTAAATTGGAGCTGATATGCAGATCCAAGGCTCTCCCTTGAATCTGCTTAGCACCAAAGCACGGAGTGAAACAAAACTTGTAGGCATAGCCACGAACCAATTTCACTCTGTCTTCCATCTTTTCAAAGTTTGCTGGGTGGGAGAATTTTTTTTTTTTTTTTTTTTCTGCTTCTGGATAAAATTTTAAGTCATTTACTTTCAGGTCATTCACTACTCTTGAAAGATACTCTGGTCATTTTGAAATAAACAATCTCAATCCCTAAATTATTGTTGTAGTCCTATATAATAATGTAGATTGCAAATTGGATTAAAAATTAAATCTCCTCTACTTTCCTAGTTAGAACCTTCTGCATTTTCTCTCTTCTCTTTCTCTTCCTGCCTACTAACCTGTTTTCTGACTTATTAAATTTCCTTTGCCCTGATAAATTAGGCAAACAGCCTGATTTCTAAGCAGCCACTTCAACTAGCCAGACAACAGCTAACCTGCCTGTTTCAGCATTTTTATTCTCTGATAGACTTCTCAATCCACTTCATCTCTCCAACTCCAGATAATACTTACCATTGCTGTTGGAGAGATGCCTGCAATCCCTTTTGCTGAGTTGAGATGGAAGGGAATGCACCCTGCATCTTACATCCCTGACACTGGATAGTCCACTGACAGCTCCCTACAAATAAGTTCTATATAAAAAATCCTTCCTCCAATACCCTGTAACCCAAACCTTTCATACTCTCAATGTCAGTGAGGAGTTTAAGAGTCATATAACTGTTTTTTAGTATTTCCTTTGAAAGTTTTTCATTTTAGTTGAATACCTCACTGCTCAAAATATGATCCCAAGACTGGGCATGTAGCTCAGTGGCAGAGCCTTTGCCTGGCTTGTGCCAAGCCCTGGATTTCATCCCCAGTACTGCAAAAAACAAAATCAAAATGTGGTTCCAGCCCCAACAGCATGGGCATTACTCAGGAGCTTAGAAACAGAAAAGCTCAGGCCCCAATCCAGACTTAAAAAAAAAATCCAAGCCTGCATTTTAATGAGATCCTCAGGTGACTTGAATGCACTTTAAATTTTGAGACATGCTGCTTTAAAAACCCTTTCCACAGTTTCTCCGTGTCTCAAACTCTCATTTCCTGCTCCACATTTATAGTTCAATGCCATACGTAGCTTTGTGGTTCTATTTTCAGAAGGGAGGCCTGCCAGTGTCTGTCCTCCACGAGTGAAGATTTTTAACTACCCTAGGAGCTCATTTAAATGCCTTTCCATTGCATTCAAATATTCCTCTGTCGCCTCAGATGCAATATGCTCCACATCAATTCAACATTTCCCCACAAACCTGATATCTTTTCTGCTCCTCTCACCTAGAAGCTACCCATTTTGAGAAACCCAATAACACACAATCTTCTTTGCCTTTATATCCCACAATGGTGACTCATCTGTCTCTCACATGTGCTAATCATCCTTGAGCACTTTGGCCTCTATTTTTGTTTTGTTTTCACTTACAACTGACATTTAACTTTTCATTCATTTGATAATATTTATTGGGCAGTTCCTATGTGCCATCCAACGTTCTAGGTTTTTAATTTTTCCTTTGCAAGCTTATTGAGGAGTTAGAGTTTTAGTAAAGAATAAACTTACTCTTTAGGGGAAGAAAGAGACAAACATAAATTAAAAGATAAATACATAGTTTCATATCATAATGATGACCATAAAGTTGATATCACCAGGTCCAACATCTTCTTTTAATTGCAGATCATATATCCATCTTTCTTCTTAGAATCTTCACTTGGATATTTACTATGCATTTCAAATTGAGCATATCCAAAACTAATCTCCCAATTTTCCCTCTAGCAACCTGTTTTCCCAGTGTCTTCCAGCTCAATAAATGTCATCCCGCCATAACCCTCCTTCTCTCACTATGCACTTCTAATTCATCAGCAAATCCTCTGCTTTCCAGACAGATCCAGATGATTGCCCTTTCTCTCCACTTCCTCTGGGATAGCTCTGACCAGTTCACCAACATCTCATTTAGATGGCTGTAGTCCTGCTTCCTTTTTTTGTTTTGTTTTTAAGTCTGTATTCTGCACAGTAGCACGAGCCAACATTTACAGAGTGAGTTTGAGCATTCCCTCACTCAAAGCCTTTCAGTGGCTTCCCAGCTCTACTGAGAGTTAAATTCTGAGCATTTATAGAATCCTTCAAGGCCCCACAGACTCTTGGGTCCCTTGTTATGGCTTTAATTCACCTCCTACTTATCTTCCCCCTCTTTTCCACCACAGCCACTTTGGCCCACTTGTTCTTGGAACACACAGCTGGCCCATCCCAGGGCCTTTCATAATGCTTGTACCACTCTTTCCCCAGATACCCCAGGGCTTGCCTTCTCCCTTCCTCCAGATCTGTCTTGACTCAAATAGAATCCCTTGAGAAGTCTTTCTTATTTCACTCTCCTACCTTCTGTATCTTTATGATGCCATAGCCTCTCTCCCTCCCTCTACACACGTGCTTTAGTTTATCTGTTTATTATCTGTCTCCTCATTAGAATATGGTTATCCAAAAATGTATTTTTATAAGAGTAGAAAATTTTCTCGAGTGCCTGGAAAGAGTAGACATTCAATAAAAAATTGTTGAACAAATGAACAATAATTAATGTACTGAAGTCTACAAATCATTACTTTGTTTAATAATAGCCCAAGTTGTCCTGATGATAATGTCACTATCCCTAATTGACATTTACAGAATACTTTCTTAAGTAGAATTACTTCTGGGCATTGAGCCTGAGGAGGGTATCCCACCAGGGCAGTGCCATGTACATGAATATCATCCATCCTGTGTGAGGCAATAGAAGTCAGAGCAGTTGCTCTGAAACACAATTTCTAGCCACTGTGTGCGGAGGCTTTCTCTTCTGGGGACATTTGGTGACAAGGCAGGTAATGTGGTCCAAAGAAGGTATACACTGACCTCCCCTGAGAAAGAGTTGGGAAGGTGTTGCTGCCCAAATGCGATGAGGAAGGCACACTGCTAGCACTTCTCCTGCCTCGGAGTTGAGATTTGGGAATCTGGAGCAGGGTTTGGCTCAGATGGTATTCCTCAACACTGGACAACCACCCCAACTGCACAGACTCACGCAGAAGCTTTTAAGAAACAGCGGTGTTCAGCCACATCCCCAGAAATTCTATTTTAATTGCTCTGGGTGAGCCAAGGCCTTACTGTTTCTTAAAAGCCCTGCTGGTGTCTGCTCCTTGGATGCTCCTGCAGGGCCGCACTGAATGAGCACATACTTCAGGCAGAACCTCACATGGGACACTGAGGCATGTGAAAAAGGACCTGGAGTAGATGTCAGCCTTTGACGAACCCACAGCCCTGTGGAGAGCTTCCCAGGTGCATGATCACATCCCAGACAGATCACTGCGGACCCTTTGGGGCTTGGCAGCTCTAGGGGTATGGGGAATTTGGGGATGTCCAATAAAAGAACGTATAAAAAGATTTGGGGATTTGGGAATATAAAATACATGAGGTAAAAGACAAAATTTATATTTATTTAACCCGAAGAAGTAGTTAAGCAATTTTCTGACCATTTTTTAAGTGTATACATCTCTCTCACATTAAAACAAATCTAGTGCATAAAAACCCAAATGTGTATAATAGAGACAAAGGAGAGGGTAACTGTATACCTGTGCTACTGGTATACGTACACACAGAGAGAGCAATCATGAAAAGGGACTCACATCACCCCAACCTGGGCACTGTTCTGAGATTACTGTGGAGCTCATTTTATCCCTATGACACCTGGCCTTTACAACAAACCTATGGAATGAATATATATATGTGAATGAACACACACACACACACACACACACACACACACACACACACACACATATATATATATATATATATATATATATATTTTTTTTTTTTTTTCCCCCTCATTTTAGGACAAGGAAACAGGCATTTGAAAGTGAAGTAAACTTCTCTTTCTTTTTGTATGGATCTAGGATTTAAACCTAAGCAGATGGCTGCTGGGGTCCATGCTGGGTAACTACCACATGGTACTGTTTATGTGTAGTTGTTTGTTAGGGTTTTCCAGGGAAATAGAACCCATAAGCTATGTATGTCAGTTGGTAATACATAGGATTCAGAGCCTTAATAGTGGTGTCAATCGATCCTATGTGTTAGGATCTGAACTGAGAGGAAGAGACAGAAAAAGAGAGGGAGAGTTTATGATAAGGAACTGATGTTTCAGTTCAGGTCTGAAGGTCCCAGTTCAAAGGCCATCAGACAGGATGAATTGACTCTTGCTCAGGGGAGGACCAGCCTTTTTATTCTATTTGGACCTTCAACTGATTGGAGGAGGTCACCCCTACACATTAGGGAAGGAAAACTGCTTTTGCTCAATTTACTGATTTAAATGCTAATCTCATTCAAAAATACACTCACAGAAATATCCAGAGTAATATTGAAGCAAATGTTTGGCCTCCCCCATGACCTGGTCAAATTAACATATAAGTTAACCATTACAGAATGTATGTATTGAGTTAAACAGGTGTGTGTATGCTATATGTATTACATACCATATGTGTAAGTGTATGTGTGTCTATCTAGATATATATCTATGTATGTATCTGTCTATAAGGCATATTAGATAGGTTTGTGTACACACACACACAGACGTACATATGTGTGTAATGTTTAAAAAATACATGCACACATTTTGTTTTATAAAAAGATGTGTAAGTTTCCTTGAAGTAAACATACCTATTGGAAGATTATTTGCAGGATCGGGGTCACAAACAAGTAAGAGTTTTAAAGAGAAAACATTTCTGCTATTGTGTGATAACCTGTTTCAAATCCTTTGCAGTGATTTTTTTTCTTTTTTTTTTTTTGAGACAGATTAATGGAAAGGCACAGTAGTCCTATGAAAAATCTTATGCATTTGTTCTGGATTACTTTAGCATGTGATGGATAAATACAGAGAAAAATGTGTTCCTGTGGGATTTTCCTGCTGAACAAGAAACAAAAGTACAAGATTGTTTTTTAAATATTAAAGGTCTGAAACTTAGTGCCCTGAAGTCTCATTTTTCCATAACTGGTTAATTGATAGTAGGAGAGTGTGGGAGTGGCACTGGGGGTGGGGAGAGCCAGGTTCTTGCATGCACATGAATGGGGCAATTCAATGGTGTGTGAGTTCTGGGTTTGTTTTGCTTTGCTTTACTTGTTGTTTTTCTAGTAAATTAGTCCAGGTGCTTAAAGGGTTGCCCAGTACCGTTGAAATATTATTTTTACAAATATCATCTAATATGTTATTGAAATTAAAGTCTGGTTTTATACAATGACAATAAATAATGAATAAGCTAATGGTAATAGAAAACTTAAATAGTTCTCTAATTCCTGTTTTTTGGCTTACTTAAATTTAGAAACTTCCCATATGGGGTTGAAATTCTTTATTGTTTTTGACATTGATAATTTGACCATTTTTGCAACCATAAATGAAAGATACATCCAAAATAAGCTCACAACATCATTATCTGATCAATTAACTTGAATAGTTCCGAGAATAACAAGCACAGAGGAATAATGAACAAATGAAAATTAAGGAAGACAAATGAAAGTCTCTGAAGCTTTTGAGTGATGTGTAAGAAAGAAGGCTGAGACCAGATTCACTGGTCTTTGTTTTCCATTGTACCAAAGTTGTAGGTGGTTAATTAAATATTTGAGTACCAAAGAGACAAAGACACTTTATAAAATACTGGTAATGAGACTTTTTGTAAAAGGGCAGCCACTCATTTACATGATACCTGTTCGAGATATAATTAGCCTATTAAAAAAAAAGAGCAAAAAAAAAAAAAAAAAGAATACCTCCAGAAGCCCAGCAGTCATTCCTTTGTCCAGTGAGCTGTGTGCTATGAATGTAGATGAACATTTCACTTAGGTATAAAGCAATCAAATGCATTCAGTGCTCTTTGGATTTCCTTGAGACTGTGTTTGGCAACTCTGCTCCCCTGCCACATCCCATGTCTCTCCTGAGATTAGAATCTCTGGGAGACAGGGCAGCTTGTACCCTGCCCATTCTGGCCGAGGACTCTGCTCTGGACTCTTCCCTGTTTCCTCACCCAAGAGCAAGGCTACAAGTCTAGGGCCCCTACTCTTAACTTCTTCGACAGTGAGTGACCTACAGCACGTGCAGTTCTAGCTGCCCATGTCACAGGCTTCCCTGGCACTGCCTAGATCTTCTTATCAGACACAACCTTTCAGGCTTAGATCTCATCAACCCAAGAGGGAACATGGGTCAGCAGGAGAAGGAAAGGACCTGCAGACTTGTCAGAGTTGCAGAACTCCTCATATTCATCTTCACCCTTCCAGAGCCACAGACAGTGTGTGGCAGTCATGGATGCTCGGTTGGTATGGATTCTACTGAACTTGGACTCATCCTTCATCCTTCCCGCCCCCTTTGTATGTGTGTGTGTGTGTGTGTGTGTGTGTGTGTGTGTGTGTGTGCTTAATGAAACTACCATAAAAATATTTTATTTATAATGATTAGTATGTGATTTGTTTCAGGCTAACAAACTTAATTTCAAAAAATTTTTTGAAGTAATGTTTGATATATAATTTTAGATGACAAAATATAAATGAGATTTCAAGCCATGTATTAGCCAAAAAAAAATGCCCTTCAGTGTTTGAATGGATAAATGAATTGTGGTATATTTATGCAATGGAGTCATATTCAATCACAAGAACAAGGCTACAGCTACACCCACAAATATAAATGATTCATATAAACAAAATATTATAAGAATCTAAATATGAAATGTGTAGTGTGTGCATTTATTTACATAAAATACATAAGAGGCTGAAGTCATCTATGCTACTAGAAGCCATAATAATTTTACAGGCAGTAGTTCTCAACTGGTACAAATATTTGGAAATATCTGGAGAGACAGTTTTGATTCTCATACTAGTGGGATTGCTTCTGCATCTACTAAGGGTGCCAGGGATGCTGCTAAATATCGCACAATATACAGGGAAACTTCTATTAGCAAAGAATTGTCCAACCCCAAATGTCAGTAATTCTGGGGTTGAAAGCCCCCATCTCGGAGGAACAATGACTGAGAGTGGGCACAGAGAAGCTCCTGGAGGCAGGTATATTTTATTTCTTAATCTGTGTGATTATGCAAATGCATTTAATTATAAAATTCATCAAACTGCACAGGTATGATGGATATATTTTTATATGTGTATTATCTTTTAAGAAAACTTAATGCTGAGAAGTTACCTGTGATTTAGAAAATCTCTACTTAATAAAAGTATACCCTCAGACTCAATTAAAGGATATGTTAAGTAGCTCTCAACTTACATTGACCCAAATCATCTAGACTTAGTAGAAAACAGGAAAAAAAAAAATCATAGAAAAACTCTAAATGTTTAATGATAAAACATAAATTAAATATTTCATGAGTGAAATCTTGTACTAAATATCAGGATTTAGGGTATACAATCATTTCTTTAAAATAGCAATAGTAGGTTCAAAAAAAAGCATCATGTACTCATAAAAAATGCATGAATATTTTATTTACCAGAAAAAAATCCTTGTTGATATGTAGATAGGAATCTAGCCAAGTCACTTAGAATCAAATTCTGTTAGATCAGCCTCTGCAGAAACCAAAGAAAAAAACAACATAGACTGCACAAAGTGCCTCCATGCATCCTTGGCCTCCGCACTATGACTCTTCTGTTCAGCCAGCACATCTGCAGCATCTCCTGGTCTGAGATGAGGTCTTTTGGTTTGTGATGTTTACAAGTCTTTTCACAGCATGAATTGCCATTGACAGTATTTTGAATGGGGAAAGTCTACTGTGGCTGTCCATCCTGGTCTTGCACTTGTTGGTTGGGTTATTGAGAGTACCTAACTTGTCTTCTTAGTTCATAGATCTCCAGTCAAGGGAAGTCTTCTGTCAAGGCAGAATGCAGGTCCCCAAAATCCTAAACTCCGACTCAGATATTAAGGAGGTCTGGGGAGGAAGTAAGTGTATTTTGTATGTAGGAAGGACACAAACAATTGTGATCAGAAGATTGTAGGTAGTTTATTTACAAAAATGATCATAATTTTCCCCCTCACTTTTTTGGAACCAAAGACTGGGCTTGACTGTTGGATAAGAAGAGATCCCCATCAAGCAGAGACAAGCCAGCCCAGCAAGTCCATTCTAGAGCAGTCATGCCCAGCTAATACAGGGGGCTGCCCGCTGATGTATGGAGTCTAGCCAGGAGCAGAAAAAACACTCAGCTGTGATCAGCTCATACTGGCAGACAACAAAATTATGAACTAAATACCCCAGTGATTTCTTATGTACTCTTCACCTTTGTTCTCAGGCAAGAGGACTGGAAGCAGTTGCAGTATTTATTCTACTTGTGTCAAACTCAGTTCCCAGAGCTTTTCTGTCTCACTAGTTCAGTAAAATCCCTGAATGGAATCTCAGAAACCTAATTCTCTAAGTAACATTAAAGTAGCTATGAGCAGAGGATTAGAAGCTCTGGTGGACACACTTGCATCCCTCTCAGAAGTTAGAGTGGACCATGAAGAAAAAAAAAGATGATTCCCAAAAGATGACAGTATCCAGGGCACAGTAGCCTTTGATGCAACTCTGGCTCTGATGTTTCCAATCAGCTGTACATTCATTGCTCTGTGGACCATGCTATCACCATAGACACGAGAGCCACCATCTATTGATTATTCTACATGGATGACTTGACTTGAAATACAGAAGATCTCTAGGAAGGACAGTCCATTCAGGATAAATTTGACATTTTTGATGCTTTAGTTTTTCGATTTCCGGATAACTTATTTTCTACCATATTTTACCTCAATGCATTCCTAAGCTCCTTTCTCTTGAAATGAAGGAAGGATGTGTTGGCCCATTTTATGCTTTCACATATTACAGAAGGAAACACATTGCATGAGACTCCTGTTTTTATGGAAAGTAGAAGGATATCTGGCAACAAGTAAAGAAGGAATTTTTGCTAAATGCTTGAATAATAACTATAGAAAGAACTGACAGATAAAGGATGAAAGAATGTTATTTAATCTTACTTAACAGTCTCAGTCTTCTAGTCTTTTGATTTTCTCTGGCTGACTTGTGGATGTGCTTGATTTGAATCCACTTACCCTCAAAAATAACAAAGACTTGGATTGTGGATATAGATCAGTGGTGGAGCATTTGCCTTGCGTATGCAAGACCCTGGGTTCCATCCCCAGCAACACACGCACACACACATACACATACACACACCTACACACACACACACACACACACACACACGAGATGAGAATGGTGTATAAGTGGAAAATTCAGTGGAAACAATTGACAGGACTGTTGAATTTTTTTTAATTCAAAATTCACCAAATAATTCCAATATGTAACTACTCATACGCCAGAAATAAATTATGACACATATATAGAATATAACAATCTGCAGCTGTTAAAATATTTTTTCTAAGGAATATTAATGGATATGGAAAAGTGTACAAATTGTTAATTTGCTAATGCAAAATATTACTAGAGATGTAACACATCATCAAGAAATATGATCAATTGGGTCTCTAAAATCAGATATGTTTTAGTGCATTTTTCCCTGGAGTACTTCCTTGTGTTTTCAGGCTTCCAGCATTGGGATGTGTTACTTTTTATAATTACAAAACCTTAAAATAAAAAAGCAGAATGTATCAAGTAGCTTTTGTCACACCACAGTCATGTTAACAAAATATTTTGCTGCCATAAATAAATTCCCATGTTCCCCAATATGCATATCTCCTATTTGAATTTTGAAATCAGTCTTGTAGTCTGCTGAGGATATTCTTTCAAGGGCAGCCAGATCTAAGCTAAATGAAATATTTACAGGCATCTACAGAGCTTACTTGGTACTCCAGACCCTGTTCTAAGTATTCCACGTTTAACTCATGTAGTGTTACAGTAGCCTGTGGGTTTGTTGCTGCTGCCATCCACCTTATAGACAAGGAAAATGAGGCACAGAGAATGTAAGTTGGATGGGGTGAAGGAAGACCTCCTCCCTGAGTTTGCACTTTTAAAGACTCTTCTAGAGTTCCTGCCTTCCGTGTGAAAGATGACATTTTAGATTCTGCCCCTCTTGAAAGGGCTCTTCAGAGAGGGAGCAGAACTTGAATCAGGGAAAAACTGATGTGCCCTTTGGGGAATGGACCAGATGATTATATCCTTCTATAGATTTTTTTTTTAATATATATATACCGAGGATTGAACTCAGGGGCACTTAACAACTGAGCCACATCTCCATCCCTTTTTGATATTTTATTTAGAGACAGGGTATCTCTAAGTTGCTTAGGCCCTCAGTAAGTTGCTGAGGCTGGCTTTGAACTTGCAATCCTCCTATCTCAGCTTTCCTAGCCTCTGGGATCCAGGTATGCACCACCAAGCTGGGCTCTATAGATTCATCTTTTGTGCCTGTAGTTTTAATTTATATTCAACCAATTTTTTATTGAAAATGTTTTTGGTATGGATTTTAGAAGACATTGCTCTAATTTGGGGTGGGAGGGGGCTTCAACCTTCAGGTCTAGTGTATAAAGTAGCATTTTGTAGATCCCATTCTGGGTTCATTCAGTCCACTTTTGCTATTCGGGATTTAATATTTGCAATTTTGATCTAGAAGTATACAAACTAAAATAGTTCAGGTAATTCTGAGTTAAATACATCCAAGGGAAGTCTAAATTCTTCTATAAATAATATCTGGCCTTGTTTGAATTTAAGAAAATCCTGAAGTATAGCTCTTTATTCAGCCTGGGTCTAGGTTTAAGTTATACAATTGCTTACATGCCTTGATTGTGGATGGGATAGATTTCAACCAACATAAAGATTTTTTTTTAACCTCTCAAAAAAGTTTAAAATACATGAAAATTCAGATTATCTGATTACCAAAAGAAAAAAAGAAATCAGTGTGAATATTCAGCATGCATGAAAGTCTCTGAACATTCCTGAATTGGAACTGTTAGTGAGTGAGGATTTTTTCCAGCATTTTCATTCAATAAATACTTTTGAGCACTTCCTGAGTCTCAAAGGCTCTACCCAAGGCTCTTAGATATATCAGTGAATAATGCCAAGACCCCTAGCTTACATCCTAGTTTTGAAGAAAAGCAACAGAAAGTAAACAGTAAGAAAGTTCTTAGTGTGCCAAAGAATGACAGGTGCTTTGGAATAAAGGAAATGAGGAGCAACTTAGAGAGGATCAGAAGCAGGGTCATGCAGGGGGGCAGGTTTGTCTGTCACCTTTTCTCTGGTGATGTCTGGACTTAGCCATTTCAATAGCAGCCTTCAGACCCAGTGAATAAGATCACAACCATAAACCATGCCACAGGACAGTTAGGAAGGACAAGCACTCCGACACACAGGGCCCTGGCTAAACTTCCGGGCATTACTGTTAATTTTATTAATCCTCAACACAGCTGCCGGCTGAGTCAGCTGCTATGGGTCTCAATTGGGTCAGGATTCAGAGAAGCCGTATAATCTGATTTGCTTATAGAGGTTATTAACCAAGTCTGGGCTTTCTCGTAGGGACCTGATCTACAGTAAGAAAAATCAGAAGAGAGTCACAAATCAAGACTCCGTTAGTCGGCAACCATCTGTACTTCCGTAAAATCATATTATTATTGTCAGAATCTCTCAGAAGCATGAGGATTCCTTTTTGTATACCCTGGTCAGTGAATGACAAGATCCTATTATTATTTCTGCATTGCAGTCCCTAGATAGAATCAACTTGACTAAAGAAAGCAGCAAAGCTTTTTAAAAGCCATTATTTAGTAGGGAATGAATAGCTGGATAATAAAATATTCATTGTTCTAAAAAAGTATCTCAGAGAAAAATACTGTACTTACCAGAAACAATAAACTCCTTTTTTTCCTGCCTTTTTTCCCCATTTAGTCTGATGTGATCTGCTTCATCAACTCAATATACACATGTGTTCACATGCCTTTTAACTAATCCCTACTAAAGAATAGAAATTCAGAATTTCCTTTTTGAAGCTTGGTCCAATAGGGTTCATCTTTCCTTACACAGAGAGCAGAATGCATTAGATGGTGTTTTAATTTTGTCTTCTGCTCCGTGGTGGTGTCGTTGACCGGTCCTCTGTGGTTTGGGTTCAATGATCTCTCCTTCAACTTGAAAGCCCTCGCTGGTCTACACCACAGTGGATCCCTGTGTTGAGGACCAAGGTTGCAGCTGTGTTGGAGAACACACCCATGCTCAAGCCAGCTTCCTGGGAAGCTGGTTTCCTGAGGTTGCTAGCCATACTCATAGGTTTTAGGCTGCCTCCCATTCCAACTTGACGTTTAGGTCTTGTGTCGAGCATATCTGCAAGCTCAGCTTCCTCAATTCTCAAAGTAACTTTATTTTAGTGATCTCCTTGCCTCTTCTGCACTGGACCTTTGCTGGGTTAGTGCAGCTCTGTTTCCTTCGTATAGTGGGGGATGGGTACTAGGGATTGAACTCAGGGGCACCCGACCACTGAGCCACATCCCCAGCCCCATTATGTGTTTTATTTAGAGACAGAGTCTCACTGAGTTGCTTAATGCCTCGCTTTTGCTGAGGGTGTTTTGAACTCATGATGCTCCTGCCTCAGCCTCCCGAGCTGCTGGGATTACAGTTGTGTGCCACTGCGCCTGGCCTCTTGTGCTGCACACAGGAATCTTGCTGGGAAGAGAGCTAGAGGCTGAAGTTCAGCCCATCCTCCACTTGCCCCATCCATGTCTCTGGGTTAAGTCCCCCATTTTCTAATACACCCAGCGGGGGGAATAGTACTGGCAGAGAAGTGGGAGTAGGGGCCCTAACAGGAGTCATCCTGTTCCTATCCAACTTTGGCCATCCTAACTTTGAATCTTAGGACATTAATCCATTGTTACATAAATTGATCCAATTCTCTTCAGGTACCACTTTTCAAATCTGGTAGGGATCATCTCAGTCTGGCCACAAAGGTTCTGTTTCATGAAAACTTTCCTTGCTCTTTTTATGCCCAGGTGCAGAAGTCAAGCACAATGGGCACCTACTCACCTTGCTCTTTATATAGTTATAGAGTTTGTTTAGGGTACCTACCTGCTCATAACCCCCTCTTCAGGCAGGTGCCTCAGGTCCCACATGCTATGAGTGTTGGTTGCTAATGACTCAATGGCATCTTTCTTTGTATAATTACCTCCTGGGCAACACAGGCTATTTTGTCCAGGAGGATCTCATTTAGCCAACCCAGACAGAAGACAGTGGCTGATTCTTATGCCAAAGACTTTAAGATGTGACCTGCTCTATGGTAAAATTCATGTCCCAGAGAGCACATTGGATCATCCAGAGGCTCTCCTCCAGCTGAGGCCTTGTGCTTGCTTAGCTCCTTCTCTTGCTTCATCCTATCTCCATCACTCCCTTTCGCCGAAGGTCACCCACTCCATAAATCCTCTGCACCTGGATCCCTGTCTTTAGCTGTGCTTCTCAGAACCTGATCTAGTGCAACTAAGGATGTCTCTTCACTGGTTCTCAGAAAACAAATGTCCTTTGGGGTAACCTTCCCATCCCTGTTCCTCCAGAGAAACTGTTGTCTTAAAAACAACAACAACAACAACAACAACAACAAAAACAATTTCCTATTCCTTTAAGAAATCAAAGAATACATATTCCTTGCAAATTTATTTTTTAGAGGAACATAGAATTTATGTAGTATATACAAATTCACTCCCTTTTCTCACAAACTTGAGCCGGCAGTATGTAGTATTTTATACTTTGCACCTCAACCCCCACCCCAACCACATCAACTTATATTAGATTATAACCAACTTTCTACATGTCAGTATGTATAGATTCACTTCATTCTTTCTAGGGACTATCAAATGACTTATTTAAATCTGTTGCCAATACATAGACCTAAGGATATTTCCATTCCTTTAGCATTACAAATTATGCCAAAAAGCCTTCTGCAAACATCTTTGTTCCTTGCACTAATGTTTTGCTAGTCCAGAGTCCTAGAAATACAACTGTGGCTCAAAGGGTTTATATATTTTAGACCAAACTGACCTCTGAAAGGGTGCCACCAACAATATTTGAGAATGTTCATTTCCCCTCTATTCTTACCAGTGTGGAATATTTTCAATTCTTTTGAAAACATAATCATCAAAATGTCTTTTCATTTTCCTTGTTGGTTACTGGCGCGGCTGAGCATCTTCTCCAAGCTAAAGGGTCATCTGCTTCTCCTGTGCATGGGCTAGGCACACCCTTTGCTCAATTTTCATTGGCTCTTTTGTCAAGTTGACACCTTCCTAAGCTCTTCAACTTCTCGAGGTGTCGCGCATCTCTCCTTGACCTCCAGTACTGCTGTTAAGTTATTCTTCTTATTACAGTTGTATTGTTTGACAAGAATTTAGGGAGGATGGTGTAGTGAACACTGCCCTTCCAGATACTCTTTGCTGGGCCTGCACCCTCTTTCCAAGGTACTTTGAGTGTTGGTGCCTAATGGCTTATTGCTGCCTCTTTCAAAGAATCACTTTCAACAAATGAGAAGCCACCTTGCACAGAGCAAGGTGGGGGGCAATCTGCCCCCAGCCGGGGCAGGAGGGAAACCAAGACTGATTGATCCAAGGTCACAAAGGGCTCAGGATGAATCTGACTGTATGTCCTGTCCTATAATGCTTTCTTCCCTCCTATTCTCCTTTGAGCATCTCCTCCATAAATCGCATGTCCCTAGATTTCTATCTCAGCGTCCAATTCTGAGGAACCTAACACAAAACAGGTCATAATACAAATTCACTGAGCTTAGTGTAGTGTCTGATAAAAACATCAGGAGTCATATCTGTGTGCAAAGTCCTGTAATTGCATACCTGCAAAGAAAGGGCATGCTAAATTTCAGAGAAACCCAAATATATAAAAATTCCTGCTTTTTAAAAAATATATATTTATTTACAAAGTGGCACACCTGTATGAAAAATCATGTGTTTCAGTTGGTGCTGATTTAATTATCTAGCCTCATTAAAAAACAGAAATAGATTTATGCTTAAAAAATCATGACAGGATGCCATGTTGAGGTTATATAAAACCCAAATCTATCCCGAGATTTGCAGGATGGTAGAGAAAGAACAAGAACCTCTTTAATTGTCACAGAGAACTTATCCAGACTTTATACAGTATGCAGGAGGACAGCCTGCCCAGGAGGACATCAGAAGTCAGAGACCTGCCATACACTGTGAACTCTGGTACTTCTCTGTGTTTTGGGACAAAAGGAATTTACCAATTTCATATCCAATCTTTACTATAGCATAGTGTCACAATATTATGGGGTATTTTTGTGCATGACATACTTTCTGCATGTACATTGATATGAGATCACTCTCTGAAATATCTTCTTCCATAATGCCAAGTAAAAACTTTGCTTACTATAAGGCAGTTCCAAACTATGAACTTGAATATGCTATTATAAGATGTACAATAAAAGATCTTGTCATGATGTGCACATGCCTCTTCCAATTTAGAGTGCAGAAATTTATTCATTTATTCACTCACTTTTTTAAAGTTTCTAAAATATAAAATACTTATAGATTCACAGGAAGTTACATAGGAATGTGCAAGGAAGTCCTACACAAACCTTCATGGAGCCTTTTTCAGAGCTAACATCTTACATGATTATAATACAATGTCTGAAGTAGAAAACTGGCACTGGTAAAAGCTGCAGAACTTATACAGATTTCTATAGTTACATGCACACCCATTATATATGTGTAGAATTCTATGCAGTTTTATCATGTGTGTGGCTTCATGTAACTCACCACAATCAAAATACAGAAAAACTACTGTTACCACAGGCTCCTGGGGGCTCCTCTTCTAGAGCCACACCTACTCCCTGCCCCACCCACTCCATCCCTAACAACTGGCAACCATGATTCTGTTCTCCATCTCTATAATTTTATTTCAAGAATTTTATATAAATGGAATCAGATAGTATGTGACTTTCTCAGAGTGATTTTAAAAAAAATACAACCTGAGAACAATGACTTTAAAACTTATCTAAGTTCACCCCTGGGAAGTAGTGAAGATAATTTCATTATTTCTTTCAAAAGTGGGTAGCATTATGTATATACCTGTTTAACTATTTACCTATTGAAGGAGATTTGTGTAGCTTACATTCTCATGCAAGCTTTAACATAAATGCAAATTTTCGTTTCTCTAGGATAAACATCCAAGGGTGCAATTGCAAGTCCAACTTGAGTTTTAAAGAAATGACAAAGCTATTTTCAAGAGTGGTCACATCATTCCACATTTCCACCAGCACTGCATAAGTGATACACTTTCTCTCTTTCTTTGCCAACATTTATGTTGTCATGATTTTTCTTTTACCCATTTTGATAGATGTGTAATGATAGAGCATTATAGTCCCACTTTGCATTTCCCGAATGGCTTAACGATATTGCACATCTTTTTGTGTACTTATTTGCCAGTTGTATATATTCTTTAGTTAAATATCTCTTAACTTTTAATCCATTTTAATTGGATTGCTTGGGGTTTACTTTTAATGTTGAATGTTAAGAATGTTTATATACTCTAGATACAAGTCCTTTGTCAGATATATGATTTGAAAATATTTTCTAGTATGTAACTTTTCTTTTCATTTAAATAGAGTCATTTACAAATAAAACATTTTAAATTATGATGAGGTCAAATTTATCCATTTTTCTTCTTCATCCAAAATTTTTTACTGAAGATCTAACATTTATCAAGTTAATGTTGCAAGCACCCTGTAGAAAAAAAAAAAAAAAGATAAGGTCCTAACTCTAAGACACTTCTAATCTAGTTGAGGAGGTTGGAGATATGCCCAAATAATTAATACCATGTAGCTAAGAGTGATGAGTATGGAAAAGGTAGAAATAGTGTTGGTGATAAGGTAGTGGATGAAGGTTTTATTTAACCACTTCTATACCTCAAAACACAAAATGGCATAGAAGCTTCCTTTATATACTCATTTTTTTCCAAGTTAAAAATCATAATTTTTATTGAACGTGTATTAAATCTCATTAAGGGCATAAGAATTTCAAAACCATTGTGTCGATTAATAAAAATATCACAGGGCAGTGGGGAGAATTATACCATATTTCATATTTAGGGAACCCTGGATAGTAAATTGCCCAAGGTCACACAGACAGGAAGTGATGAGCTCAGACGGGCACCCTACTCTTTTGATTAATGCTTTTTTAATCCTACCCAGAATCCTCCAGAGACATGTCCTTTTCCAGCCAGTATAAACTCATCAATCTTCTGGCTAAGAAATGGACTGTCTGATTTCTGTTTTAGAAGAAGATGTGATGCAGTTCCTTGTGTGCACAAATGTCAAACAGCTCTTTTTGATAAAAGAAGAATCCATTAAAACCCTTACAGCGGTCAAGATCATGCAGAAAATGGAAAAACAAGTACTGCCTGTGAGTCATGAGAGGCAAACGAGGGGATGGATATTACTGGAATTCAGCAGCACTGCTCAGGATAGGGGTAAGTGAGGAGGTGGCACTTTAGGTCATCTTTTGCCAATCTTATGGTTATCCACGTCATCTTCAAATGCCAAACTTGTCACAGGGAATTTTTTTTTTTTTAAAAAAAATCAACACTAGTTCTGGTGGAGAATCAAAGTGGTGTCTGTTTCTGTCTAAAATACTGCAGATTAGGAACTGAAGCTCTCTTTCGTTCATATGTCTCTGGGTTTTTAATCAGTATTTTCTTCTTATTTGTGATGTTGCTCAAATCATTAAACTATTCTGTACTTCTCTTTCTTTCATATGTTTATAATTTGGGCAAGATGTTAGGAGCTTGATTCTAACGGTTTAACAAGAGGCAGATTCGCATATCAAGCCAGTTTTGCAAATACCTGTGTAATGTCAAATAACCTTTAAACTCAGTCTTCATTCTTGTCATGATACAGCCCCATAAAGTCCATTTGAAAAGAGACCCTTTGACAGTCTACAAATACTTACCATGTGTCTGGGATCCAGCTGCAGAAGCTGAGATCTTCACTAAGTTCGAACAAAAATGAACCTAATAGTAATCATGTAGATTACTATTGACCAGTCAGGAGGCATGTGTAGGAAAGCGTTCATGAATATGGTACACATTGACTGATTTACTTCAACCGCTGTGTATATCTTTTCATCTTTATTTACCAATAGTCAGAATGCCAGTCCTCACCCTGCTCAAGAGATGGACTCATGATTAAAGCAGGACAAGTGAGCTTTCTAGGGCAACTTTTAGGGCATTCCAAGACAGCAACATGCACTCTGGTAAAGAGAAGACTTACCTTGTTTCTGGCTCTTAACCACTGAAAAGATAGATAATCCTAGGATTGCCAGATGGCACCCATGAAGAGAGCTTAGCAATGAGGTCTTCAAAGGAAAGTAGAGAGGATGGGGTGATGGTGGGGGGGAGAGTAACAGGGAGACTATAGTTCTGCTTCTACAGACATCATTTGAACCCCTGAATCCAATATTCCTGAAATTAGGAATACATTTGGACTTTGCATTTAAATAAGCCTATATGTTTCCTTTTATGCCCAAGGTTGAGTTGGTTTATCAGTCCTTTTTCCATTACTCTGAAAAAAAAAAAAAAAAAAAAAAAAGGTTTGTTTACCTCACAGTTCTGGAAGCTCAAGGCATCACACTGTCATTGGCTGAGCTCTGGTGAGGAATTCCGTGGCTGTGTCGCATCATGGTGGATGGCTTCATGGTGGGAGTGCAGAGAGAGCGAGAGATCACATGGTGAGAATGGAAGCCAGATCAAGGGGAGGGACCGGTTTTGCTCTTTTTGTTACAATCTTCTCTTAAGGACTAACTCACCGTCCCTCAAGAACTCAATTCCTTCTAAGGGCAGCACCCCCAGTGACCTCCCAGTAGGTTCAAGCTTTAAAAAGTTCCACTACCTCTTAACATCGCCATTCTGGGGACCAAGCTTCAAATATGTGAACCCTTGGGGTACAAACAACATCCTAGCCATAGTAGTTGGGTTTCTGCCACTCATAACTAAGAGTTTTTGGGACCTTTTAAATTAGTTAAGACATAGCCTAGTCAGTGGCATACCATACACCTGAAGGAAGAGAGGAAAGGGAAGGGAAAGAAAGAAGGAAAGAAGGAAGAAACAGGGAAAGAAGAGGAAAACTTGGGCTGGGGTTATAGCACAGTGATAGAGCGCCTGCACCACATAAAAATAAATAAAATAAAGATCCATCAACAACCTAAAAAAATTTTTAAAAAGAGGAAAACTTTCTGTAATGATTGGGAACGATTCCATGATACCTTATGTAGGGAAGAGACCACTCAGATTTGTTATCATTTGTATTACTGGTTACAACAATGTAAAACAATGAACATTATTTAACATAGGTTTATTTTGTCCATCCAGGTGGATTATAAACTCCCAAATACTCATATTCTATTTTCTTCCTTTCCTCCTTAGCCATGGACAGATTTTTAACTAGATAATGCTCCTTGAGGTAAAAATCTTGTTGAAAACCTAGGTTCCAACAAAAGTTTTTGTAGAATGTTTCACTGGCAGGACTTGGTTTCTCCATTAAGAATCTATTGATCTGTCAAAATTAAAGAAATGGGCAAGGATATGACCTAGAGTTAAAACAAAAAGAAACTATAATGACTCTTAAGCATATGTAAAATGTTCTACCTTGCTTTTAATAAGAAAAAGGCAAGTCAAATTGCTGAGGCCCCTTTTCATCTACCAAATTGACAAAGATCAGAATGTTTTATAATACACTGTATAGAGAAGTGTATTAGTGTAGCAAGACTATATCAGGGTACAATTGGAAACACAGGAACCACATAAGATATTTAAAATTAGGGGAATTTAAAACATGGAGCTGGTTACACAGATAACGTGAGGTTTGAGAGGCTCTTTGGAAGTGGAGAAAGTGCTGGAGATTAGCATCTGTGGGATAATCTGTTACCTCCAGGCTGGAGGGACAAGGGGAGGAGGTATTGCCAGAGCCCAAGGAGCTGGGTCCATAGTTAGCCTGTCTTACAGGACCTGGAGTCGCCCAGGAGGAATAGTTGATAACCCTGGACTACTCTTCTATGCCCACCTTCAATGCAGATGAAAAGCAGTGAGAAATTCTCTGGTTTCCCCTTCTTTCCTCCTTCCATTCTTCTACTGTGTGGACCACGAAACACAAAGACAGTTGATAGGAAAACCTGGAAAATGCACCCTTTAGAAGTCAGCCCCCACAAAGCAGAGCAAGAAGGACCAGGACTGGATCTGAGGGCAAATGACTCAGAATCACCAGAGGGGTAGCATGGTTGTATGTGTAAACCGGCAATCAAGGTCATGAGTAAACATCTCCACAAAGAACATTTGAGATCCAGATCATAAATGCACGTGGCCTTGGACCTTGTGACTCCAATTTTAGAGATTTATTTTTCATATATACTTCCACATAAGCATAAGAATAAAAAGTTATTCACTGTAGTAATGTTATTATTAATGGCATATTGGAGAGAATCTAAATGACCATAGGTCTCTTACATGAATTTTGACATAATGGAATACTATACAGCTGTACACAAACAAGAGAATATTGGTAATAATATGGAATTACTCTCTGATAATATCTTAAGGAAAATGATCAAGGTCTAGAACATTGTGGATATTCTGTATAGTAAATGCTATCATTTTGTTCAACTGAAAGGAAAAATATGTAACAAATCTATCTAATTGGGTATATGTAGATTTTATCTAGAAGAGTACAAATTGGTTACCTCCAGGCACAGGAATTGAGAGGCTGGGAGAAGAATGGAAGGGAATCTTGTTAACAGTGTACCCATTTCTACTTTTTAATTTTGTACCATGTGAATACTAATCAAATGGAGATAACTAAAATTAAAATAAAATTTAAATAAACTAGAAACAAACTTTCTTCTACTCTACTAGTTTAGGGACATTAAAATCCCTTTAAAGGTGGAAACCAGATCTTCAGAGAAATTAATCCCTTTACCTTCCAAGTTCCCTTCCCAAAAGTGTTTGTTTTTTTTTCTCCTTTTGCTGCTGTGGAACAATCAGCAAAGGAGACATCCATTCTTACTGCATAGATTTACAGAGGGAACAGCCTGAAACCATCGACCTGAGAAGATCCCCAGGGATTTAGAAATCGCCAGTGGAGCTCCACAAAGGCTTTATTCTCATGAAGTTTCTTCAGTGAGAAGCAGCTAAAACTGACAATGTGTTTTCACAGCCGAGTTGTTGGGGATGAGGCAGTCGGTCTCAGGAAAATTTCTGGCCCTGTGCTTGTTTGAATGCATACACGCAGTGAACCCCTGGCCTGGGGTGAAACCTTTCAACTCTGTCATTCTTCCATAACCAGCTGCTCCTGGCATGAGTCCCAGTGGGTTCCTCACTTGCAGCAGTCCGGTCGTCCTGACACTGTGGGCTCTCTAACCTGGTGTTGCGCAAGCGGAGGGGGCTTTGGAAGACTTGGGCACGCAGTAGCCGGGACAGCTCCCTAAGCCAAGCGCGAACCAAAGGGCTTTGAATGAATGAGCGTCGCTAGCACAGTAAATTCATGGGAGAATGACAGGAATCCGGATCAGGTCATCACGGTGGCTTTAAATACCCAGGGACCATGAAGTGAGGAAGAGCTGTGGAAGGAGGCAGGTCACCCCAGCTTTGGAGAGGCTCGGGCCGGCAGACCGCGGTGTTCTGGGAACCAGGCAGGCTCTGGATTTAGTGACCCATCACTCCGCGGTCACGGAGGTTCTGAGTCTCCAATGTTCAGAGGCAGCCGGCAGGAAAGCTCGAAATGTCCTGAAGTCGCGCCTTGGGGCTCCGGGACCCCGGCCCCTACATTGCACTGCGCAGGTGAAAGAGCTCCCGGAGGGGCGCTGGTCCCCGCCCGGGGTTCTGGCAGCTCCAGCCCCGCCTCTCCTAGGGCGCCCCGCCCCTCCCGGCGCGTGCCGCCCGCGCGCCTGGGGAGCTCAGGAGCAACCCGCGGGGTAGGCACCCGGTGTTCCGGCGCAGGCGCGGTTGTGCGCCGCCTCTCCAGCCGGGCTCCCCGCACGCGCCCCCGCCCCGCCTCCGCACGCGCCCCCGCCCCGGGCGCCTCTGATTGGCCGTCAGCCGGGCCAGCAGGTGTCGGTGGCCGCTGCGGCCAGGCTGGCTTGACTGCCTGCGGCGCGGGCGCCTCCCTCACAGCCGCTGCCACCTCTGCGCTCCCGCCTACTGCCCGCTTCCCGGCTCCCGCTGCGGTTGCGGTTCTGGCGGCCGATCCCCCGCGGCGCTGCAGCCCAGCTCTGGTTTGCCGGCTGACTCGCACCCCTTCCTCGCTGCCCGCAGCCTTCTGATCCACGCGCGGCGCTGCGGCAGGTACCCTGGGCATCCCGAGGCGCGGTGGCCTGAACCCGGCCGCCATCAATGACCCCAGCCGCGGACCTTTTCCAGGCCGGCCAGTCTGTGTGAGTATTGTGCCCTCCCCTCCCTTCTGGCAGCTTTGCGCCACTCTCCCCTTCGTGTTGCCGCAACTTTTAGGGTGGGTGTGTGGAGGTGTCCCTCAGGTTCCCCAGCACCCCGAGCGCGTCCTGAGCCAGGGCTCCCCGGCATGGCCAGTCTGCCTCTGCAGAGGAAGAAGCTGGATAGGGGAGACTTGAACTTGCTCTGGGATCCTCGCAGTCGGAACCGCCCCTTTCTATGCCTCTGGGGCGGGGACCTCGCCTCTGCGTTTCCCTCGCGTTTTCGGATTCCAGCTGGCCACGTAGTGCTGGGGCTGCGGTTCACCGCGCACCTACTATGCTACCTGCTGTTGGTCCGGGCGTCTCAAACCATCCAAAAAGCGCCCCGCAGCAGCCCACCGTAGTGGACTTGACTCTTTCGGACTCTCAATTTCTGTAAAATGGGGCTAATCAGGGACCTGCCCAAGGTCATGGCTGGTGCGCAGAGTTAGAACCCGAGACCATTGCATCTGGCCCCGCCCCCGGGCTGCCTGGGCAGGGAAGCGCTGTTGAGGGTTGCGGGGGTGGGGTGGGGGGGGTTACTTCAGTTTCATCCTGGTCTCTTCCTCACACTCCTTTAACCCCAAAGATGCCAGACTTGGAGAGGTAGGAAACCTATCCCCAGGGACTCTACAGGACAGATAATCGCGAGAGACCTTCCGGATGAATGTGTTGTGGAGCGGTTTAGTGGTGGGAACCCCTGGACGTGCAGTGTTTGGGGGCACTCCTTCTCTTTCCCGTCACTTAATTTACTGACGTCGACGAGGGTAGGGGAATTTGTTAGGTACCTGCGTTGAGATCCGTATTGTTCTACTTCCTACCCTCCTCCCGCCCCCCAATAAAGCCTGTCCCTGAGGATAACTATCCCAGAGACTCTTAAGTGCCCAAGGCCTAGATGGACCTGCCTAAGAGAAGCGGGTACGCCACGGGGTTGGTTTCCATTACATTTGCTCACATCTGCTACTAGAAAATGCCTTGAGCCTTGACTTCATTTCTGCCCGCCCAACCCCCACCCCTTGATCTGGATTTGTTGATTTGCTTGACACTTTCTCAGGGAAAGAGGAGGGGACCAGTCCCAGGGTATGTCAATGCTGTTAGAGGTGAATTGTTTACCCCAGATTCCTGGAAGCAGCTCTAGTGCTGCTGCTGGTGGCGTTGTGGGCTGCTTCACAGCTTTGGGCTGGGAAGCAGGTTGTCCCCACCTCTTTTGCCATTATCATCCGAGCCCTCCAACTCAGCCGCCCCTTCCTCAATTCTGAAATTCGGTGATGAGATACTACTTAAATAATTTTTGGTATGACTGACAAGTATCTTTGAGCCTCAACTTTTTCACTTATAAAATGAAATAATATCTGTTTTTAGTCTTTCCAAGGCACTTGGGGTTCAGAGGGTATGATAGGTGTGAAAACTCACTGGGGTCGTATTGAAACATAGAAAGAAAATGGTCCAAAGAATCTGGGGCTGGGGGTGGAAATGGAGGTAATTTAGGGAACTTGACCGTGACATCGGGACCCTCTTTGCAGATCTAAAAAATTCTCCTTTGAGAGAAATTTAGTTTTGTTAAGGTTTCAAAAATACTGCTTGCTTTCTTCCTGCTTATGTTCTTTGCCTGGCCATGGATAGTTGCATCTCACCTAATTACCCATCCCCTCATCTGTGGGATGTCTCTGTGGGCCAGAAGCTGTATCTAGGGAGTTGAGGACTGTTTGGGGGGGATGGGGAGATTGTGTGTGTGTGTGTGTGTGTGTGTGTGTGTGTGTATACTGTGTGTATGTACACGTGTGTGTGTGTGTGTGTGTGTGTTGTCTTTTTGGAGATAATGTGTATCTCAATAAGGCAGGATTCTCTTTTTGATGGGTCTCATTTGTCCATATATGGGACAAGGTTGGGAGTAGAGAGAGAAAGAGTTGTTTGGCTCCAGGATTTGTTCACTTTTGAGAAAATGAAGTTCTAGCCACACTCAGTAATTTAAACTAGCAGTGAAATAGATTGTGCCCTGTCTTCCTCTTTCCTGCCCAGAGGGACTGGAGGAGAGCTCATCTGTGGCTTTGGCTTTTAGAACAATTGATTTACTCTGTATAAAAAGTACCTTACAGAAAACTTAACTATCTCCCTGGCTTTTTTTTTTTTTTTTTTTTTTGTCTTCCCAGTTATTATTGGTTCTCGTCTCAAAGGCAAAGTAAAGAGGAATGACTGATCAGACTTTGGCCAATTTGTCTTAACATTATATTAAAGTATGAAATAATTACAGAAAAAAACTGCATCCTGTTCCACAATGTATAACTTAATGAATTTTCACAGATGGAAAGCACCTGGATAAAGTTCAAGATTCAGAACTAAAATATTCCCTATCTGCCCAGTTCTCCTACTGGCATGATCGCCCTTGCTTAGTTCTGTCAGACAAGTTTTATTTTCTTTTCTCATTTTAGTTCTCAAGTTAAAATGAGACTTCTTGATTATGTTCTGCCTTCTCTTTTTATGGATGCAAACCAAGGATAGTCATACCTACGTCAGTACAGAAAACTAGAAGGAAGAATTCAGTTTGAGTGGAGATGAGCTGGTGGTCCCCAAAGGCCCTGATCATTAGTTCTTTGATGGTGTAAGGAGCCCACCCCAGATACAATAGTGACATTGATAAATGGAGGTCAATTTATTCCCCAAAGAGCTTTTTCAGAGTAAACTAGAACGATACAGATCCAAAATAGAGTGATATGAATGAGGAACAACTATGAATGAGTTCTCCTTTGCAACATACACAATGGGCATATTTTTAATTCCTTAAAGTTAAAAATCAGTGGGGAAATCACAGCATTTTAAAGCTGAGTGATTTATGAACTGTTTGTGCTGTTGCCACATGGTGGCACCACATTGGCTGCAGAACTGAAATATCAACAATCCTCTCACCAGTCCTCATAAAAGGATCCCAGGAATAAAATCCAACAGCCCAGTATCTCTGAAAAATGATTTTCAAATACTGCTTTCTAGTATCTGGCAGGCATCCTCCTCTTGACCCCTACTGCTGTGTCCATGGACAAGACTCTATTTCAGCCCTTTAGAGAGATGGCTTGTGGGTCGGGAGAAGATGTGTGTTGGAGGGGGCTGGAGGTGGGACACTAGCCTTTTCCTTAGCAATATGGAGCTAAGGTTGTATGTCCTTGGAATTTTATTATATTTTACTTTTTGGTACTGGGGCTTCAACCTAGGAGCACTTACCACTGAACTACATCCCCAGTCCTTTTTATTTTATTTTATTTATTTTGAAACAGGGTCTTGCTAAGTTGTTTAGGGCCTTGCTAGGTTCTGAGGCTGGCCACAAAGTCGTGATCCTCCTGCCTCAGCCTCCCCAAACACTAGAATTACAGGTGTACATCACCACACCTGACGGTCCTTGGGATTTTTGAAGAGGGTCAATTAGGATATTAGCTTAGATGTGTTACATCTTACTCTAGAATTTCCCAAACAGTTCAAGAGATGGCGTTTTCTTTCCTGAGACTGGTAGCTCTTCACAAAGCACTGTCTGTTCATGGTGAACTTAGACACATGGGTCAGTCTGGCCATAGCCACACTGTTGCTGGAGGAAATGCCCCACGAATATCACGGGGTGGGCCCAAGTCACCAGGAGGAGATAGGGAAGCTCTCTCTAGGTTGGAGATGACTAATAGGACGTATCCTATGCCCTTGTCAATCCATCACTATTTTCTTTCACTGTCAGCATGACTGAGATACTGTTTAGAAGGTTGTATTCATTTGGTGGCTAACCTTGCCTACAATCACTAGGAGTGTTATATGTTTGCTATGTGTTATACGCCCCGCCCCCACACACATACACTGTCTCATTTACTCTTTCACACTTGGAGGTAGGCGGCTTTCCCATTTTATAGATAAAGGATCTGAGCCTTGAAAACTATGCTCTTTTTATAACTTTGTGTACTTTGTGAGCCAGAGCAAGATTTGAAAGCCAATTCTTTAAGACTGAGACAGCTTCCCTTGCTGAGTTGTACCCTTCTGCAGTCTGGGAAACGTCTTGCATAATTCTTTTGTCCTTCCTGGCTCCTAGTCTAGTATTAAACATGCAGCAGCCACTTAAGTCTAAGGATGGGATTGCTGAAAATAGAAAATTCTCCCTTGAGCAAGCATAGAATCCAGACAGTGAAGGATGAGAACTTGGGGTTGAGTCCACACAACCTGCAATGTTGGGACTGAGTATGTGCCCATCAGCATGGTGTGTTGTTTTCTTTCCTGTTTACAATTTTATGCAATAGAGGGGTATCTATTTTCATGATCTTGTTTCACGTAAATACTTCTTTTACAAGTGTTGATAACATTTGTTGATCTTTGCAGATCTAGTTAATTCATTCCTTTGATATATCAGCACTTAAACATTCCCTGTTTGGTGGACATTAAAGTATCTTCGCTTTTCACTATTACAAAAAAAAAAAAAAAAAAGCACAGTGAATATCCTTAATAAGATCTTATAGAAATGTATGAGCACAGGGTAGGCATCCCCAGAAGTTAAATAACCAACCAGTGGATGTGCTTCCGTCAACCTCTGGCTGTGCCTTAGCTTTACTGGGTTTTGCAGATTGCATTCCCAAGAGACTAGAGACTGGTTCACTTCACACTTCCATTAAAGTTTGTTGGAGTTCCTTGTACTCCCATGTCTGACTGTGACTGTTCTAGGTCTGGTTGATCTGATAAGCATGGAATGAAAGTATTTCACTGCTCATTCATTTTGCATTTCCCTTAGAGGTGATCTTCTTTATATATTTTGATTTTTGAGTTTCCTTATCTATGCTTTATGTATTTTTTTTTAACTGGGAATTTTTTTTGGTGGAGGGTTAGATCTCATTTGATGTTTACATTTCGGTATTGTATGAGGCATGAGTCCAACTGTGTTTCATTACAAAAACCATTTATCTAATTATTGTTTAATGAATAGTTTATTATTTTCTCATTTATTTTGTTACCATCTCTGTCATAGACCACATTTTGGGTCTGTTGTTGACTCTGTTCTGTTCTTTTTGATTTTTTGTGACTCCTGAACTAATATCATTTCAATTAGTTATGAAAGCCTTCTAATAAAACTTCCCTTATCTTTTTTCTTTAAAATTGTCTTGGTTATTCTTGACCCTTTAGATTTTGAAATGAATTTTAGGATTTGCTCCTTTTCATGAAAAGTTCTGTCTTAATTTACGTTGAATCTGTAGATTAATTAGGGAAGACTTTACATTATTGACACATCTAATTTGTGGACACGATCTCTTGATGAATGGTCTTTTTAGATCATTCTAAAAGATTTACAGCATTCTCTAGGAAGGTATGGAAGTTGTATTAGGTATTTTACAGGTTGTTGTCACTTTTAAATTGACAGCTCTGTTGAGGTATGATTCACATACTGTGCAATTCAGTTTTATTTAAAGTTTACAACTCAAGCTTTTTAGTAAATTCACAGTGTGTATAGAAATCACCATGATCTAATTTCAGAATATTTTTGTCTCCTGAAAAAGAAACTCTGGACCCATTAACAGTCACTCCCTGATCCTCCTACCCCAGCTCTCACCACATACTTAGTCTACTTTGTGTCTTTATGTATTTGACCACTCTGAACATTTCATATAAATGGACTCATACAATAATACAATATGTGGTATTTTCCATCTGGCTTCTTTCAATTAGCATAATGTTTCAAAGTTTATGTTTTACAGTAGCATTGTTTCATTCTTCTTTATTCGTATATTCTATCCAATGGAAATATCACATTTTCTTTATCTGTTTTGTTGCTTACGGATTTGGGGATTGTAAATCCCTTGTAAATGAGATTGTTTTCTCTCCAATTGCCTTTTAAAAATTGGTTATTGCCAGTGCATAGTTATTACTATAGGAATGTTTTGCATATCATTTCCTACCTAGCATCTTTGTTGGTTTGTCAATTTTCTGGATATTTTGTAGAAAGCCATATGTACCACAAATAATGGTGTCATATGTACCACAAATATGGTGCTTATTTCTATCTTCTTCTTGGCTCTCTGGTATAGTGCTGAGTAATAGTGGTGATAGAGCCGCCTCTAAATCTGATGTCTGATTTTGGTGTAAGGCTTTTAAATATTCACCAAGAGTTGTTGCTTTACATTTGGAGTAGAGACAGCCTTTACCATGTTAAGAAAGTCATGCTTCTGCATTCTAGTAGTTTGTGTCCTTTTGTTTGTTTGCTTATATGTTTATTTGATTTTTTTTCAGTGCTGAGAATTGAACCCAGAGACCTTTCAATTTCTTGGCAAAAGCTCTACCCCTGAGCTACATCCCTAGTCCTTGTCTTTGTATTTTAAAATTATGCCCATTCCTTTTCTATATCTTCTTTAATCTATTGACGTTGAATTATCATTAGATATGATATTAGTTTATTTGAGTTTTCCTCTCAAAGACTGCATTGTGAAAAATCTTACATACTTCTAAGTATAAAGTTATATTTTAGCTGGGCAGGGTGGTACACGACTGTAATCCCAGTGGCTCGGGAGGCTGAGGCAGGAGAATCACAAATTCAAGGCTAGCCTCAGCACCTTAGCAACTCAGTGAGACTGTCTCAAAATAAAATGTAAAAAAGACCTGGGGATGTGGCTCAGTGATTAAGCCTGGGTTCGGTCCCCGGTATCAAAATAAAATATATTTGCTTTTTGAAATTATCCTACCTTGGCACCTCACTCTGAGGGTGATCTCCTTTTTCGGAGAGGTATTTCCTGTTCTTCAACTTAAGGTTCAAAGGCTTGAGGGAAGATGAGGCTGGTTGGAAGAGTTTGCAAGGTTAATAAATATGAAGCACTCTGAACAATGCCAGTCACATAAATGTTATTATCATAATTATGTCATGCAGTTAGCAATGAATTGTCAAAGAGCATTGATTTGGAGTCCTGAAAAAGGGACATCGTTGGGGACTGTCCAAATGGGACAGTTCACCACACCCAGAAAAAAAAAAAATCACCTTTATGTCCATCACTCAATCCCTGTTGAAAATTTTGTATATTTTTTCCAGAGGTCATTTGATATAATATAGATATATACAGAGCTTTCATAAGTTCATTTTCTGAATTTTACTAGCTTTGAGGCTTCACTGGAATAGGAGCTAGCCTCACATGAAAACATTCACTTACAAACTGTCCACTTATATATTAGTCCCCATCCTGATGTCTTAACATAGCACAGAGGGTCTTTGCCTACCTAAGCATCATTTTCTTTATAGGTCACTTGCTCCCTGATTATATAGGAGTTTATTGGACCTCATTGTGCAAATCCATTGCATAATGTAATTGCAGATCTTGCAAAAGATGGAGGAGTTTGTTAAGTGGATGAAACTGGGTTGACAATCTGCAGGGAACAGTTGCTCACTGTGGAACGAATGGGATGCCGGCAGCCTCAAACCTGGTCAGAATTGAAAAAGGGAAACAGGAACTGAGAGAAGATTCCATGCATGCTCCAGAAGAGAACGAGTAGAATGATAAAATAGGAGGAGTGTGTTTTGATGTCTGTCCAATAACTTTACACAAAAATGATACTCTTGTTGAGCTTGTCAAAAAAATGTCAGATGCTCATTGAAGGATGTTTTGTGCTCTTCTTTAAGTTTACTGGGACGATTATGCCCCAAATATGAAAACTTGCTTTTTACTTCACGGTATTGATGAAGCAGAGTATATCTGCATGCTTATATAGCTCTTCATAGCTGACATGACTGCAACGTTGTCCATGGGGTTCTCTTTCTTATTTTTTGTACATTCAGCAAGTTTTCATGTATCATTCCATGTTAGGTTGGGCTTTTAGATTGTTTTACACAAATTATGTTCATACTTTTAACTGATAAATTCCATTCCATCATGGAATGTATCTTATTAATCTATTTCTACATGATGGACTTTAGATTGCTTCTGTATTTTTGGGCTATCACATGGATGCATTTAGTAAACATCTTTGAAAACTATTTATGCACACACACACACAAGAAATTTTGGAAAATATATGCCTAGAATTGGAATTGCAGGGTCGTATTTTATATATACTTTTAGTTTGATCACCCACTGCCAAATTGCTTTCCTGAGTATCTGTACCCATTTCAACTCCTGTAGTAATGCAGACAGGTAGGGCCTATCACATTAAGGAAATAATACGACAAAAGGAAGGAGAAAGGTATTAAAGGAAAAAGTATATGTGTATATATATTTTTATATATATATATATATATATATATATATATATATATATATATATATATCCTAAAGTTCATTTAGGAAGCTCAGAGTTTTTGACCTTTTTGTTTCAAGTCTTGCATCACATAAATGATTATGTAGAAATAAAAATAATTAACTTCATATCAATATTTACTGAGTTTGGGAGAATCTATGCAAGTTTTAGAGTTCAGCTACTCAATAGTGCCTTTAATCAGGACGGACTGCAAAGGAGGTGAACACTGGTAAATGGAAACCAGGAAGCTACCTCCATCCAACTCTGTCCTACCTCACCTGTCCCAGGATGCAGACATTGTAATCACTGAACAATTATTTCAGTTGTAGAGGCACCCCTCCTCCACAGAAAATCTTAATTAAGGGTCTCCAGAAATCTTCACCATAATTGATTTTAGAACTATCAGCAAAAGGATCTCTGCAAAAGAGTTCAATGTAGTTAAGCTTCCAATTTCCTGTTGCTCTACCTTACGATAATTAAATTTGGCCACGGGCTTGAAAGAGATCAGCACTCCAGGTGCTAAACACCCCTTTACTAGTTTTTCACAAACATTTATGGACTATCTAATATAGTAACAATATACATAATAGATTGTAAAAGTTTTCAAAGTTTCAAAACTTCCTGAATTCCGGGTTCAGGGGTATTGATTGATTACAGTGAAAGCTTTGCCCCCTGAACCTGGTTGCAACCAAATAAACCTGCTTCCTGTTTTCCTATCTTGCCTCGTCAGTCCCTACAACATTTTTACCATCTCTTCTTTCAAAATGTAGAAGGCCTTGGTTTGGGTAATTCTAAAACAACACTGTGTCATTAACCCTGGTATGCAAATAAGTTTGTGTGACAGATTGCTAGTGACTAGAGGACCAGCACAGCTCACCCCTACCAGATGCTAGTGAGGAAAAGGCAGAGAGATGATGGATTTGACAGGAGGTGGGCTGACTACTGAACCAAGAGAAACTTCACCCATTTCAAACTCTCTCAAAGAATGGATTCTGCATTTCTGTAAGGAGAATGAAAAGAGCTTATGAAACTATGTGCCTAAAATTGTTATTGGCTTTTTTATTCAACGATTACCTTCCTTAGGTAATTATGAGTGGAATTTTCCATATGTATTTATATATCATAGCTGAGGTAAGAAAAGCACTCTATGGATTGTCATTTTGTGGATTTGATTTAGAGCGAACACCACTGGGGTGACAGATGTGTTCTCTGCATCTGTGATGTGCATATCCATGCTGTGGGCCTACACTTTAATCTGACTGAGCAGGCATTTGGAAAAACAATGCAAGATGAGCCTCAAGGAAGGGCAGGTGCCTGGAGGACAGAGGTGCCCGAGGCTCAAAATCTGTTTGCCAAACTCCTTAAGTAATGTTCTAACACTGGATCCTGGTGGCTCAGAGAACTGTGTTCTTACAGTACAAGTTTCCTCTTTTTGGCATAACATGCAAGTACCTCAAAGTATGCAGGGTCATTGTTTAGACTTGAAAGCCTACAGGACAGGATCCTATTGACATTATTGGGGAGAAGGAAAATAATCCAAGCCTCTTAACGTTTTTTTTTTTTTTTTCTTCCCTCTGAAGGTAGCCTAATCTTCAAGCACTAAGCACTGCTTCTAGCCCAAACCTCTTCCCAGCTTCCTCTTGGAAATCCCTATCTCTAGCATTTTTTTCACTAAGGAGCTCCAGCTTCAGAAATGTGGCTGCTTTGGTGTTTACGTTTTATATAAATGTAGTCTTGTTTTGCTTCTTTTGAAAAACGGTTTGTTCATCATTAGGGATTTTGACTTACTGAAATGACATGTAATCAGAGTGTCTGTGATTTCTCTTTCTCTTTTACAACTAACTAGAAGGAAAATCAGAGATGCTGTTTTAATTGAATTCCTGTGAATTCAAAGCCTTGTAGAAACATCAGCAGTAGATTTTCAGGTCTGTGGTTCAGCGATGTCAGGTGCCTCTCCCATTCGGGTGCCTGAATGCTGCTGAGATCCCTTAACCAGGTTTTCTTCCTAAAAGAGTCCCATGTGCTCCCAGATCTGAATTCTCCTCCCACACTTTCCAGGTACCTGCTCTTGCTTTTCCAGATGCCACCACCGCTCATTTTCTGCTTAGGTTCCTCTCCCCTCTGGATGCTTTTGATGGTAGACAGCAATGCAGGGCTGACATTTCCCTTTCTCTTCTACAAATGGTCCACACACAGGCAACGAGGAGAATGACAAACAAAAGAACAAATGTAGGTTTTGACAAATTTGGGAAATGATTGGAATCACTTCCTCCCCAAAGTGGAAAGTTTGCCAGAAGAAAACAGATTGAGTGGTGTGCTTGGGCCCAGGCACTTATAGGGATGGATGTAGACATTGCTAAAGGCCAGGGCTGTCTCTCTTAAGCAGTGGTGGGTAAGGAGGCCCACAGAGGCAGTGGGCACTTTTGATGCTAAATTGGTGAGGTTGGCTTTGAATTTGTCGTCCTTCTGCCTCAGTCTCCTGGGCACTGGGATTACAGGTGTGTGCCACCCACTGTGCCCAACCTTACTTCTTGATTAGTCTCACCTGAGTTCTTTTCTAGTTTCCCAAAGAACCAAATTTAGGCTTTCACTTCTCTATCATATCAGTCCTTTCTGGGTATTAATCTTTCCTCTCATCTATATTGTTTTCTTCTTTCTACTTCTTTGGCCTTATTTTTCTCATCTCTTATATTTAGATGATTAACTCATTGATTTCACAGCCCTTTTCTTTCCTATTTACATTTAGGACTATACATTTCTTTCTAAATATCGTATAAGCCATGTTTGCATTCCTCAAGTTGTGATTGTTATTATTCCCAAGTGAGTTTTAAAATTTTTCATTATTATCTCTTATAAGTTTTTGTATAGAAACAAAATTTTTTTCCTATTTTAATACACAAAAGAATGTAGTCTATCATTCTAGTTCTTTGAAATTTATGGACGCTTGTTTTATGGCCTGGTATAGAGTACTTTTTTCATAAGTGTTCTGTGTTGTCTTGAAATGAAAGTCATTGGTTCCAGTGACTTACTTTAATGTAAGGTAGTTAATTATATTATTCTGTTTTTCTTAATGATGTTTTGCAGTTTGATTAGTCAGTTATGGAGAAAGTATAGAGAGGTGAATTTACTGGGTGCTTCTTTTGCTTTTTCTTTGTATGTTTTGAAGTAATGTGCTGTTGAGTGCATCTTAGTTTAATTTGAGCATGCCCTTCTTAATCTCTAACAATGCCTCTTGTTTTTAAGTATGTGTTTAATAGAGCAGTACTGGTTTTCTTTTGCTTAGTCTTTCCTGCCTCATCCTTTGCTTATCTTTTTCTAAAAATATACAGCTCTGCATGTTTTAATTTCACCTGTGAAACTATTGGTAATAGCACTAATTTGCTTTATATCTTTCTAACCTCTAAGTTTGAATGTGAAAGTTATGATTATTTATAGTTTTACTATTCACATATTTGGATTTATTTTTCCATCTTACCTTGGTTCTCTAAGCTGGTTCCACATTGGATATACAGAAGCCCACCCTGCTTTATCTGTGGGGGTTTTGTTCCAAGCCGCATGGTGGATACGTGAAGCTGGATAGTACTGCACCCTGTGTATACTCTGCATTCCCCTACATTCCTGCAGTGTTGCCACATACCCTGGAGTTAATCTGCCTTCCATGTTTTAACAGCTACTTGAACACAGGACTGGGATTCTGCCACAATCCATCTTATAACTGAGATGACTATTGGGTGACTAATGGGTGTTGTGGAAACACTGGACAAAGGGATTGTTCACACTGGGTGGTATGGTGGGGTAGTGTGCGACTTCATCGTGCTACTCAGATTAGCGTGCAATTAAAAATTTGTGAATTGCTTATTTCTGTAATTTTCCGTTTAATATTTTCAGACCACATAGTTGACTACAGATAACTGAAGTTGTGAAAAGTGAAACTACAGATGGGGGGTACTACTGTACTTAGGTGCTCCATCTGTCTGCTTTTTGTATTGATTTAACCCTCTCTACAACCCCACATGACATTTCTCTTTTCCGTTTATTCAAAAGCTTTATATTCTATTGTGATTTTATAGCATTTATTATACTGTAAATTTAACATATATATTTACCTTAAAAAACTAAACTGAATCAAAATTTATTTTTGTCTTGAGCAAGTCAAAGACTTTATATTTAACTAAGTCTTTATCTTTAACTAAGAGCACCCTCCTATTAAATTTATATGTTAATGTTATCTCATTTCAGGTCAAACTTTTTAAAACCTCAAGTAGACGACATTCTTGTTATTTTTTAATGTTGTGTGTAATATATTGACAATATTATTCCACTGCCTTCCAACTTCCATTATTGCATTTTGAAAATTCAGCTAACAATCTGTTTTTTGTTTTTGCAGGAGGGGGTCTGTTTTTTCTCTCTAGCTGATTTTTATGACTTCTCTCTGTCTTTGTTGTTCTGAACATCACTAGGATGTCTATAGTAATGGATTTTTTTTAAATTATCCTGCTCAGGATTCACTGTGCTTCTTCAATATGAAGATTGATGTTTACCCAATAATCTGGAAATTTCTCATCCATTGTTTCTTTGATTGTTGCTTCTGCACTGTTCTCTACTAGCTCCTTCTAAAAATCTGATAGATAGTAGGGGCACTTTCTTTCTGTATCACCTGAGACCTTTCATGTTTCACTTCCTTGCTTTTTTCCTGCATTCTGGGCTTTGACTTGTACCTGGCTTCTTTTTACATTTTCTCTGCAGACCTCATTTCTTTTCATGGTTTCAAACATCATCCATGTCAATGATCCCTAATGGATATTTCTAAGCCAGACCCCTCTCATGAACTCCTGGAATAACCTATGTGACATTTTCCCTTGAGTGTTAAATAAATGACTCCAAATCAGTTTTTTTTTTTGAAAGCTGAATCCCTGATCATCCCTAAACCTGTCCTACCTGCATTTTCCTCATCTTAGTTGCTTAGATATCAATCAATATAATCAATATTACATTGATTTTCCCACTTGTAAGGAATACATTCACTTATTTCTTGGAACTTTTAAAATATTGATGCATTTTCCTTCTTTTTTTATTACTAATATTTGGAATCTAGTGTGTATTTTCCAATCACAGCACATTTCAATTTAGGTGCTAAAATTACTTGATTTGAATGGAGTACACAATTGAAAAAGTACGTCTGTATACTGGAGTTATTCTGAATATATTTACATAATTTATATGTAATGGCTGAATTGGATATCATTTAAATTTTTAATTAACTGAAGTGAAATGTCCAGTTCAGTTGTTTTAGCTGTATTTCATGATCTCAGCAGGCACATATAGCCAGCTGGTGGCTAACATAATGGATAATGTTGGTGGGATCAATCCTGTGGGGTTATGTTTATAAGTTTTGAGTCTTTCATGTATGTGAAGAAAAGATAACCTAAAACGAAAATTCACAGCTGAGTTAAAGAAAGAAGTCAGAGTTGATTTGCATAGCATCCGACATTCTGTTGGTCAAGAAAGCAGTCAAGAATTTTCTATGTGAAATTCTCATTTTTGTATATTTGTTAATGGGAGAGATGTTGAAATGTAGGAAAAAGGAAAAAAGCAGATCTGTACGAGTGGCCTCTTGCTACTCCTTTTGCATTCCCCATCCTCTTACCCTATGTTCATTCTCTGTGTCATGTATGCATGGCTTTTGTTTTATTTTTAGATTTTTTTTTCTCTGAAAATTGTTTCAGCATCTCCTTCCTGAGTAGGAAGGCATACTGGATTACAACCCAAAACATGATTGTAACCTATCATTAATTTTCTTTAAGTGATTCTTCTTCAAATTCATGGAACAATTCCTCAAATAATTATTTTTTCAAGAGAAATGGATGTCTTCAGTGCTCTCGTTCTTCCTGTTAGAAACACAAGAATTTCACTTAATTATCAGATGGAGAGTCACAAAGGCTAAGCCTCTGTATTTTTCCACCTTCACTGTTCTTATTTAAGTGACCTCTTAAATAAGCTTTGGGACTTGGGAGGAAAGGCATTCAATACTTAAGACTTATATCCAGTAAACCTAATAAGGGGGAAGAATTTTAAGACGGGATCATTAACCTGTACAGCATGAAGAGTTCGGAGCATAAAGAACCCATTTCTCAAGTGAGAACTAAATAAAAATCTTCTAGTTAGCATCAAGAATAAGTTTGGGTTCTTTAAAGACATTATCAAATACTTTAGGAGGATTAGGCTATGGCTCAGTAATAGAGCCCTTACCTGGCATGTGCAAGGCCTTGGGTTCAATCTCCAGCACCTCCGCCACCCCCACAAGGTAAAATATAAAATGGTTTGGGATTCAGTCTGGAAGCAAATAACTAATTTTTATGCAAAGCAGTGCACACCCCACAAACCTGCACAAATAAGCTGATTCAGCAGAGGGTCATCATCCGTGTCTATTTTACCCATTCAAGGGGCCTTATTCTTTACCTGTTGCCCTTCAGACAGATGCCTGAAAATGTTTCAGGAACCTTAATGCTTTGAACCTTAGACCCATTTGTTTTATTTCTGGGAATGTAGCCTAAGCTGGGAAAAATTCCTGAATGTGGAAAAGCTTTTACCCACAAAGATGTTTATGCTAATGCTCTCTGAAATAGAGCACAAGGTTGGAGTCAATCCAACTATACCACACTGGGAAACAGGTCCATAAATATATCCACTTGATAAAATATTATGCAGCCAGTAGAGGTGATGCTTCAAAGAGATCATACTGACATGTGTTGGGAATGAGGTGTCCCCCAAAGGCTCCTGTGTTGATGCAGGAGGTGAAATTATTATGAGAGCTGTAATCCAATCAATGGATTAACCCACTCGATGGATTAATAATTTGAATGATTTGCTGGGTGGTAGCTATGGTCAGGGGATGTGGCTGGAGGAAGTGGGTCATTTAGGGCAGACCATAGGAATTTTATGTTTTGTCCCCGGCTCCTCTGGCTCCCTTTCTCTGCTTTCTGGCTGCCATGAGCTGAGCTTCTTTTCCTTCACCGAACTCTTCTACCATGATGATCTATCTTATCTTGGGCCCAGAGGAATGGAGTTGATCAATCATGGACTGAACCTCTGAAACGGTGAACCAAAATATAATTTTCCTCTTCTATGTTGCTTTTGTTGGGTGTTTTGGTCACAGCAACATGACACTGACTAGCAGACATACCAACGTGGAAAATATGCTTGAGATAAACTGTTCAGTGAAAAAGGATGCATAGGATAACAATAACCACACCTACAAAGAACGGGAGAAACTTCAGTGGACTTCAGTGGACTTAGCAGGGCTTGTGTTTGTTTGATGGTGTCAGGGTGCTTAATTTTCTTTGGTAGCATATGATATATTTTAGGTTTTCTCAAATAGGATCATTTTAAAGAAAAGTGAAACCTCATTAAAATTCTAAAGGAGAACACCAAAAGGAATGAAAGAGGCAGAGAACTATTAGAAGCTGCTTCTAGTGGCTACCTGGAAGTGGGCAGTGTGTGTGTGTGTGTGTGTGTGTGTGTGTGTATTGGGGGGGGTGGAGTGTTCCTGTTTACAATGATTTTACAGAATTGAGACTCCAAAAGAAAGAGATGGAAAAGAGGTGGCCTAGGAAGGGTGCCCTGGCTGGGTCAGATGGAGGCAGGCATTGATGGGAGTTGTCTCTCAGCCCTCTGTAGAAATTCAGAGTCTGGGCTTCAGGCCTTACTCCCGGGTTCTTGTTTGTTTGGTGTGGCTCCTGGTGGGCTGGACATATAAGCAGTTTTTGCTGTGTTCAGAATCAGTGAACAGTGGACAGAGTCTGTGGCAATTCTGCTGACCATATTATTTATTTTATGCTTTTAGAGGGTTGCCTTTGGAGTTTGAAAAACAAAGTGAAAACAGTTTGTTTTTCCTTTCTATCCAATTTGCAGTAAATATCCCTGGGCATTACTACAACCTTCCAAGCCCTTCTCGAATTGCTGAACCACTTAAAGTGGTAGCTGTTTTGGGCAGGTTATGTTTGAGAGTTCTGTAATCTTGTCTTAGAATTCTGTGATGTACCTTTAATTATTCTTAAAGTAGTGAACTTTAATTAAAGTACATGACTCTAAACCTCCTGCTGATGGGAGATGTATTACCACAGCATAACTGGGTTTGTGAAACCAGCAGTGGATCAGGCCAATGTTAAAGATCATTAAACAACTTCCCTCCTGCCATGGTACTGAATTGGAGATTTCTTTCTTTCTTTCTTTCTTTCTTTCTTTCTTTCTTTCTTTCTTTCTTTCTTTCTCTCTCTCTTTCTCTCTTTCTCTCTTTCTTTCATCGCCTAAATCAATTTTGTAATCCTCTTTGTTATCTAATAGGATATTATCTAGGATAAAGTCTCTTTATAATGTTATTGCTTATATATGTTTGAATATAACCACAGTTTGAAAGGCTTAGCTAAAGCACAATGCTTTATTGTAAGCTTTCATATTGGAAAACTATTTTTCTTTTGAAAAATGTACACTCCAGTCTAGTTCAAACATTTATTTCAACTTTCACTATATTGAAACTTCAAGGAAAAGAAGAAAGAAACTTTTTTATTTTTTTTTAAACTGCACTCAAGCCATGGGTTACTGAAGAACTCACACTATGAAAATGGTCAGATCATAGAGACATGTGGAAATCATCTGGTCTGGAAATAGGGAGAATAAAAGTTATTGGCAGGTCCTCCTACCATTTCACCAGGTGATTGTGGTTCACTGAGGAGACCAGTAAATTCCATGGACATGAGCTCATAGCCAAACTTCTTTTGCTGTAAAATGAGTGTCTTGGTAAGTCACAATGTGGAGAAACTGACAATAAATTAAGTGTGGTGAGGATAGGAGCAATCCAGGAAAAGATGGCAAAATTTTCTGTGTCTGCTTATTCCGGCTAGGAATCACTATCCCCTTTGTGACAGAAGGGGTGTATGAGGTCCAGTCATTGCCACTGTACAGTAGACTGTTTCCCTTCCCTCCCCACCCAGTAGTTCTGGTCTCCACAATTGGAAAGACAGGTCCTCAGCAGTAGTGATAAGACAGATGAGGCCTGGAGAGGGGGTGTCCATGGATGGGTTGCACCTGTGCATAACTGGATTGGACCTGTGGGGCCATGCTGTTGGACCTCACTGCCTGCCCATTTTGTACAAAGGCTCACTGAATAGCACTGGAGAAGAGCCTGACCAGCCCCCACAGGTTTCATCTTGTCCATCAGATGTTTGAGCACTTCCTCTGCACAGGTTGTGCTGAGCTTCCTCATGGGTCTTTGAATATTACTAGATTGCACCCACTCCCAAAGGCCCATCTACATACCTCATTCCCAGACCTCCTTGTTCTGATTTTGCAGTCCTCTTCCTTCCCATCCTGTCATACTGTTAAGTGCCACCCAGAGATTGACAGATCCGTTCTTCTGGGTGTCTTTCGATCCAGATGATGTAGAAACATTGATCTTCACCACTCTCTTGTAGACACCCCAAATGGGGCTGTAATACTAGATTGTCTTCTTCTAGTTGATGTCGATTATATCTCACAGAATCATCCATAAATCAGGCCTGAGGTTTTCTGCCTATGTTGGTTGATCATAAAGTAGTTACCATGAGGACACGGGGATAAACTGAGGAAGAGGAGACAGTTACCAGATAACATAGAGGTCTGAGTCACCTGCCTATGCAGCTTATACCTTCTGCTTGAGCCCGATTTCTTGCCTACCATTTCCACTTGACAGCAGATACCTACTGTCCACATGTAGCCTAAAAAGAAAGCTAGGTTCTTCTGGTCACATGGTCACTTGATGTCCCATAGTCAGCTGTTCAGTACGAGGGCTTGGTAAGCAAGCATGAGGTGTTTCTCAAAAGAAGTTGTGGCCCCGTCTCTGCTATGACAGTCCAGCAGCCTTTGCTGGGCTTCTTCTGTTTCGCAGAGGCCCTGTGTGACATCTCTGTTTGTTATGAACACTTTGCAAATCTCTGGATCTGTTGGATCATACATAACCCCAGGAACAGAGCAGCTTGCACCACTGCCTGGACTTGCTTTGCCCCCCCCCCCCTCAATACTGGCTGCCTTGCAGTTTCCCAAGTAAATGGGTGAAAGCAAAATATATGTGCTGTGTGTCACCTCCAAACTCCAGAAGAGCCCACTGAGCTTAAAGCCTCCATGTTGACTAAGAGGCTAAATAATGATGGAGATTATAACAGCATAAAGTAGTGGCCCTACCCTGTCTAGGACAACCTGTCAGAGACAGCTAGACTAAACTCTGGAGGTATGACTGAGGATACGACTGGTGGCCACTGCACTACCTCTGTCTGCTTCTAGGGCTCAGGAGAGCTGCTGTAGGGCTAATTTGGAGTGGACATTTACTATGGGCACAGATGTTTATTCATGGGAAGCTTGGCCTAAAGTACTGTGGAAGCTGGTCTGGAATTTGACATTTTATCAACTGTTGGAAAAATACCCCTTATTTGGAAGTTTTTTTTTTTTTTTAAACATTTTTCTTCTTTAAGGTTGTTATCTATATTTCTATGTCTTCCTTTATCTTATGAGGGCTATCCTTTAGGTCGTTTTCTTATCTATGTATAGAAAATACATATCTGAGTTTCAAAGTTATATTGAGTTTTAGGCACTTTTAATTTTAAATTATCTTATTTGGCACAAAAGAGTTGTTGGCACTGCCTTAGTAACAGCAGAACTGGAAGAACTTGGTGAAATTTTGCAAGAGTTATTTTTAATAGGCCGCTCTTCAGTCAATCAACCAACACATAGATGCCATCAAAGCACGAGTAATTGAGTGGAGGCGGAGGCTGGAGGGACTCCTGGGGTGAGAGAATTGTCACCCGCTTCTCTTCTAAACCCAGACACTCTAATCCAGCTAGGCCTCTGCCAGTTAGCACTGGGAACATGCCCTGTAGCACTAGTCTATTGTGCAAAACTTTCAAGTAAAAAAAAAAAAAAAAAATTCTACTTCCAAAGTCACCTGAGTCAGAACGAACAGATTAAACATCTCAGGTCAAGTTTAAATTATTTAAGTTCATACATTATGAGGGGACCTTCCTGCAGTCACAGAATGATTCTAGAACATTCAGATCAAGTATAAGTCCCGGGCTTTCTAGAGGACATGCTAGAAAATTAAAGTGCGTGGATATCTTGGAGAACGTTAAAATGACAACATGGACTGTAGCTGGCTGAGGATTTGAAAGTGTTCCTGCAGTGTTCAGCAGGAGATAAGGTGAGTTGGCCACCCAGAACTCTGCCTGCTCTTGGCAGAGGTTCATTCCTTCTCTCCCATCCCAATCATCACAGGTCACACTGTGTGCTTTGGTCCCAACAGAGCCAATCTCATCATTCCCTTAATCACTGTTCACTGTCAGCTCTCCTAGATCACTTTCATCCCTTGAACTGTAATCCCCACTTGCCTTTTCCACATTCTCTCCTCTGACCCTATTTCCTCCCCTCCCCTGTGGGTGCTGTGACGGTTGGTCATTGGCAGTATCCCCTATGACATCATTTCTCCTATGTGCTTTTCACATCCTCTACCATCTCCTTCTCAAGCAGGCCCTGTTTCTGTCCTGCCCTCCCGCTCCTTGGGAATGTGCACAGGTAGGAATGTCCTCCTTGCTCTCCTCACTATTGCCCTGAGGTGGTTCAGGCTGCTGCTTCTCAACAACAACAACAACAACAACAAAAACAACAACAAAAAAACCCAACTATCATCAGAGTCTGCTACCCACTGCTTTCCCTAATTGTGTTCCTTCCTGACCCCTAATCTTTTCTTTTAATTCTCTTAATATTTGGGTTCTCTAGAGAAACAGAACTGATAGGATGTGTATATACAGAGACAGAGTCATGATAAGGAATTGGCTCGCAGGATTATAGAGGCCAAAATCTGCAGTGTGGGCTAATAATTGGAGTCTCAGGATGGCTGATATTCTAGTCCCACTCTGAAGGTTAGCAGGCTGAGCCCAGAAGAGCCAATGGAGCATAAAATGTCCAAAGGCAATCTGCTGGGGAAGTCCCTCTTAACTCAGGGATGTCATGTGTTCTATGAAGGCCTTCAACTGATTGGATAAGGTCCACTCACATCATGGATGGTGATCTGCCTTTCTTTTAAGTTTCCTGAATGAAATGTTAATCTCATCTGCAAACACCTTCTAAGTTGATATGTAAGATTAGCCATCACAAGTTCACCCTTGGTGCACATATGCATTTATTTAACCACACTGAATTTCTACCTGACATGATCAAATTGTACTGTGTATGATTTCCAGGAAACCTACTAACCCTTTCCCCAGAAGAGGATTCAAAGTCCTCAAGTGGTGTTTACTCTTCTCCTCAATATCCCATAATTGACATACCATGATGTAAAGTTAACAATACCTAAATATTGTGTTATCAAGTCAGTAGATCTTATGTTACATGATACAGGGATAGGAGAGAGAAGAAAACAAAGAAATCGGCTGCACACACACATTCATACAAAATAGGGTGGAAATACTCATGGCCATGAACAATTCTTTTGTGGTTATATGGCCATAGCTAATATTTATAGCTGCCTTCTTCTACTGCCCAGCTCATATTCCCTCGGTCCTCAGCAAGCACCTGAGCCGGATGTGATCTTTACCCTCCCTTTCTTGGTGACAAGCTTCAGGGATAATTCTTAGTGATTTTGATATCTACAGAGATGATTCTTCTAAACCTCTGGCCTCTCAGCTGCTGGCCTCCTCTCCCAAGTGACCTTATCCTCAAGCCACTATATTGTTAGCAATTTATTCCTTCTTTTATGTGTGTCCCTGCCAGGCCTCCCTGGTTCCAGTTCACAGTAGTATTTGCTGCCCCTGTTGTTTTACGTAGGACTATTTCCTTTGCCCTCCCTCTCCCATTGATTTCCCTGAGTCTCTAGATTCTTCCTCTGTTCTGGGCTTGATGAGGGCTGCAGCAACCACACAGCTGTCTGAGAAGTTGCTCTTGGCTCCTCCCCAGACCCAACCTTGCCTGAGCTTTTCACCTCCCTGTCTTCCAAAATGGTAATGCCACTGAGGGCCAGAGGGGCCTGCAAGATCTTCCTCTGACCCTTTTGAAGTGGTGGACACGAATGGGTTTTCATAGCTCGTAGGAGGGGAGGTTCCTGCTAGGGTCAGAAGCTCTCTTTCCCCTTTGCTTTGCCATTTCTCTTGATTGAAGGCATCAGCCTTCCAGGTTGTAGACCACCTGATCCTGAGTCCTTGCTCAGCCTCACAGATAAGAGCCCCTGCAGTGTTGGAGTCACACGACCTACAGAGTTCTGTGTCCTGACTTCCCAGTTAATATCACCGATTGTTTTCTTATGCCATTACAAAATGTTCGCTGCAAATGTGGTTTTTTAATGGCTGCTTAATACACCACTGAATGACCAGACTGTATTTACCTAAGTCAGGAAAGATATGTGGTATTTTTCTCTGGACCGGAGAGAACAAGAGCTTTTATGTTTTAAATATTTTATCAAGCAACAAAGTTTTGTGTCTCCCTTTAATAAGTTGTACTCATTTCTAAGAAAGAAATTAGGATTCTAAATAGTCACCTTTGCCTACTCTTTTTGTCCCTTTTTCTGCTGCGTCAGTGAAAAGGCCTTGAATTACCCCACAGGGGACATTCTACTCTTTGCAGTTCATGTAGAGTCACACCACATAGCTAAGAATATGCAAGACCTCCCAAGAAACTATTTAAGAGTTTAAACTCTTAAGAGCTATTGTGAGCTTCCATATTCAAATAGTAACTATTTGAAGGTGAAATAAAAGTGAAGTATATTATAAATCCATATCAAACTTATAAATATACACTTGACATTAATTTCTCATCATTTGAAATCATCAGTATGTTGACTACTGGATGCCTTTTCCTATTGTCAAAAGCAAATGTATGAAAAATTTAAACTCTTAATACCATCTCTTTCCTAAAAGTGTGGTTAAATTTTTACACTGAGTTAGGGAGACATGGTAAGTTTTAATAATTCACTTAATAATTCACTGCTCTGTGGTACAGAGGAGTTGAAATGAGAAAGGGACAGACTGAGGGAAAATATGCCTCAGGATGTTCAGGCAACTCTATCAAATATTCACAGGAGTTATTTTCAAAGAATGGAATTAATCATCTTTAAGTAAGTCTTATTTCAGTTCCGGGAATCTATGGGAGGACTTTTCATTCCATGGGACACATTCTAGGACCGACAGGGAACATTGGTCTATCCCTACAGAAAAACCACAGTGTTGATGTAGGGGCAGAAGAGAGGACAAAGGATCCAAAATTATTTGCCATCCTTCGTCTCATGCTTTCTACAAATACACTGTCTCCCCAATCCTGAAGAAGGGTCCCACATTCCAGAATCTATGGATGGTGAGGAAAAGAAAGAGATTTTTCCCAGGATGCTTTGGATAATCAGAAGTTGGATAAAAATAGATTAAGCATCTCTGGTATTCATCCTTTATTTCTGAGTCTGAATATCAAAGCCATCAAAATAACTGAATTTTAATGAGGTGGTTTTAATTAATCACCAGTTTGAAAAGCTGTGCCAGGGTGGTACTGGCAGGTGCTTTATTCTAGTGCACAGGAAGTGATGATGGCCTGGGTCACAGAGATGCAAGTTGCTCCAGGTGGTGATACCGATGGGTTGGTAGGTAGCTACAGTCATGTCATGACGATGACCCTGATAACACGCAAATCATAGATGTGGACTTTTAAGTCATCTCTTGATGGCTTACATTTTTTAGAAGGAGGACATGCTTAGACCAGTAAACTAAAAATTATTTTGTTCTTAAAAGTAGCTGGTCTTCAGGTTTTCTGTAGCACAAGTCAGATGAGTTTCTTCTACAGTGGGAGAGGAGAGTTCTTTCACTAATATTGAGGCTCAGGAAGATGAATATTGGATGGGTGGGGGGAAGCCCGACCTTTTAACCTTTTTTTTTTTTTTTCTGGTACTGGGAATTGAACCCAGGGGTGTTCTACCACTGAGCTACACCCCCGGCCCTTTTTGTTTTGTATTTTGAGACAGGGTCTTGCTAAGTTGCCAAAGCTGACCTCAAACTTGCTGTCTCCCTGCCTCAGCCTCCCATGCACCAATGTACCTGGCTCAACCAGACCCTTTGGCCCAAGAAATAGAAAGGACCATGGACTGCCAAGAACAAAAAATAATTTAGTTCACTGTCCCCAAAATATCCTTCCTCTGATGAACTTAGATGGCTTAGAAGCAACTCAGAAGTTCACATTTATGACCTACCAAGATACCAGGGTGGTCACCAGGACAAGCCAGTAACTACTTAGCGGGAAGGCAAAGAGGTCAGGAGTGAGTATCCTGACTCTTCTCTTGGATTAGGACACCCAAGGGTCTGAGGACGTGTCTTAAGAGGGGAAGAGCAGAAATATTCAGCAGAAGGCAAGAAAGCCTAAAGTAAGGTGGCAAGAGTAGCTAGCGCAGCCGCAGGAACCCTGTGTGTGACCATGACCACGGAGGCGCCAGATCATTAGTTGGGCACTGTCAAGGTTTTGTTCAAGCTTTCTCTGGCCGCTGCTCTCCTCTTGCCTCCTCTGTGAGCCAGTCCCTGGGCCCTCACGGCACCAGCACCACCACACCATCCAACAGTCTAAGGTATGGAGAACCGGGCTTGCCCTGGGTCCTGGGAGGAAGTCCTGCCCTTTGTGACTAGAATAACCCTTTAAACTTTGAACTAGAAATACAGGCTCTCTTTTATTTGTTAACACTGTAATTGTGGTGTTTACATGTAAATTGACACTTCTAAGTAAGTGCCTGGTAACATACTGTGTTCTCTTTTGAAGATAAACATTCTTTTCTTGTTTACTACTAGCTCTCTCAACCTCTTATTTATTTGTTTATGTGTTGGGGGGGTGCATACCAGGCTTGAACTCAGGGGCTCTCGACCACATCCCCAGCCCTATTTTGTATTTTATTTAGAGACAGGGTCTCACTGAGTTGCTTTGTACCTCGCTTTTTACTGAGGCTATCTTTGAACTCGCGATCCTCCTGCCTCAGTCTCCTGAGCTGCTGGGATTACAGGCGTGCGCCACCGCGCCTGGCCAATTCCTTTAGTTTGAGAATAAACGGAATTGTGAATTTTAGCCTACTGTGTTTGATCACAAATTCTGAATTGGTGAAGTTTGAATTAGTGAGGTTATAATGCATATTTTTTTCACCATCTTAGGTTCTCTGGCATTATTATGTGGTCTAATTCCAAATGTAGCCAGCTCTTACATTGATGCACTTTTATTACAGTCAGAAGTGTACCAGATTTTTGTATGGCACAGGGAGCTAAGAGCATCATTATCCAGTTGAAACTGAAAGGGAAATTTTCAGTGGGCTGAAGGGCTGTGTATTTTTATCAACGGTTCATTAGTGGTTTTCTGTGCAGGGGACCAATACTAAAACACCCAAAGGATATGGAGCAGATAGGGAAAAAAAAAAACAAAAACCAAGTGGCTTCACACTGTGTCCAGAAGGAAAGAAAACATAAGTAGGGGACTGTAGACATCTCTCTAATGTGAAGACACCAGGGAAATATGCTAGACTCTCATACAAACACTGGGCTTTTATTTATTTAAATTTTGACTTACCTTTTTCACCTCTAAGACCAATTATTGTAAATAAAAAATGATATCAAAATTTGTAAACCAGGCCATTTACTTGCCACAATGTATGGTATATAGGTGTGTGTGGCTTCAGAGTTCAGACAGAGTCTATTCGGGGATTCCAGTCCGTGTACAAGGATAGCAACGAAGGGCCACTGTGAACTCTGGGTGTGCCTGGGAGTGCTGGGAGGTACAGAGTAAGAGTCCCACATGCTTTGTAAATCCTTCTGTTAGATTGGAGTTTCTTGACTGACATTTGGAGTGGATAATTCTTCGCTGTCTTGTTTATTGTAGGATGTCAAGTAGCATCCCTGGCCTCCCCCTACTAGCATGCCTCCAATGATGATAACCCAATATTTCTGCAAATATTGTGAATGACCCTGGAGGTTACATAGTTCCTGGTTGAGAACCACTGGTTTAGACCGCAGCTCTCACTTAGGGAAGTTACGACTTCCTTATCCCTTCTCACACTCCTGCTAGCTCTTGCCCCTTTGTTCTCAGTGTGTGTGTGTGTGTGTGTGTGTGTGTGTGTGTGTGTGAGAGAGAGAGAGAGAGAGAGAGAGAGTCTAATGCCATAGCATTGATTTCATAAAACTTGCTGCCACCATGTGGGTGGTACAGGCCAGAGGAGCATCTCCCTCACCTTTATCATCGTTGCTTCCAAAGAAGGTTCTACCAGGATCTAATAGGTAGAAAATACAATCAGATCTCAGAATAGGGGGATCATGAGATCTCCTCACCAGTTTTCAACTTCTATACGTATTCTCATTTGCCAGAAATAAGATCATAGTGTTTAATGGGGAGAAAGTTTGGCTTAAAACAGCATGAGTCCACAGCCTCATGGGGAATCAGAAGAGGCAGTGGTTCAGATGGAGGTCACAGAGAGTCTAGGAGCTGGTGCCTGGCCGTCTTGAGTGATGTCATCCAGACTTCAGGAAGCAATGTGTTTCCTGAACAAATGGGTTCAAGGCTGGTCAAGCTCCTCTGTAGTGCAGAAGGTGGAATGTGGGTCTGCAGAGAGAATCTAGAGACAGCCATTTGTGGACTAAAGTACTTCTGGAGCCAGAGGGGATGTCTTTGTTTATTCTTTTAGTCATCTAGAAATAATCCATTTAGTGCATATTTTCTTTGAATCATGTGTTGGACAAAATCCTGAGGACTGAGCATTTGAAGAGATGGATTTGTAAAGGAGTCAAAAACAAAAGTAGAGAGATCAGTCATGGATCCCACCCAACCACAGAGCACAGCCAGCATTCTTGCCTGATTGTGGAGCTCAGCCAGCAGTCCTGCCCCGCTGTGAACATAGCCAGAGACCTGCCTGACCTGGGACTCTCACAGCAACCCTGATGAACCACAGAGCATATCTGGTGGTCTTGCCCAGGCAGGGAATATAGTCACTGACTGCACAAACATAGTGTGCTGCCTAATTGCAGAGTTTAACCTGAGGTGAATATGATCCCATAGTTCAATCTGTATCTCCAGCACCCAGTGCCACTGCCTGGCTGGGGAGCACAGCCTGGAGTCCCAGCTGGCTGGGGGCAATTGCAGAGTCCATCCAGAAATTCTGCCTGGTCAATGACCCCAGCCAGCAGCCCCTCCAGAGTGTGGAGCTCAGTTGGCAGAGCTACCCAACCACTTAGGCCATTCAGCAGGCCCATTGATCTTGGAGCATGGGGAGCCCTGCCCAGCTAGATACTCTGACATCACCCCGGCACACCTGTGTATGTGCTACCAGCTGTCCATCCAGAACTCCAGGCTGTTTGAAGTTTGTTTCCTCACCAAGCAAATCTGCAAAAAGCCTGGAGGAAGTGATTGCTTCCTCAAGAGTGTAGTCATCCATGCAAGGAAATGAAGATAAGGAAGAACTGGGGAAGTAAGAGATCACCAAAGGAAGGTTAAAAAGCTCCAATAACTGAGACTACAGAAGTGGACATTTGTGAACTGATTCACAAGAGTTCAGAATAGTCCTCTTCAGTGAATGTCAAGAAACACTGGTGGCTAAACAAACTTAAGAATATAATACAGGGGGGAAAAAAGAGGTTTAACAAAGAAACAGAAACCATTAAAAAAAAATCCTAGAGCAGAAATATATAATGACAGAACTGAAAAAATTCAATGGAGAACATCACCAGCAGAAGAAAGTGTCACCACCAGCGGCCAATCTAGTAGGTTCAGGAGCAGCGGAGCTGGTGAAACCTTGTGGTTGTCTAGCAAGAAAGTTCCTTTATTTCCAGGAGAGATGTGCCTGAGATCAAGGTTGAGGCTGATAAGACTCTACCACAGAGCGTCCACATGGAGGGCATTACCACAGCAGCTAGGCATCCTGCACCTTTGCACAGAAACTTTCCCAGGCACCAACCATGCCACAGCCATGAAGTCATCAGACCCCAATCTCAGACGCTGCTCTCCCCTTCTTTGTTACCACTCGCTCTCCACAAGAAACAATCAGAGAACTTGAAAAAGGCCATTTGGATTATCCAGGAAGAGGAAGAAAAAAGTGTTTTTTTAAAAAAAGAAAACAACAACCCTAAAGGAATTTCTAATGTGGCAATGCTGGTGTGCAAATCACTTTTAACTCTGATATAGAAGTTAAAAACAAACATTAAAAGCTATAACTATTTATTGTTATATGATATAAAAAGATGTAGATTATAATACCAGTAACCTAAAATGGGAGGGGAGGAGTAAAAATATAGTTATTATATATTAAGAGTTAAGTCACTGTAAGATGAAAATAAGATGTCTTAACCATATTTTGTGTAAGCCTCATGATAATCAAAGAGGAAAATCCTTTAGTAGATACATAAGGGATTACCAAGATTAAAGGTCATGAAATCTCAAAGGTAGACATCAAGAGATGAGGTGATGGAGCTATGAAACATTGAGAAAACAATTAACAAAATGGTGAAACTAAGTCCTCACCTGCCAATAGTAACCTTAAATGTAAATTAATTAGCTCCACCAACAAAAGATGGAGTGTCTGAGTGCATTGAGAGAGAGAGAGAGAGAGAGAGAGAGAGAGAGAGAGAGAGAAAAGAGAAGAGAAATGATCTCCGATGAGTTGCTGCCCCTAAGAGACTCAGTTTAGCTTTAAGGACACGTGGAGGCTGAAAGCAAAGGAATGACAAAAGATACTCCATGCAAATGATCACCTACAGAGATCGGGGGTCACTATACTTTCATCAGATGAAATATGCTGTCAGTCACAAATGGTCGCAAGAGAAAAAAAAGCCCATTATATAAAGATAAGGTGGTTAAATTCATCAAGAAGAAACAACAATTGTAAATATTTATGCACCAGCAACAGGGCACCTAATTATATACAGCTAACAGACCTGAAAGGAGAAATAAACAGCAATGCAATACCAATAATGGACTTTAATATCCTACCTTCGAAAAGTAGATAGATCACGCAGACAGAAAATCGATAAGGAACTGGTGGATCTAAACAACACTGTAGACCAAGTGGAGTTTGCAGACATACAGAACATTCCATCGGACAGCATCAGAATACACATTCTTCTCAAGTTCCCTTGGGACATTTTCTAAGATAGATCATTGTAGATTAGAAGTTTGAAATAGTTCAAGTATCTTTTATGGCTAAACAGTAGTGTAAAACTGTAATCATAATAAGATGAAAACTGGAAAATCCACAAATACATGGACGTTAAACTGTACACTCCTGAACAAACATTGAGGCAAAGAGGAAATCAAAAGGGAAAAAAAATCTTTTCTTTGGAAACACAATATACCAATGCTCATGGGAAGTTTATAGTGATAACAATCCACATTAAGAAAAAAAAAATATTAAGTTTTGGAAGATGGTAGAGGAGAGGAAGGCTACAGGACCCAGCAGTTGAATACCTGGCTTAACAACAAGAGGACAGCTTCTTAGTGAGGTGGGTGATTGGAATAACTCCCTGAAACTTAATATTGATCTGTAAAAAAACCCAAAAAGCTGTGTAAGTCACAGAAGTCAGAAATGCAAATGTATCAAATCATGCAATAGAGAAGCACCAGCTTGGGCTTCAATGGCTGCAACCAAGGGGAAGGGCCCCGTAGGCAAATGATGGCTAAACAAATTTTCAAATGAAGAACTGACATGGGGTAACCTGTGGATTAGGGGGGAAGGCTGAATTTAATAGACACGGAGTCAATAGGGGAAGCAAATCCCAAAGTAACTTCCCCAGGCAGGGAAGTGTTCTGGGCACTGGAAGTGGGTACTGGGCTGCCTTGGCACTCTCCACCTCCAGGGTAAGCATGCGCCTGCCCTGCCAGAAAAGGTGATGCCTGTTTTGATTGTGTTATTGGAAAAAGCGAATCCCTGCTGATGCTGAGTTTTCCTGATTGGGAAAAGTGTGCACTTAGAAAAGGGGGTGGGGGAAGCTTCCAGAGAAAGATACAGCTCTCATCTCCTCTCCTCTTCTCCTGATGTGGCTGGAGAAAGTGCATGCTCACGTGCACACTCTGAAGCTGCCCCTTCCGCCTGCAGCCTAGAAACGGGAGGGCTGTAAACCCTGCAGCTCACTATAAACTCCCAGATGAGACCAGAGAGACTGAAATAGGCACAAAGACAAGTTTGCCCGACACATTCAGGCCCTGGATTCCAAGGGAAATCTCCCCCTGTGTGGCATGACTGTGGACACACAGGAGTCACTGCACTCCAGGGCAGAGACCTGGTATTTCATACTCATATAGATGAGTGTGAAACCTGTGGAGGTTTTGTCCTAGAAGTGGATTTGCCAGAAATTCTAGAGCTCCAGGCATCCTGCAGAGAAGGGCATCCTCTCCCCCAGTCGGGAGTGGAGAGCGATTCTTAAACACCCACCCACAGAGTTCCAAAGTTTGATCTAGACTAAACCCCAGTTACTAGAATCTTTGATGTAGAACTCCGCAGCACTCCCACTACAGAAACACACAAATTGTCAACACCCAAATAGTGCTATCTATGGGGAGATTGGAAGTTGAGGTCTACAGACATCCTTGGCTCCTACCACAAAGGCTGGCAGCAGAGAGGAACACAGAGATTTTGGGCTTAACAACTCCCAATCCTTGGCCCAGGGGTTACAAAGGAAAAACAAATGGCAAGAATGAACATCCATCCCTCCAACAGGTTTGACCACCTCAGCAGAAATAAGTCTTTTATTTCTCAGCAAGATTTTTCAGGTTTTATTCTTCATTTTATTTTATTTTTATTTCCTTATTTCTTTTTTTCCTTTCTTCATACTCACATTTTAATCTATTATTTAAAGAAATTTAATTTAAAAAAAATTTCAGACATCATTTCATTATATTGTACTACTTTTTACTTTTTCCCCCATTATGTATGATTTTGTATGTGTGTATGTGAGTGTGTGTGTGGGAGTGTGTTTGTACTCACTATACGGATAGATTCAAAAAAGATTGTGTGCACTCATAATTTTTCTTTTACATCGTTTTTCTTCTGCACCTGTTTATTATTTAGCCTTGACTTTTCTTAGATGGGGTTCAACTATATGTCCAAGCTGTTTGGATCTTACAGTGGCTGGTTTGTCCATACCTTGGTTCTCATCCTTTTTATCTCCCCTTCATCACTTTCTTCCCACACTAACAACCAAGTTTTCCTATTCTCATGTCCTTTCTTCATTTTACTACTTTATGTGAGCCTACTATTCCTTTTCTTTCACAGCCTGAATCTGCTAACTACCACCTGCCTTTCCTTGGATCACTTTTTAAAAATATTTCAAACTTTCTCTCACTTCCCCACAATACTTTCTTTGTGTTTAAGAAACTGTAATCTCACTAAATAATAGAATTATATGGTTTATGTAAGTCCTGCCTCTTTCATGTTGTTGTGATTATTAATATAATGGATGACATCACAGACACCTGATGTGGAATGCCTGATCTAATCCACAGTTTTGTACTGCTGGTACTAATGTTCATTTCAGACCCCACCATTAATATAGAGGTAGCAATTAGTGTAGATGTCAAAGTAGACACTGGAAATTTTTCTCAAAACTGTATATCTGCAGCTGATATTAGTGATACTCCTGGCTTCCCCTCCCTCTGAGAGGAGCTGGAAGGGATTGGGCACTTCCGGATCATGGAGTAGAGACCCTGCTGACAAGAAACACTCACAACTCAGCCAAGCAACAGTGAATCTCATCCTGTACATGATCCAGTGCCACCTGAGACTAACCATTACTTCAACTCAGAATTGTGGAGACAAAAACCCCAAACCAAAAACCAGGTCCCAAGGAAGAATAGCAAGAAGAGAACTTCAGGCCCCACCCTTCAACATCCACTCCTATACCAAACACAGAGAGAATTCCTAGAATAAGGAAAAAACTATATACACGAGGACACACATAAAAGAGGAAGAGGAATCCATCTCAATTGATGTGCAAGTCCAGGACCTATGAAAACATGAGGAAGGAAAAAAAATCTTCCCCCCAAATTCACACTCTCCCACAAGAAAGGATCCCACAAATATGAAAAAGAATGAAATTCCAGAGAAATATTATAAAACACTGATCAGTAAAATGTACAATGAAGTAAAAGGAATCTAAGGAATGAAGTAAGAGAAAAAAATACAGGAGATGAAACACTGAAAAACAACTAATCAGAACTCCTATAAATAAAAGACACAATCAAATTAAAAATTCACTTGAAAGCATTGCCAACAGATTAGATTGTGTAGAAAATAGAGCTTCAGGAACTTGAAGATGGAACCTCAGGCCTTGAATACAGGATACATGAATTTAAGTACCCAGAATATAATAAAAAGAAAAAAAAATAGAACATGATCAGAATATACAAGAACTCTGGGGTGCTGTCCCTCTCCTCAGTCTATACCCAAAGGACTTAAAAACAGTATACTATAGGGACACAGCCACATCAATGTTTATAGCAGCATAACACAACAATAGCTAAACCGTGGAACCAACCTAGATGCCCTCCAACAGATGAATGGATTAAAAAAGTGGTATATATATATATATATATATATATATATATATATATATATATAATGGAATATTACTCAGTAATAAAAGAGAATAAAATCATGGCATCTGCAGGTAAATGGATGGAGTTAGAGAAGATAATGTTAAGTGAAGGTAGCTAATCCCCAAAAAAATAAATGCCGAATGTTTTCTTTGATATAAGGAGGCTGATTTATAGTGGGTTAGGGAACAGGAGCATGGGAGGAATAAATGAACTCTAGATAGGGCAGAGGGTTGGGAGGGAAAGGAAGGGGGCATGGGGTAATTAATGATGATGGAATGTGATGATCGTTACTATCCAAAGTACGAATTGGTATGAAGACACTAATTGGTGTGGATATACTATGTATTCAACCAGAGGTATGAAAAATTGTGCTCTATATATGTAATAAGAATTGTAATGCATTTTGCTGTCATATATAAATAAAAAATTTACATAAAAAAGAACTCTGAGGCAACATCAAAAGACCAATCGTGAGAATCATTAGGATAGAAGAGAATGTGGAGATAAAAGTTAAAGATTTTAAGAACATTTTCAATCATATAGTCACAGAAAACTTTTCCCATATCAGAAAATAGATAGACACCCACATACAGGACCTCAAATAGACCTAACCAGAAGAGAACTTTTTCAGACACATCATAATCAAAATGTCTAATTAGAAAATAAGGAAAGACTATTTAAAGCTGCAAGAATGGAAATATCAGATCACATTTAGAGGTAAATAAGGCTCACTTCTGACTTCTCAGCTCAGACATCAAAAGTTAGAAGGGCCTGGAATGAGATATTCCAGGCTTTAAAAGAAAACCATTGCTAACCAAGATTTCTATACCCAACCAAATGCTCCTTCATATTCAGTGAGTAAATAAAAACTTTCTGTGACAAGGATAAACTAAAAGAATTTATGGCAACCAAGCCAGCACTACAAATAATTCTCAAGGATAAAATGTACACAGAAGAATCCAAAAACAAATTCTAAAGATCCCAAGTAGATAAAGATCAATAGAAGACTAATCATCTAAATGAAAATAAATAAAAGGAAGAAAATAGAACATGATCAGAATATACAAGAACTCTGGGGCACTGTCCCAGACAGATAACAAAAAGTCAGAATGGCAGTCAGTAAAACACAAACACATCCATAATAACACTGAATATAAATGGTCTCAACTCCCCAGTTAAAATATATAGATGAGCAGAATGGATCAAAAAACAAGACCCAACTATATGTTATCTGCAAGAGTCATCTCATAGGCAAGGACACTTACAGGCTGAAGATAAAAGAATGGAAAAAAATATTTCATGCAGTTGGAACCCAAGTAGCTAATCTCATATCTGATACCATTGTTTTCAAGCAAAAGTTCATCAGAAGAGACAATCTTGGTGTGCTGATACATGCCTGTAACCCCCAGTAGCTCAGGAAGCTGAGGCAAGAAGGTAACAAGTTCAAAGCCAGCTTCAGTAACTTAGCAAGGACTTTAACAACATAGTGAGACTCTGTTTCAAAAAATAAAAAATAGGGGTTAGGGATGTGGGTCAATGGTTAAGCACCCCTGGGTTCAATCCCTGGTGAGAGAAATAGGGAGAGAGGGAGGGAGGGAGGGGAGAGAGAGAGAGAGAGATAGTGAGAAAGAAGGTCATTACATACTGATAAAGGGAACAATCCAACAAGAAGATATATACAATAGTAAATATATATTCATCAAATGTCAGTGCACTCAATTAAAATAGTTTAAAAATACTTTTAGTATAAATATAAATAGTATATTTTAAAAATACTCCTTGACAATAAATCCCAGATGGACCCCAATACAATAAAACTGGGTGACTTTATATAGACAGGCCATGAAAGCATAAAATCAATAAAAATATATTTAACCTAATAATACTGAAAATCAAGTGGACCTAATAGGTATGCACAGAATATTTTACCCCAAACAGCTGAGTTTACCTTCTCAGCAGCTCATGGAACCTTTTCCAAAATAGGCTATATCTAGGTCACAATGTAAGTCTGAGCAAATATTAAAAAAAGATGTAATCCCATGCATCTTACTGGACCATATGTAATGAAACTAGAAATCAATAGCAAGAAAAATAATAGAAACTACATAAATACATGGAGATTAAGCAGTACTTTTTAAATGAAGAAGAGATCAAAGAAGAAATGAGAAAATAAATCAAGAAATTCTTAGACACAAATGAAAACAATGATATATCAAAATATCTGAGACAATATGAAAGCAGAACTAAGAGGAAAATTTATTGCATTGAGTGCCCACATTAAAAAAATAGAAATATCCCAAATAAATGAGTTTATACTCCACCTCAAGGCCTTAGAAAAAGAACAACTTAATCTCCAAATCAGTAGTAGACAGAAAATAATAAAAATCAGAGCCAAAATTAATGAAATTGGGAATAAAAAAATACACAGGATCAATGCAAAGAGTTGATTCTTCAAAAAGATAAACAAACTCCTTGCCAAGTTAACTAAAAAAAAGAGAGAGAGAGAGAGAGAGAGAGAGAGAGAGAGAGAGAGAGAGAGAGAGAGGAAGACCCAAAACAACAAAATTAGAGATGCAAAAGGAGATATTACCACAGACACTTCTGAAATCCAGAGGATCATTGGAAACTTTTGAAAATTTGTACTGCAACAAACTGGGAAATACAGAAGTCACTGACAAATTTCTAGATAAATATGACCTGCCCCCAGATTGAACCAGGAAGATATAAAAAGCCTAAGCCGACCAATATCAAACAATGAAATTCAAAGAGCAATTAAAATCCTACCAGCAAAGAGAAGCCCAGGACCAGATGGATTCTTCACTGAGTTCTACCAGACTTTACAGAAGAACCAACACAAGTCTTTCCCAAATTATTTCATGAAATTGAAAGAGAAGAAACACACCCAAATACAATGTATGAAGCCACTATAACCCTGATACCAAAACCAGACAAAGACACATCCAGGAAAAAAGAAAAACTGTAGACCAATCTCTCTGATGAACATAGATGAAAAAAATTCTTATTAAAATATTTTCAAACTTCATATTAAGAAGATAATACACTATGAATAAATATACTTCATCCCAAGGATATAAAGTTCTGTGTACACAAATCAATAAATGTAATTCACCACATAAATAGAATAAAGAACTAGAACCATATGATCTCTTTAATAGATGTAGAAAGGGCCTTTGATAAAATACAGAAACACTGATGTTAAAAACTGTGGAGAAACTATAGATAGAAGGAATTTACCTCAACGTTATAAAGGCTATATGTGACAAGTCAAAAGCAAACATCATACTGCATGAAAAAAACTGAAAACTTTTCCTCCAAAATCAGGAAAAAGATAAGGATGTTACCACTTCTAGTATATTCTTGGAACTAGCCAGAGCAATCAGGCAAGAGAAGGGAATTAAAGGCACAAGAATAGGAAAAGAAGAAGTCAAACTATCACTATTTCCTGATGACATGATCCTATATCTAGAAGACCAAAAAAAAAAAAATTCCAGCAGAAGACTCCTAGAGATGATAAATGAATTCAGCCAATTAGCAGGATACAAGATCAAAACTCACAAATCAATAGCTTTTTTATACTCTAATAGTGATTAATCTGAGAAAGAAATCATGAAAACCAGCCCCTTTACAATATCCTAAACAAAACAAAACACAACAACAACAATGACCAAAAATAAATAAATAAATAACAACAACAAAAAGCAAACTTGGGAATTAATCTAACTGAGAAAGTGAAAGATCTCTTGTATGAAAGCTATGGAACACTGGAGAAATAAATTGAAGAAGACCTCAGAAGATGGAAAGACCTCCAATGCTTATGTTTGGACAGAATTAATATTGTCAAAATGGCCACACTGCCAAAAGCAACAAATAGGCTCCATGCAATCCCATCAGAATACCAATGACATTCTTCACAGAACTAGAAAAAACAGTCCTTAAATTTATGTGGAAGAATAAGAAACCCAGAATAGCAAAGCAATTATGAATAAAAAATATGATACGGGAGGAATCACAATACCTGATCTCAAATTTTACTTCAGAGTTATAGTAACAAAAATAGCGTGGTATGATACTGGCATAAAAGTAGACATGAAGACCAAAGGAATAGAATAAAAGACACAGAGACAAATCCACATACTTAGAGCCATCTGATAATTGACAAAGGAGCCAAAAATATATGTTGGAGAAAAGATGGGCTCTCTAACAAATGGGCTGGGGAAACTGTCTATCTATAGGTAGAAAGGATAAAATTAGATCTCTATCTTTCACCCTGCACAAAAGTCAAGTCAAAATGGATCAAAGACTTAGGAATTAGATTAGAAACCTTGCAACACTAGAAGAAAACATAAGGTCAGTATTCCATCATAAGATGTAGGCACCAACTTCCTCATCATGACTCCTAAAACTCAAGAAATGAAACCAAGAATCAATAGGTGAGATGCCATCAAATTAAAAAAAATTCAGTACCACAAAGAGAAATGATTAAGAGAGTGAGGACCAGAGTGTATAGAATGGGAGAAAATCTTTGCCAGCTATTTCTCTGACAGGGGTTAATATCCAGAATATATACAGAACTCAAAAAATTCAATGCCAAAAAAATAATAACCCAATCAATAAATGGGCAAAAGAACTAAACAGATTATTTTTAATCAGCTTTTCTTTTCCTGCTGGTACCAAGATACCTGACAAGAAGAATTAAAGGCGGAAAAGTTTATTTGGGGGCTCACAGTTTCCAAGGTCTCATTCCATAGGTGGCTGACTGTTATTCTGGGCTTGAAGTAAGGCAGGATATCATGGTGGAAGAGTGTGATGAAGGAAATCAGCTCAGAACATGGAACCACGAAGCAGAGAGAGAGAATTTTCCTCTCACCAAGGACAAAATATGTACTCCAAAGTTATGCCCCAAGGACTCATCTCCTCCAGCCACACTCTACCTGCCTACAATTACCAGCCAGTTAATCACTATCAGGAAGTTAATGCACTGATTAGGTTTAAACTCTAATGAACCAGTTATTTCAGTATGAAACTTTCTTGCATTGTCTCACACATGCGCTTTGGGGAACATACACTATATACAACCATAACCCACAGACATTTCTCAAAAGAAGGAACACATATGGCCAACAAATATATGAAAAAATACTTAACAACCATCACAATCAGGAAAATGCAAATCAAAACTAAGCACTAAGATTTCCTCTCACTCCAGTCCCAATGGCAGTTATCAAGAACATGAATGATAATAAATTCTGGTGAGGATGTGAGGAAAAGGTCTACTGATACAATGTCGGTGGGACTGTACATTTGTACAACTACTTTGAAAAGCAATGTGGAGATTCCCCACAAAACTAATAACGGGGCCACCATAGGACCCAGCTATCCCACTCCTTGGCATTTATCCCAAAGAACTAATATCTGCATAGCATAATAATAATAATAATACAGCCACTACAATGTTTATAGCAGCACAAATCACAATAGCCAAATTTTGGAATCAGCCCAGATGCCCATCAATAGATGAATGGAGCAAGTGTGGTATAGAGACACAATGGAGTTCCAGTAAGGCATAATGAAGGATGAATAATGGCATTTGCTGGTAAGTGGATGGAAATGGAGAAAATCATTCTAAGTAAAAAAAATAAGCCAGACTCAGAAAATCAAGGGCTGAATGTTTTCTCTCATGGGAAAACTGGAGCAAAATAAGGGAAAGAAGGTAGTGGTGGAAGAGGTCAAATATCATGAAGATCTAGAGAAGATCAGTGAAATACAAGTAGGAGAATGAGAGGGGGGCAGGAAGAAAGGAAAAGCGGAAGAAATGTGGAAGGAACCTAACAGAATCATGCAATATAAATACATAAAGGTACCCAAGGCAATATCTCCTTTAGGTATCTGTAGAAAGTGGCAATGAAACATAAATAAAGGAAGGAAAGGAAAATCTGTGGAGAGAAAAGGCGGAGGGAGGAGGGAAGGAAAGGGAAGGGACAATGGGGATGGAAATCAAATTCTTCAAATGTATCATTATATCAAAAGGAACCCAAATACTATGTGTAAATATAATACTCTAATTTAAAAAGGAAAGTAAAGAAAGACTTCAAATAGGGAACCTGATTTTAAAACTCAAGGAACTAGAAAAAGAACAAAACTAGGGCCAAAGACTACAAGAGAGCGGAAATAATAAAGATTAAAACATAAAATAAATGAAAAAAAAACTAGAAAAAATAACAATAAAAAGATTGGTGAAACGAAGTGTTGATTCTTTGAAAAAATAAAACTTCCTCTCATTCTAAATAGTTCTTTAGCTTGACTTCCAGAGAGGGAGGGAGAGAGGGAGAAGGAACTTGCTTAAGTAAATAAAACTATAAATGAAGGAAGAGAGATTACATTACAAGTGATACAAAGGGGGGAGGAGGGATAGTAGAGGATAGGAAAGGCAGCAGAATACAACAGACACCAGTATGGCAATATGTAAATCAATGGATGTGCAACTGATGTGATTCTGCAATCTGTATACGGGGCAAAAATGGGAGTTCATATCCCACTTGAATCAAAGTGTGAAATATGATATATCAAGAACTATGTAATGTTTTGAACAACCAACAATAAACATTAATTAAAAAAAATTGCAAAGGGTATGAGACTACTATGAGCAATTATAGGTCAATAAATTGGATAATTCAGAAGAAATAAATACATTTTTAGATACGTACAACCTTCCAATGAATAAGGAGATTAAACCAATAATCTAAAATCTACCAATGAAGATTTTAAAATCTTAACAAAGCCCAGGACATGATGGCTTCAAGGGACAGTTCTATTGAACATTTAAAACATTAATGCCGGTCCTTCTCAAACTATTCCAAAAAATTGAAGAGGAAAGAACACTTCTAGAATAAATTTATAAATCCAGTTACCCTGATAATAAAGTGAAAAAAGGACACTACAAGAAAGTAAAATTTCAGGCCAATAACTCTGAGGACTTTGATGCAAAAATTCTCGACAAAATATGTAGTTCAACAGCATATTTAAAGTATCATGTGCCATCACCAAACATATTAAGGAAATTTATTTCTTGGCTGTAGGGATGATTCAAAATTAATCAATAAATATGATATACTACATTAAGAATGAAGAATAAAAATTATCATCTCAATAGATGCAGAAAAAGTATTTGGCAAAATTAAATGTCCATTCTCATTAGAAAAATATTAACATTAGGTATAGAAGGAATGTCCCCAAACATAAAAGAGAACATATATTACAAGCCTATTACATTTGATGGTGAAGGGCTGAAAACTTTTCCTATAAGATCAGGAAGAGTTCTGGATATGGTGGCACACACCCATAATCCCTTAGTTCAGGAGGCTGAGACTGGAGGATCTCAGTTCGAAACCAGCCTCAGCAACTTAGTGAGACTCTGTCTCAAAATAAAAAATAAGAATGCTGGCGATTAGCTCAATAATGGCAGAGAGCTCCTAGATTTGCTTCTCTCTCTCTCTCTCTCTCTCTCTCTCTCTCTCTCTCTCATCTCTCTCTCTCTCTTTCTCTCTCTCTCTCTCTCTATATATATATGTATATATATACACACACACACACACACATACACATACAAGGATGCCTATTTTTACCACTTCTTTTTAACATAGCACTGAAAGTCTTAGCCATTTAGAAAGAAAAAGAAAACTCATCCAAATAGAAAATGAAAAAGTAAAATTGTTTGTTTGTAGATGACATAATTGCATACATAGAAAACTCTAAAAACTTCACAAAAACCCAGAACTGTTAATATTTGCTTTATGTTTTTAGGTGCACTGATATTGGGGGTATAAATATTTATAGTCATCATACTTTTTGATACAAAAAGGTTATTTGCCTGAAATTTGTTGAACTAATAAATAAGTTAAAAGTTGCATGTTGCAAAATCAACATACAAAAGTCTGTTGAGTTTCTATACATCAACAACAATCTATGTGAAAAAGAAATAAAGCAACCCCATTTATAACAGCATCAGAAATAATAAGATACTTAGCAATAAATTTAACCAAGGAAGTGATAGACCTGTGTATGAAAGGCCAAAAGACATCAATTAAAGAAATTAAAGACATAAACACATGGAAAGATACCCTGTGTTCATGGTCTGGAAGCATTAATATCATTAAAATATCCATACCACCCAAAGTATTCTATATATACAAAGCAATTGCTATCAAAATTCCAATGACATTTTTCAGAGAAATAGGAAAAAAATCCCCAAATTTATAAAGACCTTCATAGAGGACCCAAATAGCTAAGGTAATTTTGAGCAAAAAGACCAAAACTGTAGGCATCATATTTTCTGATTTCAAACTCTATTAGCAAACTATAATAATCAAAATAGTATGATACTGCGTAAATACCAATACCCAGGCCAACAGAACAGAATCAAGAGCCCAGACTAAGCATATGTAGTGAACTAATATTTGGCACTGACTCCAAGAACTTACAGTGGGGAATGGATAGTCTCTTCAATAAATGATGCTGGCGGGGCTGGGGCTGGGGCCTCAGTGGTAGAGCACTCTCCTGGCATGTGTGAGGCACTGGGTTTGATCCTCAGCACCACATAAAAATAAAATAAAGGTATTGTGTCTACCTACAATGAAAATATACGTATATGTTAAAAAATAAATAGTGTTGGGAAAATTGGACATTCACTTGCAAATTGAAACCCTTATCTGACATCACTCACAAAAATGAACTCAAAATGAATTAAAGATTTAAATGTAAGATCCTAACTGCAAAACTACAGTGAAGATACAGTTAACTGCTGTAAAACAACACAGAAAATGCTCCTTGACCTTGGTGTTGGAAATTATTATTTTTTAATTAATATGGCATCAAAAGGACAAGAAACATAAGCAAGAAAAAAAAAAGCAAATTGGATCCCGTCAAACTAAAAATCTGTTCAGCAGATGGACGAAATAGTCAAGAAAGCAAAAAGGCTACCTACAGAATGGGAGATACTTGCAAACCATACACAGCGATATTCTGGAGATAATGACGTACTTACAGGACCCTTCATATTCGTGCCAGGTAAGTGCTGCAATTCACAGGGCATGACACACAGTGCAGTCATTATACTGAGATCGATGGTCCTATTGAATTTATTTTTCAGTAACAGCTTTTTTAAGATAAAATTCAACCAGGATGTTCACCCTGTAAAATGTACAATTCAGTGCTTATAGTGTAGTCATAGTTTCTCAACCATCATCTCTCCCTAATTCCAGAATATTTTCATCATTTCGGAAAGAAAACCCATATCCATTATCCTTTCCTTCTTTCCCTGTCCCTCCCCCGCATAACCATTGGTCTACTTTCTTTCTCTTTTATTATGGACATTTGAATTATAAAGTATGTGATTTTTAAAAAAATCTACCTTCTTTCATTTAGCAATTTTTCAACATTTATCAATGTTGTGGCACGCATCAGTGCTCTGTTGCTTTTAAATGGCTAAATAAAATGCTCCACTGGATATATAGGCTAGGTTTATTTATCTATTCTTCAGTTGGTGTACATTTTTACTCCCAGAGTTTGGCTACTGTGATAATGCTACTGTGAACATTCATGTGCAAGTTTTTGTGTGGACATAAGTTTTCAGTTCTCTGGGAATATTATTAGAAATGGGCTTGCTATATCATGATAATTTTATGGTTAACTATTTGAGGAACTGCAAAACTTTCTTTCAAAGAAGCTGCACTATCTTACATTCCCACTATCAATGAAAAGTTTTGTAATTTCTCCATGTCTTTGCCCTACTTGTTATGATGTAACCACTGAGTGGATACCAGGTGATATGTAATGGTTTTGATGTGCACTTCCCTAATGGTTAATGATGTTGAGCATGTTTTCATATGCTTATTGGCCATTTGTATATCTTCTTTGGAGAAGATACACAAAATCCTTTGTATGGTTTGGGGATATAGCTCAATTGGTAGAGTGCTTGCCTAGTATGCACAAGGCCATGGGTTCAATCCCCAGCACCATACACACACAATCCTTTGACTATTTTTATAATTGGGTTATCTATCTATCTAGTTTTAAGAATTCTTCACATAGTTTGGATATATGCTCCTTATTAGATTATGATTAGCAAATACTTTTTTCCTGTAGGTGTCTTTCCCTTCATTCATAGTGTACATGCAACACAATTTTTAAAAAAATGTTGGTGAATTCCAATTTATCTAGTTTTCTTCTTCATTACTTGTGCTTTTATTTTCATATCGGAGAAACCATTGCCTAACTCAATATATTGAAGATTATTCTGTTTGCTTCTAACAGGTCTATAAATTTAGCTCTCTACTGTAGGTAATTGATTTATTTTGAGTTACTATTTTTACATGGTGCAGGGTAGCCATCCAAGTTCATTGCTATGCTCATGGAAATCTAGATGTTTTGGCACTATTTGCTGAATAGACAGTTCTTTTTCCTAATGAATTGTCTTGACATCTTTACCTAATCAACTGACCATCAAGTATAGATTTATTTCCAGGCTCTCAGTGCTATTCCATTGATCTGTACTCACATCCTTATGCCAGTGCCAAACTGTTGTAATTACTGTAACTTTTGAAAGAAATCTGAGTCATACAACTTTGTTCTTTTTTAAGTTTATTTTGGAGATTTTTTTTTATTTTTTGCATTTCTTATGACTTTTTGGATCTGTTTGTCAAATTCTGAAAAAATGATAACTGGGATTTTGATAGGAATTGCTTTCAATCTATAGATAAGTCTTGAGAATTTTGCCATTCTAACCATATTAAGTTTTCCAGTCTATGTGTCTATGTACATGGTATATCTTTCCATTTATTTAGGTCAATTTTATTCAGTAATGTTTTGTAGTTTTCAATGTACATGTCTTACCTTCTTGTGTTAAGTTTAATCTTAAGTATTTTTTGAGACTGATAAATCCATTTATTTTCTTAATTTCCTTTTTGGATTATTCATTGCTATTGTATAGAAATAGGATGATTTTTGTATATCACTCTTGAATTCTGTGAAATCTCTGCTCTCAGTATTTTAGTTATAGTTGTGTGTGCATGTGTGTGAATTCATGTATATTCATTAAGATTTTCTATGTATAAGATTATACTTTCTCTGAATAGGAATAATTTTATTTTATTTTCCAACCTAGATACTTTTAATTTCTTTTTCCTGATAATAATTTCCCTGGTTAGAACTCCCAGGAAATACTGAATATAAATGATAACAATTACAATCTTATCTTATTCCCAATATTATAGGAGAAAGCACCCACAAGTATACTATTAGCTATGTGGTTTTGTAGATGACCATAGCAAGTTGAGAAAATTTCCTTGTATTTCTACCTCGGAGTGTTATGAAAAATCCAATAATTTTGTTAAATGCTTTCTCTGTATCTGTGAGATAATCATGTGGTCTTTGTCCATTATTTTATTAATATTCTATATTATATTGATTTACTTTTATACTTTTAATCAATTTTGTATTCCTGGCATAAACCTTGCTTTGATAACATTTACATAATCCTTTTCTTTTTATATATTCCCAGATTTGGTTTACTAATATTGTTGAGAAATTTTGAATCTACATTTATAAGGGATCTTGATCTCTAGCTTTATTTTCTTGCAATATCTTTGTCTGCTTTTGGTATCAGGGCAATACTGAACCCTTACAATAAGAAGTGTTCTGCCCACCTTTCGCCTCCTCCTCCTTCTTCTGCTTCCTCCTCTCTTTCTCCCCCACCCTGCCCCGCCCCATTTTCTTTTGTTTTGAAAGACTTTGCAAAGTATTATTATTAATTCCTTCTCAAATGTTTGGTAGAATTCATCTGTAAAGCTATCTAGTCTCGGGATTTTCTTTAACGGAAGTTTTCATGGATACAGTTTTTGGTTGATAATTTTTTTTTTATTTATTTTTTTTATTTTTGCAGTGCTGGGGATTGAACCTGGGCCTTCCAGGGCCAGCTATTGAGATTCTTGAGGATCCTTTGTATGTCAGGAATCACTTTTCTCTTGTTGCTTTCAAGGGTCTTTCTTTTCTTTGGCTTTTGACAATTTTATACTTAGGTATGAATCTCTTTGAGTTTATTTTACCTGGAGTTCTGTGAGCTTCTTGAATGTGCGGATTAATGCTTTTCATCATATTTGAGAAATTTTCTACTATTATTTATTCATATTGTTTCTGTTTCTTTTTATCACTCTTGTTTTTCTGAAACTCTGATTAGAAATATGCTGGTGTGCTTAGTGGTGTTTCACAGGTCTCTGAGGCTCTTTACATTTTTCCTCATTCTTTTTTTTTATATTTCGGAGTAGATAATATTAATTGGCTTATCATTAAGTTACCAGATTCTTTATTCTGCCAGTACAAATATGCTGTTGAGCCCTTCCAGGGTTTTTTTTTTTTCATTTCAATTATCACACTTTCAATTTGATTTTTTTCATAATTGCTGTCTCTTTTTGGATATCAGGTGAGACATTCCAATACTTTCCTTTAATTCTTTACATATGGTTTCCTTTGGTTCTCTGGCCATATTTATAATACCCAATTTAAAATCTTTGTCTAGTAAGTCTAATTTATACTCTTTCTTAGGGATAGTTTCTATTGACAATTTTCTCCTGTATGTATGAACCTTATTTTTTGTGTCTCATGATTATTTTTTTAAGCTGAATATTTTAAATAACATTATAGGGCCACTCTAGAAATCAGACCTCTGTCCCCACCCCGCTTCCCTTGGGTTTGTTGTTGTTTCTGTTTATTTGCTTGGAGACTTTTCTGAATGAATTCTGTAAAGTCTGTATCCTTTGTCTTGTGTGGCCACTGAAGTTCTGCTGATTTATTTATTTATTTAAATAAGTTGCTTGAGAGTTGGCTTCAGGATCTAGTAGAATTCTGATGTATGTCTACAAAGAGGTATGTTAGGCATTCATTTTCTCAGAGCAGGGAGGCAGAGTCTAGAGTTCATCTCAACCCAGATTTGACTCCCATTGATTACATAAATTGATTACATAAATATATATGATTACATAAATATTTCCTTAATGGCTTGAATCATTAAATCACATAGCCTTCTCTAAAGGGGCTTTGTGTTGGAGTATGTTTTCAATGCTCTGGAAGGCAGTTTCCACTTTCTGCTTGCTCTATCTGAAGGTTTTTCAAGAGTTGAGAAATTAGGGTCCTTTCAGCTCTTTTCTAAGTATATGTGTGCACATGTATAGCTTTGAAGCTTCCCTGAAATATATCAGAGCTTTCATACATATATATAATCTAGAGAGAGAGAGAGGGAGAGAGAGAGAGAGGAGAGAGAGAAAAAGAGAGAGGAAGGAGTGGGGGGAAGTAGAGAGAGAAAGGTGTCTCCCCTAAACATCTCCTTCTCCAGTTTTTCCTTTTAACTGTTTGGCAGCCTCGTCTGATCTCTCACTGGTAAATCTGCTTCATGGCTTTGCAGGACACCCTTCTGTTCTTTGCACTGTCAACTAGTATAGCCTTTTGCCCTTATCAGACTGAGCATGGCTTGCTTTTCGTGTGAGATATTCTGTTGACTTGATGCCTCCCATACTACAGTATGATTCATAGAAAACGAGGGTAAATATTTCTTTCCGCATCTAAAAATGTGGAATACACTCTCAACTGTTTGTGGAACAAGTGTGTTCTTGAACTCCATAGCATAAGAATTTTTTTTTTTTTTTTTATCTCTGTGGTGTGTAGTATTTACCATGTTGGATTTAAAGCTCTTATTTTTCATTAGAATGAGAATTCTTTTAGGATGAATCTTTCTTTGCAACTTTTCATTTACTGTGAATGCATTTCATGTGTGGAAATTATTTGTATCCTTGAAAGGTGATGAATAGCCTCTAATTCCTCATCCTGATTTGATAATGCTACTGCTTTGGGTTCAGCAGAGCTGACCTTTCCTAACCAAGTCATATCTGTCCCTGAAAACTTGATGACCTGTGCTATAAGATAAAGATTTGTGCATTAGGGCATGTGGCAGAAGGGGGTCCTACTGAGTAGATGGGCCATGAAATTAACTTTGGCTTAAATACATACATTATATATATATATATGTCATTTTAATTTATAATTGTAGTAAAGGATGCATGACAAATTTAGCACATTAACCATTTCTCATTGTTCAGGAATGTTAAGTATGTTTACATTGTTGTCCAATGATCTTCTAAAGCAGTGTATTTTAACATTGAATCTCAGAGGTTGAAACTGTCTTTATTAATCAAAGGTGATGAAACAGTTTGTGGATTGTCCCAATGATGTGGATCTGTGTCCCTCCTCCCTGATGAAACAATCCTCATACCCCTGTACTTATCAAAGAAGGACCCAATTGTAGAGGTGTGTAGGATCCATTTCTGCTCATCTTGGCAGCTTAGAGAACTGCTTTGGAGGAAGGGAAGCCTAATATATGAGTTAAATGATATTTGAATCTTTTGGGTGGAGTAGAATGAATTATGCTTCTTAGAAGCAGTATCTCACAGTGGGCAAAGTTTGACTTTGATGTAAGACCAATTATATCTGAATGCCTAGGTTTGTAACTTTGGATAAGCTACTTAATCTTTCCAAGCCTCTTTTGTTATAGGAAGAATGAGACTTGCTAAATTACCATAAGGACTCAGACATTTGCTCTTATAATATGACCACCCTTTTTGGTGTTGAAAATCAAATGCTAACTTTATCTCTGATATTTCCCTTTCACTTAGAATATTTTTCCCCCAGACACAAAATTCTGACCCATAAACATTCTTATCTTTCTCTGTGTTTTACAATCCCAACATTACCTAGGCATTGATTTGATAAGGGTAGTTCTAAAAAGCTTTAAGGATACTTACCAATCACATTTGATGCTTTCTAGCTTTAGTGAAAATGCTGAGAAGGTGATTCTTATACTTTTTTTCAAGAGAGGAAGAGGAGTTCTGTTATTTATACATATTATTGATTATGTTAGTTAGTTAGAATATTTTATTGCAGGGGACAGGAACAATCCTTAACTAACATAAGAAAATCAAGGAAATATTTGGAAAAAAGACTGGGAGGAGAGAGAGAGAGAGAGAGAGAGAGAGAGAGAGAGAGAGAGAGAGAGAGAGAAAGAACACACTAAGATGGCTTCAAGGATCTTGGTATTTGGTATCAGAACAGATGGACAGCAATTTCTTTGAGGGGGGCTATTGGAATTACCCAGCTCCAGCTCCAGTCTTTGAGTTATTTGGTATAGGATTCAAATTTTGGGGAGAAAATCTATTTGACCTCATTTTAGTCCTGTGCTTATATTTTGCTTAGAGTAACAAGTAGTAGTTTCACCAAGTCTACATGAAATGTGAGGATGGAGATTCCATGAATGAAGTTGGGGGTTATTACCAATTTGTCGGAGGCTTGTGGTAGGTATTGGAGAGGGGAAAATGACTCTGCAGGTGCAACTTTCATAGGAACTACCTGAACTGAATGAAGCTTGGTAGGCAGAAGCCACTTTGATGTGATCACACTATCGTGTTTTCAATTCAGGAACTATGAGAAATTCCCTGTTCACCTCCTAAATCTTTATAGTGTTTAGCTGATGTTTGGAAATCCAACTTTATGAAGAATGATAAAATGGGATAGGATGATAAAAAGTCACATTGCTTGAGAGTTGGCTTCAGGATCTAGTAGAATTCTGATGTATGTCTACAAAGAGGTATGTTAGGCATTCATTGTCTCAGAGCAGGGAGGCAGAGTCTAGAGTTCATCTCAACCCGGATTTGACTTCCATGGATGGTACATTGGGCAAGTTGTTTAATCAAGCTGAGCATCCATTTCGCCAGCTATTGTGTGGGACTCATGATTCCACCTTTCATAGTTTTCCATGACAATATCCGTAGCATCTAGTACAGTTTCTGATAAACACAAGGTACTTGTCCCCTCTCTCAAACTCCTCACCATCCTCAAAAAACATTTCGATATCTTCGTGCTGAGGCATTGTGGAAACAGACCAACAATGTCTGATGACTGCCCTTGAAGAGCTGTCTCCTAAGCAGATGGTTGTGGGCCAGCAGCATGAGATGTCCCCAGGCAGAGGGATGGAGGGGTGGGGCAGAGGGAACAGCTAGTTTGGTCAGGGAAACTTCTCCAGTAGAGATGCATCCTGACACTGGGGAGCCGCCTAGCTGGAGTGGCCAGGAGAAAGGCTGGCGAGGTGTGTTAGAGAACTTCAGGGGGTTTGTCATGATGGAGGGCAGTCACGCCCAGGGCTAGGGCAGAGCGATGGCTGGGGAACTGGGCAAAAGTCATTGAGTTGGGAAGTTTGGCCTTTTCCTGGAAAACCTCTTAGCTAATGGAAAGCCTTCTGGGTATATTTACTGTACCTTGAAATGAGAAGGGAGGGGATGCCTGGTATAGACTGAATTATCCGCAGGGATCTGAACGCTGAGGACTGGATCCTGTTGCAGCTGGCGTCATTATTCCCTTCAAATTAACAGCTGCTATGGCACAGGATTTTCAAATGATACTGACTGATTAATGTTTTCATTTAGCTGAGCTAAGTCAGGGCTTCATAATAGATGTTTCCTCTTGGCCATAGGACTGCCTTAAAAGGTTAGTAATGAATTTTTTTTTCTTTTGTTTTGTTTTCCCATTTTCTATCTGTTTTGGAAACACTTACTTAAAAGGGCATTTTTTTCACTCAGCGTTCATGTCTTTCTCCCAAATCCTATAATGATGGAAGCCAAAGGAAACTAAAATACAAACTGGGATACACATTTGAATTTAAAATTTCTAGATTGAAAACTGAACCACCTCTCATTTTCAAGCCCGTCCTACAGGCTAACTGGCATTTTTTTTTCTTTTTTCTTTTTTTTTTTTTTTTTGCACAGAAAAAATTCAAATTCAACCACCCTTTTTTTATGAAGTTAATTTTAGCAGATGTTTCACTAGTCCCTTGGGCAGCAGGGAGATTTGATGACAGGGCTTTCTTTGGGTTTCAGCAGTGACTTACATTAGTTGGTAACATATTGACTGATAAGACTTAGCATGAAAGGAATAACGTCCTGGCTTTAAGTTTTTTGATCTTCATTTCTGACAAGGAAATGATAGAGTGTTTAACACCAGCTAAGAGTGTTTTTCTCTTCGTCCACTTTCCTATGTAGGTGGGCTGTCAGAGCTGCCAGAGATTTACTGGGATTTAATGACATCTGCCTTTGGGACTTTTCAGTTCCCTATACCTGCATCCTCCACTGGAAGACAATGAGGATTAATCCAGTTTGAGAAGCAGATACCTTTGTGAGGATCAGACTTTGCTCTGAGAAACCCCAAATAGGCAGATTATAGGACACAGCGTTTGAATATATGCCAATTAAGTTAGCTCATCCAGTTTAGCCAAAGGTTTTAAGTGTTTTCAATTTGGATTGTCAGTCAAATAAAATTTAAATAAAGGTGGTCTCATGATTCAAGTTCAAACTGGAAAACACTATGAACTTTAGGACCACCCTGTTAAAATTATTTTCATATGCATGAAGGGAAAGATTTGGTCAGGGCGACCGCTTCTTATAATAAGCAGCAGGGTAGGATGGTAAACAGGTTAGGAACATAAATTCAGGAGTCAGGTGTCCCCAACTTGTAGGTTAGCATAGCCACTTACCTGCCCAGTGATAGTGGGCAATTTATTTAACTCTCTGTGTCTTTCTCAGTTTCCCTTAATGAAGAAATGGAAATATGATTATAAAAGGGTTTTTGAGAGACTTTAGAGCACAGCCTGACACAAATGAATTAATACATTTCACAAAAAAATGTTAGTCACAGTTACTGTTATTAATTAGTGACTATCATCATCATTAATATCACTTAGACTTGCACTTTTGGCTAATGGAAATGGGGTTTTCAGAAAATTTGATTACACAGAGATTATGCCTGAGTTATCAAAAATCATTTTTTAAACTTTCTAAGACTAATTTCAAGTGTTATTAGCATAAAAAGAAGAATGATAAAAAGTACTTAGTGAGTGACAAGCATTATGTATGTAGGATATAATATCCACAAAATGTATAGTAAAATTGGACCCAGTACAAGCTGTTGTGGGTTGGCTTTGTCCCCATTTTTTATTCTTTCTTGTGCTGGGGATTGAACCCAGGACCTCACACATGCTAGGCAAATGCTGTGCCACTGAGCTACATTCTCAGCCCACTATTATTATTATTATTATTATTTTGCCAGTGAAAATAGTACTTACGCTAAGATGTCTCCTCTGGAACCAGATTCCTTGGTTCGTTTCATATTTTGGATCTCCTAGTTCAAAGATGTATTCACTTGAATAAGTGATTTGTTTTCCCTTTGACTCATTTACTCATCTACAAAACTAGTACAATTTTATCTCTACCATCAAGTCTGTGATAATTGAGTGGGTTTGGTACATAAAATGTTTAAGCAGTTCTGTATTCATGGAATGCAATAAATGGTATTGAATTTGGTTATAATTATTATTTATCCCATTACTAATGATAGGAATATTTTTATTCAACTGTATTTGGGGCATTGATAATTGATGTCTTGCCTTTTTCATGAGCCCTTGTTATTTTATCTTCTAGATAATTTTGTTTTTTCTTAGTATTCTAAAAATGTGTTTAATATATTAGGATAATTATTTCCTGAATTTTTCCTAGATTATCATTTGCCTTTTTTCTTTTACTTATCTTTGTTATTATTTTTGGCTGCATGAACATTTTGATTTTATACAATAAAAGGTTGGATGTTATTTTTGCACAAACTTTATTTATATTTCTTTCTAAGAAAACCTAACACTGTAAAATGGCAGCTCTTTCTCAAATCAATTGGTGCATTTCTCAATCGATAATAATCTTATTTGAATGTTTACTCCAGATTTGGTAAATGGTTTTCAAGTTTAAAGGGGCAAAGTTAGCCAAACTGTTTTTAAAAAGAAAAATAACAAGAGGTGATTTGCAATGCCAGGTTTTAAAGTGTGCACTGGGATGAGATTAACTTGCAGATCACAGCTCAGGACAGGGCAGCACAGAGAGTTGTGAGGAAGATGAATGTGAGTCTCTTTTTCTTTCGATCATGTTCATGCTCCATCTAAGTCAGGTATATTGGTCAGTAAATAGTATTGGGGCAGTGAGCCAACCTGGCTGGCTTTGTGAGATTTCGAAGGCCATTTGTTAGTGGTTTAAAACAAAATGAAGTGATAAAAGGAAGCAAAACAGAATGCAAAATGAATTGTTTGATAAAAGGTAGGAGTGCAGCAGGCCATGGAAAGATTAACACACAGTCACTGAAGGTCAATTTCAAATGCCCTGGAGAGAGGCTCCCACATCCAGCATGTGTCACATGATAGCTCTGGACCAATCAGCTGTGCCCCAAGACTGATCTTTTCTGCACCAGCCTGCTCTTGTGCTTGGGAATGGGGTGGATTTCGGAAGAGGAGTCAGTTCAAGACAGGAATGATGCCCTTGAAGGTGAAGATGAGTGAGCCCTCGCTCAGTCCAAGGAAACAGTCACCATGAAGCACATCTTAATCGTTTATGCTTTTTGTTCCTTCTCTGGTTAAGTTCTTTAATTCCCCTTTCTTCCAACACACATACCCCAAGTCTCTTGAAAGAGAGCGTTCTAACAGTTTTATTCCTTTGTAGGAATAAAAACTTTCTTTTCAATTCCAGCAAACACACACACACACACACACACACACACACACACAGAACAAAACAAAAAAACCCAGTCACGGTCAAAGTGGGAAGTCTCCAAAGTATTTACCCTTTATTGCTTTTAGGACTTTGAAAATTTCAACTTAATCTTCTTACCTTTCTTATATATTAGATGCATTGAGAGTATGCACACACATACACACACACACACACACAGCAAAAATCTGGGCTTGTAAAGATCTCACTCAATCATTTGTCCTTGACCTTTCTATTCTAGATTCCTTTCCAAATTGTCACTCTTATAGACATTGACTTTTCGTGGTGAATCTCCCATTATGTATATAGTTAGTATTGCAACTTTTTCTTTTGTAAGGTTTTTGTTAACCAATACCCAATAGAAGCATTTCCTGTTCTTCCTCATGATGGTTATTCTAACAAAGAATAGTGTAGATAATTCTACCTTTGTTTGGGTCTTGCAACAGCAAAGTTGTATTCATTTGCTTTGCTTTTTAAATCATCAACTTCTGCTAAAGCTCATCTAACTTAGTAGCTTCTATGATAATTATATTTAAAAAACACAACTAATCATGTTGCAGTAATGACTAGAGAGCTCCTCATCATTGGTTCAACTTTGCACTGAGTTTCCCAGATAGTCAATTCTTTAGATGTGAAAAGGTAGATGCTATCAAGGAAATGTTTCTGCAACACAAATACATATGAGAAATACGGGGTCAAACAAAATCAAACTGATGCTTTAGCGACAGGCTTCTTAGAGGCACTGATGAGCTAGAATGCTTTGTGGAGCCTCAAGAGGGCAATATAATTTGAAGCATTTCTCAAATTTATTACACCACAGAGCTCCTTGTTCTCAGACTGCTTGTGGGAACAATAACCTTCAGAAGACACTTTTGGGAAATGGCGATATAATTAAGTGTTCAAGTTGTATTAATTTTCTCATTACTAAATTTTAAAAGGTACTCGCTGTTGCATCTTGGTTGGATGTGCCCGAGGAAACCGAGGGCAGGTAGTGCCGAGCAGGTCAGGGCTCCTGCAACTGCTGTGTGTCTTTGAGTATCCGCTTTCCTCTCCCGGGCTTGCATCTCCTCATCTGCAGGTAGAGGGTCCTGTGTGAGGGGCCTCTGACTCAAGGAGCAGGGATCTTCACACTAAGATGCTGTTGGTGTTGTCATCCCGGAAAGTTAATCATGTTTCTTGTCAAAAAAAGAAAGACGCTTTCTCCGTTTCCCAGAACATGTTCTCAGTATTCTGTCTTGTCCATTTAGAGCTACTTGTCCATTTAGAGACCATTTATTCCTCTTGAGACCAGATTGCTGTTTGTTTTCAGATTTGACATGATCAAAGCTGCCACTTCTTTCACTAACTGGCAACTTAGAATCTCATTTAAAATTGTCAGTAAACCAAAAGCCACTGAAGTTTAAGGGACAAACATGCCACCTTCTGGGAAACTCCCAAGGGTCATTATCACCTTGAATGGGGTGTTTAGAAGAAGTCAGGCTGCATGTCTGCTGTGCCCTCCAGTCTGATGCTCACTACTTGGGGATGGTGACTGGGGAAACTTTCCCCCTTTTCCGCTGCAGCCTCAGGGTAGAGTCGGAACTTGTACTGACTTCTACTGACCAGCAGGTGCACCCGGCCCTCCAGGCTCTCCTCCCACTGGACTCCCATTGTTACTCAGGCAAAGTGGACTCAAGATTTATTTTCAACAAATAGCATTACAGGAGTGGAAAACAAATATTTTTTAAAAAATGTTTGGAATTCCTGTCATGGTTTTCTGGTTAAATCTGAAGATTAGTTTGCATTATACAGTCACGAGGTTTTAAACCATTTAGCAAAAGACTTCTAAGGACTGAAGCTGTTCTGTTCTCTAAGTTTATTGCCATTATTTGGAAATGAAAAGGGCAGATAAACTTTCTAAACTAACAACCAAATAGTGGGATCTCCTGTCCCTCGTTGTGACATGCTCAAAAGAGGAACAGGGAACTGGGACCTCAAGTTTTAAAAACCTGAGGTCCACAGATTTCCTCTGCATTGTACAGAGGCATGCACATGTGTAGAGGTGGGGACTCCGAGTGACACTGAGATACAGCCAAACTCCAGGTTATCACTGTCTAAGTAGGTGTATCTGCAAGGCTTGGCATAGACGATAGGACTGGAATGTGTGGGTGCTGCTCTGAGGAGGCCATTGGGCTCATGTCTCATGCCTCCATCGTCCCTCCCTCTGCCTGGAGCAGAAAGAGGGCCCTGTTGCTCAGATTTGTTAAGTTGGAACTCTGAAGAAAGACCTTCTGAAGATAAGAGGAAGGAAAAACAGAACATTGGACACTGAAAACAAACAAACAAACAAAAAACAACCCCAAAACCTTCCTGTTTGCCTGTGTGCCAGGCAAGCCCTCTACCATTGATCCACATCCCCAGCCCCTTGTTTTTAAGACAAGTATTTAAGAATTGAAGAAAGATGCATTGGTAGAATGACAGATAACTGGGCCTTTAGAGGCTATTCTGGAAAAACTTCAGTAATGGCTCAAAGGAAGAATGACAGTAATATCTCTAGTATTACTCAATTAGAAGATTTCCTTACAGAACAGAATTCCAATGTTGTTCAGCTCCTTATAGCTACCATTTGGTCCTGTGGATGGATTATTTACCTCACTTATTATAATTCTTGGGATGTTGATCTTATTTTCACACTAGTTCTTAAAATTATATAAGCATGGCTGTATCCATATTGGTTTTTTCTCTTTCTCTGTTCTTTCTGAGAAAGTCATGGGTTATCCATAAGGCATCTTCTACTATATTACAGAAGACACCACTATTAGAATTCAGATGGATTTATCATATTCCGATGGTAGAAAATGTTTAACCCAAAGCAGAAAAAACATAGGGTTCATGCTGAAATTTTCTGTTGAGCCTTCGATAAAATCTGGTTGTTTCCAGATTTTATTTATTTCATTTTATTTTGTATTATTTTGAATGTGACTGCTATTGATATTCTTCTGTTAGGTTGAACTGTGAGAAATGGCTATTTTTTTTTTTTTTGGTGAAAATGATCCCATCTTAGCACTTCAGTATGATTCAGATTATATATCAGATAAAAATGTCTGAGGAATATGCTTACACACATCTTCAACTATTTAAATGAAAATTGATTGTATTATGAAAAGATTATACCGATTTGTACCCTTGTTTGAAATCTACCATTGTTCTACTCCTGCCAACATTTGATAAACATTTTTGTTTTGGTGAGTATGTTAGCTTTCTGTCACTGTGTCAAAATCCCTGAGGTAATCAACTTGTAAGGAGAAAAGGTTTATTTTGGCTAAAAGTTTCAGTCCTTTTGGGTCTGTGTGAGGAACTAGCCCATCGCAGAAGTGCATGGTGGAAAAAATTGATTACCTTCTGGCAATTTTTTGGAGAGATAAAAAAAAAAATTATAGGGCACACCCCAAATGACATAACTTCCTGCCACTCTGCCCTCCATTTTAAAGGACCTACCACCTCCCAGTCTTGCTACAGGCTGAGAATTGAGTCTTCAGTATATGCACCTTTGGGGACACTCAAGATTCAAACTATAGCACTGGATTTAATGTGTAGTTCTGTAAATACCAATGAAATTAAGGATCATTCCATATTATTTTTGCCATTTCTTCTACATATGCCTGTTCATATCTTTTGCTCATTTATCTATCAGTTGCTTGGGTTTTTTTTCTGATTTAATTGTAGAAGTTCTTTCTATAGTCTAGATATGAGTCCTTTGTCAGTTATGTGTATTGCAAATATTTGTTCCCAGTTTTAGGGTTGTCTTTTCACTCTCTTTATGGTGTCTCTTTATATTGATTTGGAATTGATGTTTTGTGGATGGAATGGATCCTAATTTGTTATTTTGCAGTTGTCCAACACCAGATTCCCTCTGAAATACGAAGCCATTACCTTTATATCTCAGATATCCCTATACAAGTAATTATATTTTTGTTCTGTTCCATTGATCAGTTTTACTGTTCCTGCACCAACACCACACTTTATTAAATGCCCACACACATCAATCATTTTCTTTAGGAATCTCAGTCTGTTTTAGCCTTTTGCTTTCTGTATAAATATTAGAACCATCTTGTCAAGTTTCACAAAATCTGTGTCGGGATTTTGACTGAAATAGTGTTGAATCTTTAGATCAATTTGGCAAAACTGACATTTTTAACTTAAATCTTCCAGCTCATGAAGATTAACTTAAAGTCTTTCAATTAAGTTTTATAATTTCTGTACGAGACCTTTGCATAGATTTTGTTAAATTTATTCTTGAGTACTCCATTGCTGAGGTTTTCCTAAATCACACTGTTTTATTTATTGTCATGTTTTCTGTTTTACTCTATAGTCTATAAAATGCATTCACTTTTTATATGTGGATTTTGTGTTCCTTGCTTTAACTCATTAATTTCAATGACTTTCCAGTAGATTCTTTTATAAATTCTACATATATAATAGCATCATTGGCAAATAAGAGTTTTGATTCTTCTCCCCTGCCATCTTTACATCTTTTATTTCCTTTTCTGGTTTAATAACTCTGTCTAGATTTTCCAGTATTATATTTAGATCTGGTATATCTGACATACATGTGTTTTATGAGAATCTTCAAAAGAATCTTTTCCATGTTTTCTTCTTAAATTTGATGTCACCGGTGTACTTTTTGAAGATATTCTCTAAATATTTTCAACGTTTCCCTAATAAGCGTGATATTTTCAGTTCATTTTTTTGTTGACATTCTCTGTCAGATTTAAGGAAATTTCCTTTTGTTCCTATGTGGCTAAGAATTTTTATCTTTTCAAAATCATGAATGGGATTCCTTTTTCTATATCAGTTTCAATAATCGTTGTGTTTTCTTTTTTTAATTAGTGAGTCATTGAATTACATGAACCAGTATCAAGTTACATCAACCTTGTATTGCTAGAATAGACTTCCTGTGGTCCTCATGTGCTATCTTTTACATTCATTGATATGTTTGATTTGCCAATATTTTGTTTTCATTTTTGCAGTTAATTTAGAATGAAACTAACATTTAAAAAATATCTTCATTCTAGTATGGTTTGGGTTAAATAATAAACCTTATAAAATGACTGGAGGAGTGTTCCCTCATTTCTATGCATTTTTTTTTACCTTAAACATATGGAATTTGGAAAAATCATTTGAGTATGATGTATTTAGGAAGTATTATTGATTGATTCATATTCTTGAATGACAATAAGTTGTTTTGGTCTTCTAATTATTCTCAAATCAATTTTAATAAAATATAGTTTTCTAAGAATTTGTCTTTTCTTTCCAAAATTTCAAATGTATTACCCACCTTTAAAATATTTTTCTAATAGTTTTGCATACATGATTTTTCTACAAAGATATATAAAAATTAACTGATTCCTTCCTTATTACCACCTCTTGCAGATTTTTACACCTTTTATCTAAAGTTTCATTTAGTGTTTACCCTATATTGAATATCTTTTCATGTGCTTCTTGGCCACTTGCATGTGCTCTTTTGTGAAATAGCTGTTTTAGTCTTTTGCTTATTTTAAAGTTAGCTGCTTCTTGTGTTGGAAGAATTTTTACCTATTCATGATACAAGTTGTTAGAGATGTTTATTGCAAATATTTTTTCTCAGTTGGTGGTTTGCTTTTTGATTTTTTTTAAAGAGTGTTTTTGGAAGAGCAGAAGGATTTCATTATAATGAAGTCCAAGTCATGACATTTACTCTTTCTGGGTAATGCTTTTTGTGTCTTAAAATCTTTGCTTACCCTAAAATTGTTCACATTTTTTTTCCTTTGTTTCTTTAGAAGTTTTATAGTTTCAGGTTTACCCTCTATGATAAATGTTGAATTAATTTTTTTTGAGTGTGAGTTGATATATAGGTTGATGTCCCTTTTATTTTTCTAGATGGATATTCAGGTGTTCCAGAATCATTCGTTGAAAAGACTCTCCTTTCTCACACTGATGTACCCTGGCATCTTTGCAGTATAATTGTTGTGTTTACCTATTTCCAGACTCTCTATCCCATTGTTCTTTATGCCTACCGGTATGGACTGTGTATGGGTTGTGTCCTCCTAAAATTCAAGAAAGAGGGAGAAGATGAGCAACTTCAAGCCAAGGGCAGAGGCCTCAGAAGAAACCAGCTCTGCTCACACCTCAATCTCAGACTTCCAGCCTCTGGAACAGTGAGGAAAGACAATTCTGTTGTTTAAGTCATCCCGTCTGAAGTACTTTGTTGTGGCAATTCGACAAAACTAATGCAGATTATTTTTAAAAGAGTAAGGTACTGCTGTAATGAGTACCTAAAAATGTGGAAGTGAGTAATGGGTAGAGGCTCAAAGAGTGTTGAGGTAGGTGTTAGAAAAAGCCTAGTTTGTGAAATTTGTGCCCCTCCCAAATTCATGCAGGAACTTACTCCCCAATGTGATGGTATAAAGAGGTGGGGCCTTTTGGAAGTAATTAAACCATGAGGGCTCCACAAGAATGGGATTATAAAAGAGGGTCCAGAGAGCTGCCAACTCTTTGCATCTCTTCTCATGAGGACACACATTTACCCTGTTTGCCCTCCACCATGTGGGAACTCAGCAAGAAGGCGCCATTTTGGAAGCAGAGAGCAGCCCTCCCCAGATACTGAATCTTCTAGCACTTGAATCTTAAACTCCCCAGCCTCCAGAGATAAATTCTTTATAAATTACTCAGCTTACTAAGGTATTTTGCTAAGTGGCCTGAGTGGACGAAGACAGAAATTGGTACTGAGAAATGGAGTGTTGCTATAATAAATACCTGCAAATGTGAAAGTGGCTTTGGAACTGAGAAGTGGGTAGAATTTGGAAGAGTTTGCAAATGAGTACTAGAAGAAGCCTAATTTGCCTTGAGTGGAGCATTAAAGGTGATTTCTCTGAAGAGGAGGAGAACTGTAGAGAAAGCCTCCATCTTCTAGGAGATTACATAAGTGGTTGTGATTAGAATATTGCAAAGGTGAATGGTAAAGGCAATTCTGATGCTATCTTAGGTGGAAATGAGAGACAGGGCATGGAAAGCTGGAGGCAAGGAGGTCCTTATTATGAAGTGGCAAAGAACTTGGCTGAAATGTTTCTGTGTCCTTATGCTCTGTGGAAGGTGGAATTTGCAGATGGTACCTTGAGCTGTTTGGCAGAAGAAACCTGTAAACAAAGTATTGAGGGTGCTGCATGGCTTCTCTTGACTACTTGCAATAAAACGTGAAAAGAGAGAAACAAAGATGGAATTTATAATCAAAGGCAAAGCAAAGCTTAAAGATTTGGAAGATTCTTGGCCTGGTCCCGTTGTCTAGAATGAAAAGGCAAATTCAGGAGAGAATGTCAAGGATGTGGCCAAGTGAACTTTGATAAGGAGATTGGCAGATATGTAAAGAAGCTGATGTTACCTGTCAAGAGAATGGAAGAATGGCTCAGAGGATAATTTGGAGATCTTCCAGGCTGCCACTCCTATCCCAGACACTGAGTGCCAGGACGTTGAGGACAGAACAATTTCAAGCTGCCTTTGAGACCTGTAAGGAAGTAATGCACCCACCCAGATTCCAAGAGAAGATTAATATAGCATTACCGTTGGGGCATTTAGTAGTGAGTAGAGTGGTGGGAGTGAATGTCTTTGTCCTTTTTCTGATCTTAAGGAGCATTCAGGCTTTTGTCACTGAGTACAATGTTAGTTGCATATTTTTTAAAAAATGATTTTACTTTTGTAAATGCCCTTTATATGATTGAAGAAGTTCCTTGTGATCTTGGTTTGCAGAGAGTTTCCATCATGAATGAGTTTTGAATTTTGTGAAATGCTTTTTTCTACCTCTATTAAAGTGATCACATGGCATTTTCCTTTTTTATGTTAACGTGATGAATTACATGGATTTATCTTTGAATGATGAGAAAACTGAATTAGATAAACCCTATTTGGTCATGGTGTATAATTTTCTTTACATCTTTTTTCCCTGTCATATGTATTATAAATGAATTGCCATTTTCTTTTAATTTGTTATATATGACAGCAGATTGTTATTTATGACAGCAGAATGCATTACAATTCATATTACACATATAGAGCACAGTTTTTCATATCTCTGGTTGTACACAAAGTAGAGTCACACCATTCATGTCTTCATACGTGTACTTAGGATAATGGTGTCCCCTCTTTAAATCTTGCTGGAATGGTTTT